>NC_133756.1:24077410-24380440 GCF_036562045.2 Rhinolophus sinicus | reverse complement strand
GATTTTCTCCTTTTAGCTTTACCTCTCTGGGCTGAGGACATCTCAGTGACCCTGGTCCACGACCCACCTTTCCCAACCTGGTACAGAAACTCTCTCAAGTCAGCGTGCTTGAATTCTATTTAGACATTCTTCTCAGCAGCAAATAGTACAGATGCTTCACAGAGTGGGTAGCAGGTACAAGTTTACCCCAAATGTCAAGGGACAAAACAAATGGGTGCCTCTCAAGGCGCTCTTGTCCCACTCAGCAGCTGGCCACCCACTGGCTGCCCATCCAGCCCTGACCCCACCAAGCTGGTGAGTCTCTCCCTCTCCTGGTCATCATTTCTCATTTCTCACTCTGGGAGGGGAGAAAGGTCAGCATTGGGTGGGAGATACATTGCAAGGCAGACATCTCCATTAGTCAGACTGCACTCGCCCAGAGGACTGAGGAAGCTAAAATTGCTTGAGCATCTTCGGAGAGGGTGTCTCGGATGCGGTATGTATATACTCAATTTTTCCACCCATGAACTGGAGATATCTACTGTACAGTGCTATTTGAAGATGAGATCAAATAAAGAGCCTTTTTTGTGTGTGTGAGAAAGGACGGCCTTTGTCATGCATCCCCTCAGCCAATAAGCTTCCTAATGTGCCCTTTTTTTAGAACTGACCCTAAATCAGAAACAAAACGTCAGTCACTGGTTGTAAAGAAAGCCTGTGGAGCCCTCCCTCGGGCAGCAAGATGCCTTGGAAAGAGCCCAGGCCTGGACCTGTCCCAGTTCAGCCTGTCACTTGCTGTGTAACTGGGCAAGTCCCCTTTCTACCTATAAATATGACAGCAGTAATAACAACAATAGCAAAGATTTCTACAGCACTTGCTTTGTGCTGGGCACGGTTCCAACGGCTTTCCTAGATTAACTCATTTAAATAAAATAAATAAGATGAAGCCTGGAACTCCATGTTTAGTCCCAGCTCTGCCTGTCAGGGACTGCAGGCCTGTGTTGGGGTTCCCTAATTAAGAAAGGTGTTAATGGCCCTTATCTGCTCCCAGATCATCAGGACAGATGGAATCCAGCTCTCCGTTGTCAGCACCAGGCTCTGGGGGTGTCCACAGCAGCGTGGTGGGTCTTTCTCCATGAGCCCTGGGTGATTGATGAGGTGTGGGGGCAGCAACTGGACGAGGAACAAATGAGAGAGCAAATGGGGCAGGGTGATTAAACAGAGGCACGGAACCGGGCTGGCCGTGCTCTGCAGCCCCTCAGAAGACCCTCCTTGGACGCCTTCCAGGCCTGACACATGATCCTCCCCGAGCCACCAGCCAGCTGGGTCTTCTCAATGCAAACCTGGTTCAAATGGGAAAACACTTTTCAGTGGCCTCTCTCTTCTCATTTTCAGATTAGAGGGAGACAATGGACTTGGCTAAGGGAAAAGATAAGTTTGTTTCATGTGTTAAATCGGGTCCAGTTGCTAACAGCCTGCCCCCCATCTTCCTCCCACTCCCTCCCGCTGCCATTCTAGGCCACTTGCTTTCTAAATAAGCCACAGACCCGGGTCCCTGCAAACCTTTGTCCAGGTTGACCCTTCTCCCTGGAGCACTCTTCCCTCTCCTCTCCATCTGGCCAGCTTTTTTGTGCTTTAGGACTCCAATCAAAGGTAACCTCATCATTCTTCTGAAAGGTTCCGGGCCCCTCCTTTGCAGGCTCACTGAGCCATAGACTTAGGTGGAACCACTGCTCTCTTCACACTGTGTCCTAATCACGTGGGTACATGTTCACATGCAAAGAGCGCTGTCATTCAAGACCAGGGTTCAAGTCCCGGTTCAGTGCTTACTACCTGCTTGACCTTGGGCGAGTCAGTTAACCTCCTTTAGCTTCTGTTTCCTTGTCTATAAAATGGGAATAACAGTGTGCAGCTTGGCCAGCTGCAGAAGGAGTAACTGAGACTGTTGCGGAGACAGCCTGCAGAGCGCTTGGCAGGGGGCCAGTGCTCTGGGCAACTCTGCTCAGTGTCACCTCCTTTAAATGACTTGCCCGGGCCACAAAAGATTAGGGGTTTGAGAATCTTGTATTTAGGAGATTTGGGTTGACTACGGGTCCCCCTGTACCATTCTTTAGAATAATTGTTTTTGTTCTCTTAGTAAAGGATTTTGGCTGCTGAGCTCTATTTTCTCTCTGACTCAGCCCTTCCCAGCAGGCTGTACTGTTTAGTGTGAGTTGCCTGGATTTGGGGAGCCACCCGTCAGTAGTAGCTGAGAGTAGGCACATCCTTGTAACATGTCGGTCACTGAGCGAGGGGCTCCCCATCCCTTTTGTATCATCTCCGAGGTTGGCTTCCTCATTTTAGAGATGACGCAACAGAGGAGCAGGCGGCCTGGGTGACTGTCTGCCACTCAGTGGCTGCACGACCCAGGAAAAGTTGTTTACACTCTCCGAGCTCCTGTTTCTGCTCTGGAAAGTGGGGGTGATGATAAAAAAATGGTGCTTAGCTCATGTGAGGAACAGATGAGAGAATGCAGGTAGTGGGTTAGGTAAGATGCCTGGTGTCTGGGAAACCCATGCGCCATGCAGGCTGTGGCTGTCATTGGCAAGACCTAAAGTTAGCCCTTGATAATGTCAGACCCTTTCCTCCTACCTCACTGCTGAGCTTTAAGGTTTCTGCTCAGCCACAACAAATTAAGGTTCCTTAAATTCCCCACTCCCTCACCTTAAGCTTTTCACCCATGCTGTTCCCTTTGCTCTGCTCCCCAACAGCTCCAGCTGTTCTTAAGCCTCAGATTAAATGTCACCTCCTCCAAGGGGCCTTCCCTGTTACCTCAGGCTGGGTTATGCTCCTCCTATGAGTAGACTATACTCTCCCTTTCATTTCACTTGTTAGGTAATCAGGTAATTTTTCTGCATGGTTAAAAAAAAATCCAAAGAACATAAAATGGTATACTGGGGAAACCTGGTTTCGAACCCTGCCCCATCCAACACACCTTTCTCATCCCAACAAATCACCACTTTCATTAGTTTCTTGTGTATCCTTTTAGAGCTACTTCAGGCAAATAAAAATACGGATTCTTACTTTCCCCCTTTCTGACATGAAAAGTGGCGCATTCCACATGCGTTTCTCACCTTGCTCTGACCACTTCACACTCTGCCTTGAAATTATTGTCATTTTATAGAGCACTTCTTTATTCTTTCCTACAGTAGCTGACCATTCTATTGTATGGAATTTATGGAATCAGTCCCCACTGATGAAAATGCAGATTGTATCCCTGCTATATTGTAAGTGTGCAGGTATGTCTATAGGAGAAATTCCCAGAAGTGAGAAAAAGGCAGTTATAATACAGTGTAATGTCTTCCCCGGTTCAAAGGGTTCAAACATAAGCCTCGTAAGGACTAGGACATGTGTCTTCACCAAGCACGGGGCCAGAGTTGAGGTCCCAGCTGGTCTCTGTACCCTCCAACCCCACAGCCCCACTTGGAAAGGATACCATAACCAGTGCTTTCCCCTTTTTAACCCCTCTCCCCATAAGTGACACTCAATGGACCTCCTTATTATATTCCCCTAAAAACTAATCCAGATGTATCTCGAAACTCCAGGAATTAATTTAGTTGAATGGTCATGTCAGGTTGCTAAATACTAACCTATCAACATGCAGGAAATTGAATTTCCAACAAGCAGAGAGGATGTGGGCCTTAAAGGTTGGCCTGGTCCTTTGTCATTTGCCCAACCCCTCCCAGGTCCATTCTCAACCATACAACTTTCCAAGTCTTAGGGACTGTTCTGTGATGGTATTGCTAGCTCTGTGAAGAGCAGTGTCATTTATTAGTCACCATAGCAAGCTAGACTTGAGAACCATTCATTCTCTCTCCTCTTGTTCATTCCTTGGTATCATCAGTCATCAAGTCCTATCAATTATACCTTTCGAAAAAGTCTCATGTCCTAGTGGCTCCATCTCCACAGTTTCTATGTTTTCTATGGACTCTACTCCAACAGCCTCAGCCTCAATCCCTCCTGTTTTACAGTTCATTTTCAGAGAGCTAAAATAAAATGACTGCCATACTAATATAAAGTTAGTACAGTTAGAGAGTCATTTAACTCATTAATGAGGGAACCAGCCTGATGGTAAAGCTGATTCAGAAAGTATTTGAAGAGCTGAGTAGTGATATCACGTAGCACTGCAGAAAGAACATTGGAATAGATTTCTTGTTAGATACAAAATGAGTTAATGTCCTTCAGGAAAATAAAAACAGAACTGTTGGAATTATTTTTTTTTTTTTTTTATCAGAGAGAAATGATTTGCATTTCTTTCAGAAAAAAATTCACAAATCAACATGTAATTTCACAGAACCTAGACTCTAATCAATAGTAAATAACATGTCCAACAAAAGTACATTCCAACAGGGCAAGAGCCAGCAGCCACCTCCTATTTTTGTAAATAAAGTTTTATTTACACCACTCATGCTCATTTGTTTACATCCTGCCTTTGGCTGCTTCCTGGCTGCAATGGTATTGTTGAGTAACTACAATGGAGACCACATGGACCACAAAGACTAAAATATTTACTATCTGGCCCTTTACAGAAAAAGTTGTCAACCCTGCCATAGAGAATTAAGTAAGACTTGGGTGGGCCTGTTAGACGCGGCTCTGGCTTATACATGAGAAGGCACACAGACCTCTCTGCCTTATATCCATGTTGGGGAAGATTTTTTACATCTCTTCCACTCTCACTTCCCTCCCAACCATTCTCCAAACTGTTAGCAGGGCAATCTTTCAAAATCATACATCTTACATTGTAAATTCTCCCCTTAAAATCTTCCCAAGTCCTTACCACTTGCTAAATTGACCTGGTTTGAATCCCTGAACCCCTGTGACCTCTAGTTACCTTGACCTGTGCTGAGGCTCTGCAAGGACGATGCATATGCAAGTTCTGTGGACCCTGCCAGGCAGTGCACAAAGGTCTGTCATTACATCTGTGATCAGCAGGATTCGATTTTCTCACATCTCAGGGCAGCAGGAAGACTTTGAGCATTCTTAGTTTGAGAGAACTGGAGCTGAAAAAGAAAAGATTAATACCAACAACTCCTGAAGCTTCTGGGGAGAATTAAAGGGGAAACTTGTTTATAGGGCTTGACACCTGGTAAAGAGATCAATAAATGTGAGCTTTTTCTCTTACAATCCACTTACCTCGTGTTGATCTGAAATGAGCATTGTGCTTCTGAAAGGGAGAAGCAGAGAGGAAGAGAGTGGAAGCTGGGGGTAGACAGGAAAATAATAGCGAGGACAACATCTGCTTTCTATTCCCCAGACTCCGGGGCCCAGGCCACTCTCCTGGTATAACGTTTCTTCGTTCCGTATAAACAGAGAGGATGATTCTCGTAATCTCGGCAACAAAATATGCAGGCATAAAAATGGGTCATATTTTACTTTAATGAGAGAAATGAGGGCCTGTTTCCTTTGCAGAGAGAAGCCTGGGTTGTTGTAATTAACACCAAATGGGCCCGAGACTGATCTCTCAAATGATGAAGAGGTTGTTGGGATTGGAAGAAACCTGGGGCCTGTGGAGCTGCTAAAACATTGCCAGACCTCCATGACTCCCACCCCTAACTCCCTCTTCACCACCCCCTTCCAGCCAGCTGCCTCTTCCCTGAAAAACAGGGAGGAGGATGAACTTTCATTAAGCTCTTACATGCTTTCATTAAGCACGCACGCACACGTGCTTGCATTTCATCTCCATTTTCCAGGTCAGAAGACTAAGGCTCAGAGAGGTGAAGAAACTTTCCTAAGGTCTCACAGCTTGGAAGTTATGTGATCTTTGACCATCTAGCATTAACCTCTCTTTCAAATCTCATCTGTCCCTACAACAACCCCTTTGTGTAATTTATAATCCAATCACATGGGACCACTTCCAGTTTCCCATTCACGCCTGACTCCCTGCCTGTTCATGTGCTGGTGTCTCACACTGACTGCCCTCTTTTTCCTTCTTTGTTATTGAAATCTTGCCTCACCTTTCAAAAGTCAGCTCACAATTGAACACAGCATGGATTGGTGGCACAGAACCGGCTTATGGACACTGGAATCACCCAGACCATATTCACACACCAATTCTGCCACCTAATTTACCTCCTCTCTTTGAGCCCCAGATGCCCCTTTGTACAATGAAGATAACAACACAGAGGTGTGGTAAGGAGTAAATGAGTTAGCGTGTGTAAAATGCCTTGCACAGAGCTTGGACACACTAATTGCCCTTTATACCTCTTGATTGGAAACACTGGCAATATTGCCAACCATCAGGAAAGAAACTTAAACAACAAAAGCATTTCAAAGGTATCCTCTCATGATGAGACTACCACTATCACAACTATTACATGACCTAACTCACTCCCCTTGGCCAGAGACACATTCTCCCACTGTGCCTAAGCCGACTTGCCCATCTTTGGTTGGGGACCACTCCAATGATGACAGCCTTGTGTCAATTCCCAGAGCTAGCTCTAGACTGCTGACCCCAGAGTTAGGAGAGACAATTGTCAACACCAGGTAGGGTATCTCACCTGTAGGAAAGTAGAAGTGCAGTGACAATGACAAATTCAAACTATTGTTCCCCCTTTTGTAAGACTGCCTTGGTGAGAATAAGCTGATATACCAATACTAACAAAAAAAGGGGGGGAAGGGGAGGCACAGGAAGATAAGATGGGAGGGGTACTTTAACTACCAAGATTTAGGGGGAAGTTCTTGGGGCATTCTACAAAATAATGACCTGAATATGTGCTCAGGATCCTCTCACTGTTCCAACTCCCTGGGATGAATTAATCACCAAAACAAACTTGGCTGGGCTGGTTATAGCAGCCTAGAGAAGTCACATATGGCCACCACCTCGAATACTAGGAAAGAAGACATAGAACAGGGGATTCACTTATGGTAATAACAAGGGAAGACCCAAAACCTTACCTGGAAAGAGGATTGCCTTTCTAGAAGAATCTGCAGTGAAAACCTCAGTTTTGAGGTCATTAGAAGAAAGCCCGATGAGTCAATCCTCTAGGAGGGAAAGGGGAACCATTCCTCAAATTAGCTATGTGTAACTCAAGGGAAGGTCAGCTATTCTCACAGGCATCTGAGTCAGAGGGGCGTGGCAATGTAGGGCTGAGGACACCCCCATTTCCACTGGGGCATTAGAACGGAAAGAGGCCTCCCTTTCTCACCCAATTTTAACAAACCTGTCATCAGCAACCTACTAGAAAATAAACTTCTCCCTATCTTCCACTGTCTATCAATCTCCATGACCCAAAAGACTCCAATGCTTGGTGTGCATACCCCCCAAAACAAGCATGTACAGAGCAGATATTATTAAAGTGATCAAAAGCCAGTGAAGGAAAGAGACCAGTCCCAACAACTAGAACAGGTAGCTTTCAAGGAGGCAAGATATAGTCAGAATTCTTAATGAGATATTTTGAAAGCACACACCAAAAAAATAGGTCTTGGTCCTTTACACATGATTTCTTTTTTTTTTTTTTTTTTAATTTCGGAAATTTTTTTTTAATTAAATTTATTGGGGTGACAATTGTTAGTAAAATTACATAGATTTCAGGTGTACAATTCTGTATTACATCATCTATAAATCCCATTTACACATGATTTCTGAACTTTAAAATTCAATAGAAAAATTTCAAAACTAAGCATTAATTTCCAAAACTATAGCATTTTAGAAAATTAAATATTAGAAAAATACAACCCACAATACAGAGCAAAAACTACATAAATTGAAAATCACATGTGAAAAGGTAAGAGACATGAAAGACATATGCAAGAGATATATTATGTAAGTAACAGAGTTCCAAAAAGGAAACAGGAAACATATGGAGGAGAATTAATAATGGAAGATACAATTAAAATTTCACTGAAGTGAGGAAAGACATGAAACTTCATATGGAAGTTGTGATGAATAGGAGTAATTTTTAGGTGACACGCACCTGGATATGCCCTGGCAAAATTACCAAAATCCAAAAAAAGAAGAAAAAATATTTATAAGAGTCTTGTGGCAGCCATGAAGATGTGCCTCTCAGATATCCTACTACAGCAAACCTAGTTAACTGATGGCCCCATCTACGACCTCTTTCAACCTACTGCCATGTTCACGCTGAGGCCATGTTTCCTGCAGACTGCTCCCAGCCAGTGACTAAATGTGCAGGGTCCTAGAGAAGGACCATTCCTGAGAGATGTGGGACTCTTGCCATGGACAACTTTGGCTCAAGGACTCCCTATAGGCCTGGTCAAACCTCTCTTGGAGCTGTGCTGTAGTCACAGACAACTCCTACCTCAATGCTTCTTTTCCACTCTGCTTTTATACATTTTAGACCTCCGTCATGGTCTGAAGAGTTCCCAGCCTTACCTGCTCCTGTCTCAATAAATCGCTTACATATCTAATCCTATTTTTGTGTCATCTTGGCTGACCTCAACTAACACAGATAGGTAGGTAAATTGTGTGTGGGGGGGGGGAAGGAGATGATAGATAAAAATGCTAGATAAATAGAAAGATGATAGATAGATAGATAGATAGATAGATAGATAGATAGATAGATCTGAAAATCTGGTTCTATATGCAACTCTGGTAATAGAAGACTGAATCACAATCTTTAGATCACTGAGAGGAAAATAATGCATTTCAAATGTCCTATATTCTGCAAAGACATCAATTTTAAGTGGAGGCTGAGTTAGATATCAATGGTGCTTATAAGTATTTCCAGTTGTCTGCCTTCCAGGTACTCAAGGAACTTGACATTATTCTGCCCCATTTGCAGTTTGACATGGTGACATTCTTTGGCCAATGAAAATGATCATGTCCCTTAGCAGAAGCATTTAATAGTGGCACAAAACTTTCCGGTGCTTTCTCCCCTAGCTGCTGTGATCTGGGAAGCCCAACTTGATACAGAGCAGGCAACACTCAGCTTTCACATGGTGAACAACCTCTCTAGGAAGTTCCCTGGGACAAGCAGCAAACTCTGCATGAGCAAAAAGGAAACATTATTTTTTTAAGCCCTTGACATTGGAGTGGCATAAGCTAGTCTATTCCACTAGTGCAAAGGCCAGAGAAAAATGTAAGCTCCCTGAGGGTAAGGCCCTTGACTATTCTGTCACACCCCCTTTGCCCAGGAACAGCATGAACTACTACCAGATATATTTTTGTTGTTGTTGCTGCTGCTGCTGCTGTTGTTTTTTAAAGAAAATTTCAAACATCAAAGAAGTCAGGGTCTGTGCCCATGCCCCTAGCTGAGGAAATCACTTGAGAAGACTTCTAACCAAATGAAAATGAAATTAAAACAAAAGTTTCAAGATAGGGAAGGTAACAAGTATAAGAAAAAGTGGTGGGCAATAAATTTTATAGTATTTTATAGTTAAATCTAAAAGAATGATGAATGCTGGACTGGGAATTGTAATATGAGTTAACTAAGGATTTTTGAAACAGAAGAGGCATATTATAAAAAAAAAAATATGGGATAACAAAATGAAAGTTCTGAATTTACTCAGCAAAATTTACCCGGAGGTCGGGGGTGAGGGGGGGCAAGATTCCACAAGGGAGTAGGAAAATGAAGAAATAAAAACATTTAAATGTTTCATCACTGTGGAGAGCACATGGCCAAGTAAAACATTGAGGGGAGAAAGAATTAGGAAGAGTTATTGAATTTTTATATGACGATACAGAAGTATTTAACTGTAAAGAGGGTTAACAATTACTAAAATTAAGATCCCTGTTATTTGATCATTTATTCAACAAATACTCATTGAGCATCTAGTATGTGCCAGATGATTTTCTAGGTGTTGGGAATATATTAGTAAACACATCAGTAAATAAAACAGACAAGGTTCCTACTCTCATTCTCAAGAAGGAAGATCGGCAATGGACAGGTCATCAAACAAATACCAAGATAATTTCAAATGGTGATAACCACGATTTATTTTTCTCAGGTGAAACCTTAGGAAAGAATAGAAATTATCCATGTTAAGCAGAGGGAAGCATGGTGTTCTAGGCAGTGATTAAGGCAGCAAAAAGCTTGGTATGTTCAAACAACAAAAGGAAGGTCAGCTTGGCTGAAACTTGTGTGTGTGTCCAGGTTGGGGTTGGAGGATGACAGCACCTGGTCCCGAAGGTGATAGATCACATAGAACTTCACAAGGCTGAATGAGAATATAAGATGAACCCAAATGTGTTGAGAAGCCATTGAGGGGTTTCAGGAACGGGATTGCCATGATCTGACTTGTTTTAAGAAGATTGCTGGTTGATGCATAGAGAAAAGATTGCAGAAGCCTGGGCAAGAGTGAGAGCAGGGACACCAAGTGGGACATGAGGGTGGCTTGGATCAGGCGGTGGCAGTGGACATAGAAAACAGAGGGCAGACTGGGATTCTTTTGAAGACATACCTAATGGAACTTGCCAATGAATTAGATAGATGTCCCAGGTGAGGGAAAGGGAAGCATCAAAGTTGACTCAAATTTTTTGACTTGAGCATTTGAGCAAATGACTCAGCGGGGCTATAGATTGGGCGCTAGGGGGCAGGTAGATTCTAAGCAAAGTGATGTTCAGGTGAGTTCAGTTTGAGATACTTCTTAGACATCCAAGGCAGAGACATAGCCAAAATCATACTTAGATACGTGAGCTCAGTGAGAACTCGGACAAAGGAGAACATTCGTCAGAGACAAGGCACCTAAAGCCAAAAGGGTACTCAGACTACTCTGTTTTTATACCTACACATGAGTATATAAAGCACCTAGTCTGGGACTTAGCATATTTACCCAGTAAATAGTTCCCTCTCCTTTTCTTCTGGGGATGGTTGAAGATGGTCTCTGCTAGAATGAATACTGGACTGTGTCAGGACACAGGATGACAGCAGTGGCAGAGGCAGAAGAAGTCACCTTTTGGTCCTCAGCTTTCTCGGTGACTATAAAAACAGAAACAGATCAGCAGTGCTTATCTGGGATGTAGTGGGGGTGGGGGGATGGGAAGGGATTACAGTGAAGCATAAAGAAACTTTAGGGGATGATGAGTATGTTCTTTATATTGATTGTGTTGGTAGTTTCACAGGTGTGCATATGTACGTCAAAATTCATCAAATTGTAAACTTATGTAAGTGTAGATTATTATATGTCAATTATACCTTAATAATGTTGCTAAAATAAAAAGGAACAATTTCTACTTTATTTATCTCTCTGGGTGGTGTGTCCCTAGGATTAGATAATAATGATAAAAATGCTTGAAGTAAAAAAATGGGCACAAACAACATAAGACAAATGGAGTGTATTCTATTGTTGGAGACTTTTTGCTCTCTGTAAGTAGTCACTCTCTTATTTGGGAGTGGGGAGTAAGAGCTGAGAGATACATGAAAGCAAAATATGAATATGTTTCTGCAAAAACTGACAAGGCAGATTGGAAGGGGACTGTATTACTCAGGGTTCTCCAGAGAAACAGAACCTACATTTTGTGTGTGTGTGTGTGTGAGTGTGTGTGATTTACTACAAATTGTCTCACACAATTATGGAGGCAGACAAGTCCCAAGATCTATAGTCAGCAAGCTGAAGACCCAGAAGCGCTGATGGTTTAGTTTCAGTCCAAAAGGTCAGGCTTGAGCCCCAGGAAGAACTAGTGTTTCAATTCAAGTCCAAAGGCAGGGCAAAAAACAATATCCAGCTCAAAGTCATTCGGGCAAGAGTAGTTCAGCCTTTTTGTTCTGTTCAGGCCTTCAACTGATTGAATGAGCCCCTATATTAGGGAGGGCAATCTGCCTTCCAGTTCAAACGTTCAGTTCATCCAAAACACCTTCGCAGATAGAATAATATTTGACCAAATATCTGGGCATCCTGTGGCCCAATCAAGTTGACACATAAAATGAACCATCACAGGGACAGTTACTTACTAAGCTCCTGTTTACAGCAGACCTCTATTATTTCCTTCTATTACCCCCTATTACAGGTAGAACCCAAAGGGACAAAGTGATATCACTTGCCCCAGAACATAGGGCTGCCAAATGGCAGAGCTGGATTTAAATTTCATTTCCCCTGAGCCTCCTGTACCAAGCTGCACTTCTTAGAATCCCCAAATTCAGAGTTGAATGAGTCCTTACAGATTATCTAGTCCCCATGGCTCATTTTACTGAAATCTAGAGATGAAGTGACAAGCTGAGGTTGTACAGCTAGGTATTGGGGAAGCTGGGACTCCCGCTTCTGCCACACCACATCACCCCTGCTGAGTCTGGTTTTTATTTGGAACCTGACTCCATCTTTGGCCACTTCACCCAGTCTAGCATGTGTTGGAGAAAAAGTCTACTCTGAGATCATGTTCTGCCCTCAAGGCCTCAAGAGCGCTAAAGGTTTCTACAGGTGAGCGCCATTCTGCCCCCTCACCGTTTGCAGCACCCCTTCACAGGCTGTTCTGCTCAGAGAAGCCCAGATATTTCACAAGCAGTCAATTAACACCTCTTTTCCTCCACTGGCGGAAAAAATGATGCTCAGACTTCCTGATCAGGAGTGTGGGGCTGCCTAGTGGATAATCTCCTTTGGAGGAGGCCAGTTACCCTGTGGGAAAACTCATTTCTTTAAGGCTACAAATGACTGGATCCCAGGATGCCAGTGAGCTCCAGAGAAGAGATAAGGGGAAGAAAGCCAAGTAGGGCAAGGGGTAGGAGAGGAATGCTTTACCAGAAAGATGCTACCTGCAGGAAAATTCTTTACAGGATCCTAGCTAGCACTTGAGAACTTACTAAGTGTCAGCCACTATTTATTGTAAGTGACTCAGATTATCTCAATTATCAGAGTCACCCAATAGGGTAGGTACTTTTTTTTACCCCATTTTACAGATAAAGAAACTGAGGCACAGAGGTGTTAAGTAACTTTCCCAAGGTCACACAGTTGATAGCTACGGAGTGTATTTTTTACCTGTGTCAGTCCAACTTCAGAACCTGTGTACTAACTCTTAAACAGAAGTTTACAAAGCATACTTCCATCAATTATCTTATGTAATTTGTATAACCTGCCTATGAATTAGAGTTTGCTATTTGTGTGGGTCTCCTTTCTTGTAAAATGAAGTTCACGAAGTGGTGAGATTCACTCACGTCTACCCAACACAACACTGGTAGATTCATCATCTATGGAAATATTCATTGATTCATTCAAAAAAATGTTTATTGAACACCCACTCTGAGCCAAGCAGTCACTGCCCTCAGGGAGTTATAGACTATCAGGGTATATCAGTAATTACAATACAATCTGGGCTTTTTATTATTTTATTATTTTTACTGAGGTGTAACTTAACTCAGTAAATGGCACAATTCAAGGTGTACACATGTGTGTATAATTACCCCCTGAATCAAGATACAGACTATTTCCAGCACCACACAAGGCTCCCTGATACCAAGGGTCATTGCTCTTCTGACCTCTTACACTATGAATTGGTTTTGCTGTTTTTCACCTTCATTTAAATGGAATTGTTTAGTGAGTACTCTTTCATACGTGGCTTACCTCCCCTGACATTCATTCACGTTGCCTGTGTCATAGTTTGTTCTTTTTCTTGCTGTACCATATTCTGTTGTATGACTACACCGCAAACTGCAGGTTTGTTCTCTGGGAAGCCAACGCTGAGACAGATTAGCAAGCAGTGTAGTTATTAGGAAGTGCCTTTGGGATGGAAGCTGTGGAAGGAGGGACAGGAAGCAGGATTGGGAACAAACAGGGAGAAGTTCAGCGCTCCAAGCAGACCCGAGGACTGCCTCAGCCAACCCCACACAGAGCTCTGAAGCTAAAACGGCCCATCTTAGCCATGCTGTGTGAATGTGGGCTGCCCCAGGAAAGACAGCCTAGAGCAAGTGAGCTCTCTGCAGCTGGGGCAATTCTGGAAGGGACTGACAGCCTAAAGGTTGTCTGCTGGCAGCATCCCCAAAAGGTGGGGCTACAACTCCCACCTTGAAGAGGGTTCTGGGCAGCACATGACCATGTCCACCATACTTCAAGGTATTTCCCCATTCTCTTGTTAACGGACATTTGGGTGGATTCCAGTTTGCATTACTATGAATAAGGTTGCTATGAATATTCTTACTGATGTTTTTCGATGGACATAACCACTTGTTTCTATTAGACATAAACCACAACAGAATGGCTGAATCAGTCATAGAGTATATATCGAATTATACTATTCTACTCCTACCAGCAATGTTATAAGAGTCGCAGTTCTTCCAACTCCTAAAATTAAAGTCTCTTTAATTTTAGCCATTCTTGTGGGTTGGTATTTAGTGGTATTTCATTATGGGTTTGATTTGCATTCCCTTGACTGACGAAACACATAGCCATCAAATATTTGTCTAAACTCATGTCTGGTCATGATGGAGCCAAATTTGAGAAGGTAAACTGATTCTAAAGATACTATGTGTCTCCCTGTCCATCATGTTACCTCCCTCTGTACCAGGCAGACTGAATTATTTCTGAAGTAGTCGTTGACCTAGAACCAACCGTAATCCCCCCACCCCACAGCTGGGTTTGTGGTGTATATTTGTGACACTCTGGGGGAGATGCTACACTGCTGCTTGTCTGTTCAACAGCCAGGCCCTGCTTTTTCCTGCTCTCATACACTTTCTGATGAGGTGTCTGTCAGCTTCATGCTTAGGGGAGAAAGCAGTGAAATGCGAAAGTATGCTACTGGGGCTGCTGAGAATATGAAATGACAAATTATCTTATCATTTACGATATTTGAGGTCTTCTGTTACTTACAGCCAAAATCATCCTTACTCCTCCCTCCCTACGCCTCAACTAAACAGTTTGGAACTTTTCTTCCTGGCTTCTCCTTACAATGTGGGCTGATAGAAAATGCAGAAAACTCATCCTTCTAATATGTATAATAATGTCGATTATTTTAACTATTATGCAGAGCAACTCTGAGAGGCAGATATTAGCGTTATCTCCATCTTATAGATGAATAAACTACAGAATCAAAACTGTGTCCTGAGGATGTGAACATCTCAAAGAGCTCTTACAAACAACAACCTCAGTTTTTCAGAAACGACAGCCAAGACCCAGAGAAAGGAATTATTTTGCTGTGGTCACACAACCAGTAAGGTTGGACAAATATGATCACAATCTTGTTGCAACGATGTTGCTAAACTTTTTTGATATCAGAGGGATTATTCATTATGAATTTGTACCAACTGGACAAACAGTTAACCAAATTGACTATTTCAAGTGCTGAAAATGCTGCGTGAAAAAGTTAAGCAATCTGAACCTTTCGCCAACAATTCATGGCTCTTGCATCACCACACTGCACCAGCTCACACGGCACTGTCTGTGAGGGAGTTTTTAGTCAGTAAACAAATCACTGTATTGGAACACCCTCCCTACTCACCTGATCTGGCCCCCAATGACTTCTTTCTTTACCCAAAGATAAAGGAAATATTGAAAGGAAGACATTTTGATGACATTCAGAACATCAAGTGTAATACGACGACAGCTCTGATGGCCATTCCAGTAAGAGTTCCAAAATTGCTTTGAAGGGTGGACTAGGCGCTGGCATCAGTGCATAGCTTCCCAAGGGGAGTATTTCAAAGGTGACTATAGTAATATTCAGCAATGAGGTATGTAGCACTTTTTCTAGGATGAGTTCACACACTTAATTGTCTGCCCTTGTAAAACAGTTGAAATCTGATGGACGGAAGTCCATGCTCTTTTCTCTTTAGATTTCTGCACAAAACAATTCTCCCCTTAAAAGAAATTAGCACATAAGCATTAAAATAGAAACTTTGGAAAGTCAGAGTACACAGTCACTCCAGGTTTTAACTGCTCTATAAACAGTCCTCTGTTTCAGAGGATGCAAATCTGAACATCTCCCACAGATTTCACAGAATACACATATTCTGACGCTAAGGAGAAAATGAATGCAATTCCAACACTCATAAAGTTAGCACCTTTGCATAGATGTACAGCTTTCCTTAAAGCTGGAAACTCACTGAAAGCCGACCTGCTGAAGAACTGAGCTGAGCTTGGGTTCCTTCTCCCTTCCTCTAGGGTAGGGCAGAGGAAACCAGCCCCTTACCCATGCTTCACATTTTACCAGCTCAGATTCACCAGAGAGAACTGCGAGGACTTTTTCCTGCTCTCATGTCACGTCCTGCGTGTGCTACGAGGGTTGTGGGAAGCGGCCGCAGGGTTAAGAAAAGACAGTAGCCCTGGAGATAAAGCTTGTGAATCTCAAGATCTGTGAATCCTATACATTATAATAGGAAACTGATTCAAGCCAATAACCCTTGCCTGCAGGCAGCTGAACCTTAAGTCTCAGGATGTATGTACTTCCCCAAGGGACAAAACCTTTATGCATATGAATAGATGGAGAGCACATCATTGAATCTTTTCCCCTGCAGGTTCTGGGAAGGAATGCAGCCACAGAGGCAGAGGCTCTCCTTAACTGGAGGAAGGTGGGGGGCTGTGCCCACCTCTATGAACTCCCTGGTTTCTCCTGTTGGTCTCCACACGGCTCCGCCTGTCTTAGGTTGCTTTCCACATGGAGAGTCGTACCCGTCATTGGCTGATTAGGCATCTTTCTGGGGCCAAACAGGGAGACATAAGGTGCAAGTATAGTCCCTGAAAGGATCCATCTCACAGACTCTCCTTTCTTTAGGGGCAGGTACAAAGAGACAGATGGGTAGGCTGCTGCGTGGCAACACTCTCAGGACACCGATTCTCCTCAGATTCTGGTTTTTCTTCTAAGGTCCTGCTTCCCTCTCTTCTCTGGAGCTGCCACCATCCTCTCTTCCCTCTGTAGGGCTCCAATCACCCCACTCTCCATGCTGGATGCTAAGGAAGTCACCATCTTTCAGCTTCACAACACATTCTTACTTGTTGCCCCTAAAGATAAGTCCTTGACCTTTCTGTTATAATGAGCCTTACTACAGGAATTTAATGCAAGAGGGTAACTGAAAGTAGTTTGGCACAACTCAGAGAAGAATGGACCACAGATGACTGCAGATGAAGGTAGGCAAGAGGGCAGGGACCCCCCCAGGCAGGAACTCACAGGCCTTGTTAAGGAGTTTGGACTTATTTCAAAAGCAAATGGAAGCTATTGAGTGATTTTTAAACAAGGAGCAACACAAGATCAGATCTGGGTTTTAGAAAAATCACTCTGTGGCCAAGGTGGGGAGGTTGGGGAGGAGAAGAAAGGGACAAAACTAGAGAAAAAGGACAATCATCTGGGCTGCTTTGTCAGGTAAGAAGCACCCTCTCACTGGGGTAGGCAAGCAGAGAGAGAGAAGCTATAGGGAAGATTCCAATAATGGATGCACAGATGGGCTAGCTCATGTCTGAGGTCCCTTCCAGCCCTGAGACACCAAAGTTCACTGGGAGAAAACTTACCTTTCCCAGTCCAACCTCTACTCCCCCAAGTTCAGAGGCTGTGAAACTGAGAAGTGCCATGGACTGAGGTGGGTCTGGGATGGAGTCCAAGCCTGAGTAGGTTTCTGTCTCCATGGCATATTTGAGGTCCCTCAGCCAGCACCCCCCATGGGGACAAGGGGTGGTTCCATTTTGTTGTGCAACAGCTCATAAATCCAGGAATTACAAACAAAGGGGATTCTGTTACAGGTAAATACCATTTGAAATACAATCTCTATAAGGGCTTTATGTTTGTCATGAATTTTATAAATTGTTGCAGTAATTAACAGGGTATAAAACAGGCTTCCGACCCCATCCAGGAAGGCCTTCCTGAATGCTTCATTGTCAGATGTGCCACTCGGGCTCCCAGAGTGGCGGTGCCCTGGGTTGATGCTGGGTGTGGGATGAGGGTGGGGGCGTGCAACCCTGGGAAAAACACCTCCATTCATGGGTGGTAGTTTAATGGGCTCATTTTAGGTGGCTTAGAGAATGACATCGAGATTTACCTCCTGGGCCCTTCCCTCAATAAATTAGAATGGGGCCTGGGCCTGGGAGACAATTAGGACCCTCCTTGCAATTCAGTCAGAAGCAGGGCAAGGAGAACGGTTTTCTCCCTTGCTGTGACTGCATGCGTTTGGGGAATTTTCCCACTTTTTCCACTTGTTTTCTTTCTCCCTGGGAAAACCATCAAACGCCTTATGGAAAATAAAGACCCCAATTCATGAACCCAGTTTTAATTTCTTTCTGGAAAATAGTACCTTCTTGAAGTCTCAAATGACCCAGAGGATTGATTCAGAGCCCTCCTGTTCCTGCCACCCTGGAGGATGCTGTCTCCTTCCCCACAGCTTGCAGGATGTCGGGAGACAGTCAATAAGCACAGTGTCCCTGGTATTCCCTCCTCATGCACTTTTTAATTAAAAAATGTTTCAGGCAGACAAAGAGTATAACTGGTATAAATAATATTTATGCATCCACTTCCTAGCTGAAAATGTAAAACGTTGCAGACCAAACTGAAGCTCCCTGGACCCTCTCCTATTTTCCAATGACGTGCCCTGTGGGATTGTAGCAGGAAGTGACACGGTCAGACGAGATTTGGGGGAGCCCACTGACTACTGTACAGCTTGGAGAAACCAAGGCTGAACACAGAGACAAGATCACAAGTGTGTTCCGCGATCCCGACCAAGCACAATAGCAATCCAGGTCCCACTCTGGACCCCTTCATGGTATGCATGGAAAAATCAATAGACAGAACTTGTAAGCACTAAAGGCAACTAATACTGGTATCTCACCTTCAAATTACCCAGCATTTTTCAAACTTACTTAATCATCAGATCCTCTCCATAACTCTTGTTTGTTAATGTATATCTTTTTCTTTTTTCAATTACAGTTGACATTCAATAACATATTAGTTTCAGGCATACGGCACAGTGGTTAGACATTTATATAACTTACAAAGTGATCTCCCAATTTTATATATATGGAAACTGAGACTCAAGGGGATTATATAATTTTCCCAAGATCAGACTGCTGGTTTTGCGTCCTAGCTAATGCTGCTATAGCTTTTTCCCTTGACCTTGTGTCCACGTAACGCCGAAGACAAACCCGGCTCATAGACAGCAGTGTGTACTCTGTAAATGCTCAGTGCATAAATGAATCACTCTTACTACACATCTTCTCTGTTCTTTAGAGATTTATTCACATATAGCCCAGTGTAATTTTTTGGCATTTATGTGCATAAAATAATGAACAATAACATTATTTCCTAACTTGTTAGTAAACTCCTTGAAGGAGGAGAGATCATGTTTCTTATCTCCAGGCACGAAGTAGGGATTTATAATTATGATTATGTAACAGGCACATAGAGTTCTATAACCAGAAGAGATATTGGAGGCCATCTGGTTAAATTCCTACATTTCACACATAAGAAAACTAAGACTTGGAGAGAAAATAAACGCCTGGCCAAGGTCCATAGAGTGAGTCAGGAGAACTGCATGTGTGTGGAGTACTGTCACTTTCTCCCAATTCTTCAGCCAGCAATTATTTAGAAACCCTTTGATGTGCCAGGCTCCTGGATGGGCACTGGGATACCATAGGCAACAAGACATAGTCATTGCCCTAAAGAGGTTAAGCCATAGCCCAGGGATCACAGGGGCTTAACAGAAAACCCCACTGTGTGAAGCCATGTCATAGAAGAAAATGGGGAGAGGCAGAACCAGTGGAGAAGGGGAAAGCCCATATCTAAAGGAAAGACATCCAGGTTCCATTTTTATACTCTCTGTCGACAACAGACAGCAAAATTAGACCATGTGGACACTGAGGCATCAGTTGTGAGCCTTTATTCCTTTACCTGTCAAAATGGGGATAATAATGGTATCTACCTCATAAGGTTATTATAAATATTAAATCAGTTAATATGTGTAAATATAAAATACTTAGAACAATGCCTCCCTCCTAGTAAATATCATGTGTTAGTCTTATTATCATTTTTGTTATCAACATCATCTTTATTGAACTACAAGAGCCAATGACTTCTTTGGCCATTTGTCAGCACCCACCGATCTATTTCAGGAATTCACAGAACTAGAAAGAGCCATAAGCGGTCATTCGTGCCATACCCTTGACTCCAAGCAAGACTGAATTCCGTCAAATTCAGGATGGCGGCTCACTTGGCTTTTCACAAGAGTCACTGGAGGGCTTTCTACAGCAGTATCACAGAACCATGCAATAAATAATTATCAGTCAATGAGAGCAGTCTCACGCCTATAAATTTGTATCTGGTTCATGACTCCAAACTTTCACCATTTTGTATGCAGATAGTGCGTGTATATGCATACCTATGTTTTGTGAAAGGCTCTACTCCATATCTAAGAGGGAAGGTGGGGCTATTAATATTTACCCTGGGGCAATAGGCATAAACAAAGACTATGTGATGCAAATCAGGTCATATGGTCAACTGGGAATAACACACACGAAGAAACAGTGTGAGTTGTATTAGGAGCTAGTAAGTTCCCCAGTGTCAGTGTCTCTCACTAACCTTCATTGGATTGAGTGGGGAGCAGGGATCCCTCTTGTTGTAACATGCTGGTGCCTTGGCCAAACAACTTAATAGTGGGGTAGTATTTCAGTTACAAATCAAGAACATCAAGCCTCACTAAGGTCCCTTCCAACTCTGGTGGGTTGGCCAGGGGGTTGGGGTGAGTCTCTGAATCTGTGCATTCTATAAAAGGCAGGACATTTTTATGGCCCTGGGGGACAATAAATGTTAACACACCAAAGGTGGCAATATAACAAGTATGCAAAATATCCTGAAGGGTCTTAAATCTCAAAGCTGCATGGCTGGTGTTTGATTGTCTTCGAGCCCCGACAAGTATAATGAATTGTCCAATACACTCTCCATCTGAGCAGCAGGGAGGAAGTGTTGAGCCAACTAGCTTGAAATGTTCCTCTTTTGAAAATTCATCTGTTTCCTCCTGAAACCGGAGCTGCCTTGCACACTATAAGTGAGTGCTTGTGCCCTTTGTGAGAACAATTGCAACTGATGCGAGCAGTTGTAAAACAAAGGTCTTCAGGATTTAGCCCCCGTGGCCATAATCTGCAGTACACAGTCAACTGTGCAGAATTGCTGGCCAGACTGAAAACTGACACCCTGTGTACTTGTAACTTCGGGTTCCGCTGATTAGAGGGGCTACAGGTTTTTCTTAATTGGGAGAAGTAATAATACCAATAACAGTTATGATTGCTGTTACAATTATGCCCACCATTTATTGTGTTCTTACTATGTAGGTATTTGTGTCAGGCCCTCTGGGAAGCATATCCTGAGACAAGTTAGGGATACAAGTGGTATATTAGGGGTAATGTCTATAAAAGTTAAAAAAAAGGCAGAATTGAGCGGGGAAAGCCTTTAGACTGGGATAAGGGATTTTTTTTCCTGGGAAAGGAAAGCAGAGAGGAAGCAGGTTTGGCAGAGAGTGATGCCAGCAGCATTGCAGAACTAACAACTGACTTGGCCTACCCAATGGGGAGCTCTCAGCAAAGAGTGCCCATTGGAGGAGTCCCACATTGGGCAGAAATGGCTCTAATAGCCCCAAGTGAGCAGTCATTGCCTGGGGCTGCCCAGGAAGAGTGTGTTCTCCAGTCAGAGGTTGAGGCAGATCCTGGAGGGGCTACAAGTGGGGGGGGGGGGGGGCTTCTCCTCACCATGGCTACCACTGTATTATTCTACCTGTTTTATCACTGATGGGAAAACTGAGCCTCAGAGAGAAAAGTTGCCCAAGTACACGCAGCCAGTGAGCCGTGAGTTCATACAGGCCTGCATTCAAGGCCCATCCTCTTATAACCAGGGAAGAGGCAGAATTCCATGTGATGAGCAGGACTTGTGTCCCAGGGGACAAAAGATGACAAATATCCCAGAAGGATGGTGCTGTGCAGTCACCCAACCATCTGCTCCATGGGAGACGAGGCCTTCAGGCAGCACACTTCTGTCCAGTGTTGGAGTCTAACCGATACACGCTAGCATATTGTTATGGAGAGCTCCCAACGTCCAGACCCTGTGACTTCATCAGAATCACGCAGTGGAGAGCAAGAGGGACTCTCAGCCAGGCAGCCCTAAGAGTGACGAGCTCTGCCACCCTCCACAGTCAACTACATGGCCTCTCTCAGTCCCCTTTGTCTCACTGTATTCACTCATTTGTTAACAAAAATCTTCGTGTTCTGTTGCCAGAACTATGTTGGGGGCTGCAGATACCCAAAAGGAGACACGGCCTCTGTCCTCTGAGGGAATGTCAGGCTAAAGTAATGAATGTTCTGAGGATTGTGGTGTGTGTACATCCTGAATGGCAGAGTAGGTCTTCTAATCTCTACAATGTATATCAAGGGCCGACGAGATACTCAGTAAGTATGTGGCTGGCAGTATGCACAGAAGAGCTATGAATGAAGGGCTCAAGGCCAGCTTTCTCCAAGTTTCATGTTTCTGCACATAACACCTACACTGTGCCTGTCTTTACCTTGAACTGAACACCCCAGTGCCTGACTGGCTCCAGCCTTCCCCATTTGGCCCAACTCAACCCCTGGCCTAGCACCTATGTTCCAATGCTCTCCTCCAGCCACCTAGACCTGCCTGGACAGCTGAGAGCATCATGGTGTAAACATTGTGAAACCATCCTGGATGAGGCCAGGGCCCAGGATACAATCTTCTGCTGGAATGCAGCCCTGAAGGTCTATACCACACAAGTCCAGCCCTCATCCTCTATGCTCAACTGGAAAATACTTCAAGGAGGAAAAGTATCACTGACTGAATTGAGATGAATTCGATTCAGCATTTCCTGGGCTCTGGAGTACTCAGTAGTCAGAACTGAAATGTTTGCTCTTGAACTGCTAGTGGGGAGACATATTCACACCCAGGAGTGGGGAATCTAACCACTGACCACGTTCTTCAGTAAGGGAACCAGGCTGAGGGCAAGAGTGTCAGCACAGAGTCAGAAGGTCTGGGAGTTCAATCCCAGCTCAGCCACTTCCTCATAGGCCTTGGGCAAACCATTTTGTCTCTCTGAGCCTCGGTTTTCTCAGCTATATAATAAGAATAATAATGTTTTAAAGGTTAAAGAGCTAATGGACAGAAAGCTCTTAGCCACCATGAGTCACAGGCATGTGCTAAGGTTTAGCGAGAAATAAATACAAAATGTCTAACAAAATACCTAGAGCATGGTAGGTATAAAATAAATTATGCTTTCTTACAAGTAGGATTATCTACTATTTGCCAGTAATAACTTTATTCAAAAATAACCCCACAGAATTATTTCTACTTCATAAAACATGTACAAGTCCATTATCTTGTTTAATCCTTTTACCCCGGTCAAGAAAAGACTCTGATTCTCTATTTCACAGAGCAATTAAATGAGCCATAAGTAACTGGCCACTGGGTTCCTTGCTCAGGGTCACACTGCCCCACAGCCAAGAAGCTAACTCGTTTACCAGATCATCTGTCCCACAAACCTGGCACTTTTCCCTGTGTTCTTCTGGCCCCACTCTCTTCATAGCTCTATAAATTCCACGAGACCAGAAATCCCATTCCTTATTGCATTGGGAAACTCTGAGAACTAGGCCTCTGGTCCTACACAAGCTAGAATGAGAGAAGGGACCCAGTTTCTGTCGCTGGGTCCGTCCTCTGGATGATTCAGTGAGGGGAGCTTGAAAGCATGTCAGACAGCCGGGATGAACGCTCCCATGCGTCCTGAGAGGCAACCGCAGGATCAATCCTGTTTTACAGGTAAGGACAATACAAGGCAGAGAAGGAAAAGGAATGCACCATAGTGACATGCGAAGAGCCCTGACGGCATCAGGAGCCTTGGGTTGAAGTCCCAGCTCAGTCACTGACTGACACGCTGTGAGGCCCTGATAAGCCATTCTTCTCTTCAGGCCTGTTTCCTACTTCAGGATTTTCCTACAATTTACTCAGAAACCAACCACAAGGGCGAGCCCCTCTCAACATACACAGCGCATGCATGGCTTCTCACAGAGCTCTGGTCCCAGCTGGCTCTCACATTCTAAGGTTTCTAGTGACTTTCTTAGGACTTGAAAGACTCGTTGCTCATGTGAGTACTGGGGTCTCCTTCCATTCAAATGGAAGGGCCTTCCTGCCATTCAAATATATGGTACCAATTCAGGGGTAATCAGCCAGCCTCCCATTCCCCATCCGACTCGGAGCGGAAGCCTGACTATAGTTAATACCTGTAATTTGAAGGTGACGCTGTAAATGGAATCCAGGCCACAGCAGATGGGGGTGGGGATGGAAATGAGAGGCCACCAGACTGCCAGGGTGGCACCTGGACACAATGAGCCTGGGATTCTTGCATTTCGATTGCCTCGGATCCTGTGGGACACAGGTGACTTCCTTAGGGGAATGCCAGGCAAAGGTGAAGTGCAGCTGGGTGCTGGGTAACCTCCCTATCTGTCTGAGCCCTGGCTCTGCAAGTCCTCAGGCCTCATCCTGACATCCGGCCTGCGAGCTCCCCAGAAGTGCCCATAAGAACCATCGCAGAGGGTAGCTTGTTGTAAGATCTTGCCAGAGAAGCCGGATTACTTTGGACCCTTCTTCCCTAAACGTTACTTCACTCTAGAAGTCTTGACAGCTTGGAGACACTTGAGAAAAGCAACTGTGCATCAGGATTTCTCTACAGTTTACTCAGAAACCAACCACGCAGGGTGAGCCCAAGGGCCAGCCTCACAAGCTCACACACCTCTGTAATTTACAAAGCTCTGGTTATTAATATTTCCATTTATAAAAGAGTGAAGTGGGATTTGCTGGCTCCAGAATTCATGCTCTCACTCATGACACTGTATTGCCACTTATGTCAGTCGGTGTCCAGAGGGAGACAGAAACCTGATTTGAACAGGGACAGATTAATAGAAATAATTGTTAACCAGTACCAGTGCTATAAGGAAAGGTAGACCTGTTTCATGTTCTGAGTTCCGCCGACCATATAATGCTGCAGAGGCAAGCGTTAGCAAGGCACATAAGCTTGCATGTTCCTCAGATGTCATCAAGACCCTCCTCTCTGCTATGCCCTGTGCTGAGATGTTGGAATTCAGTGAACAATACAGAGGCAGCTCCTGCCTTCACAGAGTGCAGACTCTAGAATAAATGCCTCATATCTTAGGAAGGATTGAAAAACACTACCTTGGAAAATTGAAGTGCAACCTATTAGAATCACTTGAAATACCTACACAAAAAGGGACTGGTATATCTGAACGATCTGAATCCCATGCCAATCCTAATGAATCAGAATTTCAATAGGTGCTCAAAGGACACAAAGCACAAACATGTTAATCTCACTATCTGAGCTATGGAGAAGGGGGCATCAAGGAAAGCCTTCTAAAAGACTAATAGCGGAAGAGTTCACCATTACTGCATGCTAACTAGATGCAATATTGTGAGCTCTTCTTCTATTAGTCTTTAGTGCTAAGCATCAAATAGGCATGATCTCATTTTATCCGCCAGCAACCTACTATCATTACATTTGTTAATCATGCCAATCATTTGAGTTTTTATTATGATCCCTATTTTACAAATGATTAAAATGAGGCAAAGAGAAATTTAGTAATTTGTCCAACGTCATACAGCTAGTAAGTAACAGAACTTTCATCCGTGACACTACATAGCGATCCAGCCTGGCACCTGAGAAGTCAGTGGGAATTCTCCCACACAACACTCTCCTCCCTCTGCCCTTCTGCCCATTCGGCAGCCTCCTCCACTGATTGGCTAAAGGAATAGCATGAGCAAAAGCCCAGAGGTAAGAAAGAACACAGACCACTTAAGGTGGCTATGGAACAGAGAATGCTAACTGATGAGGCTAGATTATAAATGCTTCAGGCAAAAAGCATGTTGCAAAATCTATAGACCCAACAGATTGATGCTTTTAACTTCAGTTTAGCCCTTTAGATCTGCCTAAAACTGTGCTCATCTATGTCCTAAGCCGAGAGATCCCACCCTTGCCTAGACCACAGCCATGGCATAAAGACACTTATGAATCCAAAGTCAGGAAATTGGCAAAGCCCACCTTCAGGGCACTTCAAACCCCCCTCCAGCCCCAAAGATACCCAGCTCAGAAGCATGGATGCCTAACCCCTTTTTCTTATCACCCTTCAGCCTGGCTCTACCCTTCTAGACAATAGCCTATGGCCCAAGCCCAGCTTTGTACCTTTCCCTCCCGTCATCAGGATTAACTTGTCCTGTGTCCTTCTTTTACTCACTGAACTATTAGTCTGATTAATGAACAATACAATTAATTCATTGCTTAACAGTGACAAATACCATGATGAAACAGAAAGAACTTGTGTTTTGGGTCAGGAGAAATGAATTCAAGTCTTGGCTCAAAAGTTAACTAACTCTCTGAGACTTAGTTGTCCCATCTGAAAAATGGGATAATACCTACCCTCACAGAGCCATTGAGGGGTAAATGTTAAATAAGGTCAGTGAAAAGCCTTTTGAAAACTCTTTACAAAAATGATTTCAACACAGTTAAAATTGGTCACCTAACACCTTTCTGGCCCATTAAACCTCCTGCTGAAGCTAAATGGGAGTCGGGGTCATGCTTGAGATCTTTTTTAAGTTTATATAAGTCAGTGGTCAACTGTGTTGGCTGTGGAATCAGAACCTCCTGCATCTGATTCTGGCTCTGACACTTACTACCTATGCGACCTCAGCCAATTTGCTTAACTTTTGCTGTGTTTCAGTCTTCCCACCTGTAAAATAAAGATGATTGCACATACCGTGTGTCCCTGAAAATAAGACCTAGCCGGACTATCAGCTCCAATGTGTCTTTTGGAACAAAAAATAAGACCCGGTCTTATTTTACTATAAGACCGGGTAGAATAGAATATATTATACAATACAATATAATATAATATCCGGTCTTATATAATATAAGACCGGGTCTTATATTAATTTTTGCTCCAAAAGACGCATTAGAACTGATGGTCAGGCTAGGTCTTCTTTTCGGGGAAACAGGGTAGTTCACAGTGTTATTGTGAGAATTAAATGCAATAACACAATAAAGTTCCTTTGTGTAGTGCCTTATATATAGTAACTGCTCAAAAAAAAAGTTACTTGAAAAAAATTTTTCACAACATAAGGGCTATATTATTATCTCCATCTTAAAGATGAATAAACTGAGGCCCAGAGAGTTTGAAGTCTCAACCAAGATGTTCAGTGAGTAGATGGCATTGCTGAGCTTTCAAGCCAAGTCTGTGAAATGCCCAAATCTGCTCGTATCCCGTCTGCTCTATTGTCTTCCATTGGGGAACTTGGCCAGCAGCTTCTCAGATGGGGTCATGAGTTCTCTGAGAGCTCACTGGTAATGTGATCTCTTAGTTGGCCTGATCCTAAACCTTTTCCTCTAGAGGAAAGGCAAGATGGGGACAGGATTCTTCTGAGCAGCAGAGAAGGGAGCAAGGGCAATGAGAAGATGGGGAGGGCTGTGGAAATCTTAGAAAGTGTGCTGAGGGCAGTCTCAGCCAGACAGGTGGCAGGAAAGAGGAAGCCAGACACAGAAGGGACATGAAAGACAGAAGGAACAGCCTGGCCTGGGCCCCTGCCTCTTTTTCTCATCTCCCTCCATGTTAAGAGGGGTCCTGTCACCTTTTTATAAGACATCACCCTGGAGGAAACTACATTAGGAGGCTCATTTCTTCTCTCTCCAATGGAGAGCTCAGCCCATTGGAAAGGACAGAAACACCACGTATAAACAGCCATGCCTTCTCCAAAACTCAACAGCTGGTGCTCAACAGCTACCTTGCAGCAATGCCACTGATCCTGCCTCCCTCCCACAGGTACCAAGGATCAGATTTGGAAGGGTCCTCAGACATCATCGGCTAGGACCCTTGGCTTTTAGGTGGGGAGACAGAGGCCAAGGGTGAAAAACTGTGTAAAGAGGAATACATAGCCACCTCTGCAGGCCTTGGAGAAATATTCAAATCCTCTCCCACTTCACTCATTCATTCATTCATTTATCACCCATTTATGAATATACAGACACTGTGCTCAGAATTAGAAGCTAGACACCATCAGGGAACAGCTCAAAGGCATGATTTTTTTGATCCACTAGAATATTTTTCATTTTTAAATTAATTAATAACATTTAAAAATTATCATTTTTTTTTCCATAAACATCCAGCTATTTGTCTTCTTTTTAAAAAATCAGACTTGGCCACACGTCTTGGGCCTGAAAACATTTTAGACTGGGGCCCACTGCTCACCTTCATGCCCAGCCCCCACTGCACCTTTAGCCCACCCTCTCTGCACCTACTCACGTGTTGGAAGAAGCTCACCTTGGCTTGGCTTACTTTCTTAGGTGGTTTTTACATATGCTCATTCCCTGTGCAGTACCATGTCCTAAACTTAAATGTGTGGGCGAATGAGTTGCCTGGGGTTTTGTTAAAGTTCAGATTCGGATTCTGTTGGTCTGGGGTAAAACCTGAGATTCTATATTTCTAACCGACTGCCACGTGACGCAGGGGCTACTGATCTGGTCCAGGGCCACACTCAGAGGAGCGAGGCTCCCAAGAATACCTGGCTCTCTTAAATCTGGTTTTCACACAAACCTAGAACACATTTCACTCCTCATCTGCCTCTCTAACTTCAGTCTCTCTGTCAGGATTCAGTTTAGGTATCCCCTCTTCCAGGAAGCCTTCCCTGACTGCCAATGGTTGGTTAAGCCTCGTCCTCAACTCTCACACCCTATTGTGCTTCCCTCTTTCCCAATAACCAAGTGAATCTGATCCAAGGTGAGGTCTTTCCTGCCCAACTCTTAGGCACAGGGACTCTGCTTCTGTCACTTTCTTATCCCTACAGTGCCAGGTATATGGTGGGTACTTCAAATTATGTGTTTAAATGAGGCTCTTTGAAATTTGCCTTCCTGTTCATTAATATGGCCTGGCAGAGGGGCAATGACTGAGAGCTGAGTAAAGCAGAGCATGAGGAGAAAAACAGAACTGAATTCAAATCCTTACTCACGAGCTGGGAAAGAGACCTCACACATGCTGTCTCACTCTCTAAACCTGATTTCTCTGTAAAACGTACATATTTCTCAGGTTTCCTCTAAATATGAAATTAAATCACACAGCTCACCCAGTGCCTGGCACGCAGTGGGTGCTAAATAAATGCTCATCATGACTCACCGCCTTGCCAGGCCCTGGGCTCTGCAAAGCCCAGGGAAGAAAAAGCATGGGCCAATTGGAGCAATCTTTTGATCTGACAGATTCAAGTGATTTCAGATTTGCCAGCCTTCCTGGGCCTGCCTACAGCCCAGGGGCCTGTCGAGGTCCTGCCGATGTGTCTGTTCCTCTGATCACAAAAAGAACCAAAGCAGCAGGGCAGTAGCTGCAGCCCTGGAGCAGTGGCAGCAACAGACTGGCGTGGCCTTTGGCCTTTTCCTTTCTACCCATCAGATTTATGGTTTCAGCGATATCTTTCAGCCTCTCCCCAACTGGTTATTACGAGCCTTCTCTCTTGCCTTCTCTCTGTCCTCCTCTGTTTCCTAGCCTCTCCCTGCATCACTCACTGCAACCATCTTTGTGCAAAGCTAATCTTGGCTCACGTAACAGGCTGTGCTAGAAAGCGCACTGGCCAGGAAGCCAGAAATTTAACAATGTTGTTATTCTGTCTTGACCATTAGCAATTTGTGTGCCCTTAACTTTTCCAAACCTCGTGTACTGGTTACCAATGGCTGAGTAACAAATTACTCCAACATTTAGCTACTTAAAACAACAAACGTTCATAATTTCATATAGATTCTGAGCATCTGGAATGCAGGAGCAGCCAAGCTGGGTGGTTCTGACTCAGGATCTCTCGTGAGGTTGCTGTTATCTAAAGGTTTGACTGCAGCTGAAGGACCTGCTTTCACAATGGCTCACTCACGTGGTCGTTGGCAGGAGGCCTTGTTTCCTTGGCACATCAGCCTCATGACATGACAGCTGGCTTCCCCCAGAGCAAATGATCTAAGAGAGAGCACGAGTAACCAGCACGGAAACCGCAGTCTTTCATAACCTCCTATCTGAAGTGATAGACCATCCCTTCTGCCATATACTATTGGTCGCACAGGCCAAACCTGGGACATTTCGGGAAGAGAATGCACAGGGGTGTGAATGACAGGCGGCAGGGTCATTGGGGCCATCTTGGAGGCTGGCAACCGGTCAGGGACTGAATTGTGTCCCCCCAAATTCATATGTCAAATTCCTAATCCCCAGTAATACAGAATGTTAACTACAGTTGGTGATTGGGCCTTTATAAAGGTAATTAAGGTAAAATGAGGTCATCAGGGTGGGTCCTAAACCAAAATGACTGGTGTCCTTCGAGGAAGAAAAGATTAGGACACAGGCACATACAGAGGGAAGACAATATGGAGACACAGAGAGAAGATGGCCACCTACAAGCCAAGGAGAGAGGCCTCGGAAGAAACCAACACTGCCGACACCTCGAGCTCCGATTTCTAGCCTCCAGGACTGTGAGGAGAAGCTCTGTCATTTAAGCCATTCAGTCTGTGGTAGTTTGTTACGGCAGCCGGAGTGTACGCATGCACACCCACACCTCAGTTGTTTTTTCTCCTAAATGGAGGTGACCATGCTCACCTCAAAGGGCTGCTGTGATGTTCACATCTGTGCCAAGTGCCCGCAGGTGCCTGGCACAGAGGAGGCCCTCACTGATGGCCGTCCCCTCCTCCTTCCTCTCAGCTCCTATCTCCTCAGCTGTAAACAGGGTAGGAGTCCATGTGCTCAGGCTTCCCAGCTCTGTGCGGGGCTCAGTACATCCCAGTGGGAACCTGTGGAATAATTCTGGAACTGGGCTTTAGGGGTGAAAAACAGGTGGCTGGCAAAAGAAAACTTTACCTTCAGGGGCTGTTAGTACCTTCAGGCAGATTGCAGGGTGACAAGGTTTACAGCCCCCTCCCCACCAAGGGGAGGAAGGGAAGGGACTCACACCCCAGGCCTCTCCCCTCTGCCCAGCACTTTGTACACACTATTGCCTTCTCTCTTCCCAGCATGCCTCTGATCTGGAGAGATGCAGCCCTGTCTCACAGACGAAGCTCCAGCATGTTCGGTAACTCGTACGAGCTCACACACACAGCTATGGCAAGGTCAAGCGGGACTTTGAGGCCAGGTTTGCCCACTTCCTCTGCCCCTCTGCCTCACAGCACAGGCTTCGGGGCTTCCAGCCTCATTCTCCTCTGTACCCCAGCACAGTGTCTGACAGAGGAGCTGCTCCATTCGTGTTTGTTGTATATATGAAAGAATGAGTGAAAGAAAATTTCAATGAAAAATTGAAAGAAGGTCTAGAACACAGCACACTGATGGCCATATTGAAAAGGATAGGAAGCCCTCCCTGACCACCCCACTCACAGAGATCTGGCCTCTGTGTACCCTTCCAGTGGTACTTAATAGATCGGTCAGAAAGAGCTGTCAGAACACAGGGGCCAGGGAGGCAGGTCAGGCAGGCAAGCTAAGGCCGTGGAGCCTATACAAACAGGTCCTGAGAGGACTTGCCGTGGGGCAGGCATGGAGCTGTAGGCTCTCTATGCAGTTCACTTAGCTGTCCCAGCTCCAAGTGAAGGAAAAAAATCTTAACCTTGCTAAGCTCAGTTTCCATATGCATGCAAGTTATTTGCCCAAAGTCACAGCAGAGAGCATGTGCCAGAGCCAGGATTCAAGCCCAGGCCTGTTTGATGCCCGGGCTCTTCCCCAGGACAGCCTGCCTCTTGGAGGAAGGTTGCCTTGGTCACCCGGCTAAGCACTGCAACTGGTCAAAGCCACAGGAAAGAGGGGCCAGGCCTTGAGTACCCAGCTGAGGAGGTAGGCTTTTTCTTGAGGGCTCTAAGGCGTCATTGAAAGGTTTTAAGCAGCGGGAGCAATGTGGACTGATTAGTGTTTTTGGAAAGATCATTCTGGCAGGAGCAGGGAAGTGAATGGAAAGGGAGAAACTAAATCAGGGGTGCTCAAGAGTGTGGTCCCCAGACAAGCAGCATCAGCTTTACCTGGATGCTTGTTAGAAACACAAAGTCTAAAGCCCTCACCCCCACCCCAGACCTACTGAATCAGAAACTCTGGGGACAGGACCAGCAATCTGTTTTAATAAGCCCTGTAGGGAATTCTAATGTCTCCTAAGGTTTGAGAACAGCTGGATCAGAGGTCACATGATCAGCTAGGATTTTATTTAAAAACTTTGGAGAAGGTGGGAGCATAAGCCTGAGCGCTGCTAATATTAAACTACTAACCTTCATACCTTATTTAATTGCTATTATTTCAATCATGTATAATCAAGAATAATCCTGCACTGTATAAAAATGATTCCCATTTTTCAGATGTGGAAACGGAGGTTCAAAGAAGTTAAAGCAAAGGTCACTTATGCACAAGATGACCTTGTAATTTCTCACCCAAACAGGGACAACTTTGAAAGGGAAAAGAGGTGCTAATAATCATTACACAAGGTCAATAAGCCTGCACTGGGACTGTCCTAGGCAAACCAGGACATATGATCAACCTGGAGTCCAAACCCAGGAGCATAGACTCCAATGTCTGTGCCCCTCCCCAATTCGCCACTGAGAGTCTTCTTCCTTATGTCAGCATGATGAAATCAGAGGGAACTGGGGACCCATGGTTCTGGATGCTGCCTGCCAGGGTTTCTCCTGGAGGACTGGGAGCGATAGGAGGGAGGGATGCAATTCTTATCCATCTGTTCCTTGTTAAGGTCTGGGCAACCTGACCTTTTCATGCTTTCTCTCTAGTCCAAAGCATAAGCAACGTGTCACAGTTTTATTGGGAAACACTGCAAAGGTCAGAACGAAAAGGAACATGTGAAGCCGCCCAGGGCCTTCTGGAACACTCCTCTGGCAGCAGCTCTGGGCTCTGGAGTGCTGCAGCCACACTGGAAGGCTTTGATGAGCTCTGCTGCACAGGAGCCCCCGGGGTTTCACGGAGGCCCAGGTCGCTACCACCATCCTGAGTGCTTGTGAGTGCTCAACGGTTTGCAAAACGTTGTCGCATCTGCTGCCAAGCTAGTTTCCTTCAGGCCTCACACCTGCCCCTGCAGGAGGGCTTGCACTTTCCCACTTGGCAGATGATGGATCTGAGACGCAGAGGAGCAGAGCAATTTACACAAAAGTTGCCAGCCAGAGCCTGGCTGGCCCAGCTTGTGTTTCTTTTGTAATTGTTTACCATTTATTGATCTGGAAATAGAAAAACCTGGCAATTTACTTAGAAGACAGTAAATCTGAATTTACATAATTTTTCCATTTTTAAAAGAAGAAATTAGGAGTTGGTCTTTAGTGGTTAGTTTAAATCTCTTACTATATTGTCTCTAGTTTATTGCGGTACAAAAATGGAAAAGTTGTCTGGTCCAAATTCTACTGACTCCAAGGTCATTGTGCAGTCCACGGCCCTGAGTCCATAACCCCAGGGGAAACAGCCATGGCCTTTAGCGTCCTCCATGTGTCAGGCACTAGCTGGCACATAATAGAGCTTAGCTCATTTAAGCCCCTCTTTCCATAAGTGACCTCATTTAACCCCCTCTTTCCAGATGAAAAATCTGCAGCAAAGAGGGGGCAATGCCATCCCTGAGGCCACTCACCCAGTGCCCTTGAATCTGTAGCTAAGATTCAAACCCCATCAGATCCCAAAGCTAGTGCACAGAGAGGGCAATGTTACAGAAACCCTATTCAGTTCTGTATCGTAAGTCTTGTTAAAAAATTGTCTTGTGTCAATTCCTATACAAGGGACAGGAAAAAAAGAAAAAAACACTACAGAACACTACACACCTTTTCCTTTCTCCCCAAACCCCAGCACTTCCTCCTTCCTCCTCCATCTCAGCTGATGACTTTGCTTTCTCTTGTCATGGAGAAAACAGATGCACTCCGAAGATAACTTCTACACACTCACACTTCCGTGTCTACCCCCTGCTCTGCATCCACGCCTGTGAGCTCTGGCGACTCTCCTGTCACTGTAGGTGGTCTATCTGTGCTCCTGAGGCCAGCCTTTCCATGGGTGACCTAGACCCACCTCATCTCACTTCCCTAGGACATTAGTGGAGTAATTGTCTCCTTTCTCTCCTGCACTATCATATTTCCCAGTTGCCTTTCCCATCCGTGTGTGAACACCCTGGAGAATCTGCCTCCAAGGTTGTTCACTCACATAGCTATTGACAGGGTCCTCCATTCCTCACCAACTAGACCTCTTGATAGGGTCACTTGAGGCTGTGGCAACATGGTGACTGACTTTCCCCAGAGCAAGCAGTCCAACAGCTAGAGTAAGGAAGAATCTGTGATGCCTCGTATGACCTAATTTTGGAAGTCACATAGGGTAGGGAAATCAGGCTGCACCTACTGGAGGGACAAGTGGCAAGGAATCAATACATCTATTTTAAAATCACCAAAACTACCAACAGAAACGCCTGTGAAGCATAGTAGGGAGTCTGGGGTGGGAGCAAGCATGTTATAGCAGGTAAAATGCCCTACCTCAGTTCAAGCTTTTGTGCTCTCATGTGTCAACATTCTGATGCAATGTGTTCAACTCTGCAGAATATATTTAGCTATGACTGCAAGTACATGGATTACAAGTCGCTGCATTGTAAGTGTTGAAGCCGGAAGGAAACTTCCAGATCATTGATCCCATTTCCTCATGTTACAGAAGGGAAAGCTGAGGCTCACAGAGTAGCAGTGACTTTTCCAGGATAGCCCAGTGAGTCTATGGCCCAGCAGTACCCAGGAGCCTGATTTCCTAACTCTGGGGCAGAACTGTTCCCAGTACTCTGTCCAAGGCTGTTTGTAATGGGGCTTTTCCCCGAATCAGGTTAAGATATCCTACGAAGAAAATGAGCTCTAAAGAGGGTCATTTCAGTGAAGATAGAAACAAATTGAATTTGAGGGATTCTCAGGAACTGCCAAGACCCTGTGGCCCTTCTGGCCCTGAGACGAGCTGCGCTCCTTACAGGGCATGGCCGAGAATGAGGCTGGCCAGCAGGAAAGGAAATGGAAATGTGCCCCAACTGCTTCACACCCCCCTCACTGCAGCCCAGGCCGTAATTGCTGCTTGTTGATTGAGAACATTGACCAGAACACCCCTGATATGTGGCCATAACAGTGGTAGCCATCCTTGTCATTGCTCTAGAGAGGTGGTGGGGCATGATGGAAGAGCGCAGTGCTCTAGAATCAGACTTCCTAGGTTAAAATCCTGCCTCCACCATGTACTAACTGTGACTTTGGGAAGGTTATGTGACTCGGTCTCTTTATTGGTAAAATAAAAATTATCTTAGTTGCTGACTCATGAAATTGTTGGGAACAAGTTGGTTTGGACAGCACACCAGGATCTGGTACCTTGTGAGAACTCAGTGTGACTAGTTTTGCTAGATGCTAAATGTCACACATGAGCTCTTAGGCATCAGGACACACGTGTCACAGTGAAGTGCTTTGCCCAAGATCACACAGTAATTTGGCCAACTTTCCAAACCCAGGAAGTTGGACTAGAAGATCTCTGAGGCCCATTTAAATAATTATGTGCCTCAGAAGGTTGGGAATAAACTGGAACCAGATGTACAAAGTCAGTCATGTTTTGATTCCATCAAGTTCAAAAAGACCTAAATAGGGAGACTACATTGCTTGATACAACTACAAAAATGGTCAAGTTTAATCCTCACAACAATCCTAGGAGATTGGTACTGTTGTTATCCCCATTTTACAGACGAGGAAAGTGAGGCACATAGAGGCTACTAGGTGACACTACAAGCTAGCAGCAGAGCCAGGTTCAGACCTGGGCATCCTGTCTCCAGAGCCTGCTGTGCTTCACCACCTCACTGCATCCTAACTGACAGCTTTCCTATGGTGACATTGATTGAAACGTTGGGTGAGATGAAATGTTAGATGGCAATCTAATGGTAGCAAAGTGTTTACTTCTTCATCATATAGTATTTCCCCATCTGCATTCCTTTACCAGTCTCCACTGGTGTGGTCTATATTCTGTGTTCTACGTTCTATGTTCCAAGCACAGAGCTGGGGACACAGGCATTAAAGAGCCAAAACAGCCACAGTATATATTTTTTCATGCACATAATATATGGCTGCCCACGCTTCCCTGAATCTGCCATGCACACCTGCCTTTGAGGCTTTGCTGTGCTCTTCCTTCTGCCTGTAACATGCTCTGCCCACATCTCATTGAGGAGAATGCCTACTCCTCCTTTGAGGTCCTGCTCAAATCATCTCCTCTAGGAAGCCCTCTTTGATTTCCCTGAGCAGAGTTGGTCTGCCCTTTACAAGCACTCAGATTGTATACTTTCCAAAGCTGTAGCATTTATCATTATGTACACAGCTCCCCCACGGTAACACACGTCCTTCCTCTTTATAACCTTTAAATAATGAGCACCCCGGGGGCAGGAACTGAGTTTTATTCAGCTTTGAACCTGCTGTGCCCAAGATAGGATTGGTTCATGGTCAAGGCTTGATGAGCATGAACTGACTGATTAAATTAATAAAAGACCCTTTTCTTCAAAGATTTGATGTGATATTTTTCTTCAGAACATGTGGTTTTTAGGCCAGAGGGTGACTTTCCACCACTTCCATTGTAAACGACTCTGTAAGAGTTTGGCATCCTGGAATTTTTCCTATAGTTTCCTTATAATTGCACCCCAAATGTTTCCTATTTGTTTGACACCTCATAATTTCCTTCCTTCTGTCTCACCTAATAGTTGCAGGCTGTTTCCACTTCATCCCTGCCCGTCAGAAAGTTCTGTCCTGGATGATGTCCTCTCATTGGACAGGCCCCGAGGGCAGCAAATTCTTGTTTGGGGCAGTTTCCTGAAATCGCAGCATGGAACCCATCATGGGCTTTAAACTCTACCACTCATTTCCTGGGTGAATCTACTGTTACCTACTACTACGTCCCTTTGCTAACCCACGGTTTCCTCACCTGTAACATGAGATTACCCTCCCCTTCGTAGGCAGGATGTTGGGAGGGTCCGATAAATTGTAAATGTGTGGCGCACTAGCACATATCAGGCACTCAATAAATGTTCCAGTACCTTTGCCTTATCCTGGGCAGACAAGATCTGCTTTTTGCCACAAAGCAATGCATTACCCATAAAACAAGGAGAAGAATGTGTACTGTCCACAGTGACGAGGAGTAAGATATCCCAAGCTGCTCAGTTATTGCTAGATGCATCCCCACCCAGCCCCCTCCCTTGACACCATGTAGTTAAGGAGAAACACACAACACAGATCACATTTTTCTGTAGCTCAAACCACATTGCCCAGTACCTACTTGTGACACATAAGCACGCGAATGAGCAAGGGCTGTGGGAAGGAGTGCAGAGAGGGGGCGATGAGCTCTGCTTGGGGAGGTGGGTGGGGCAGGCTTGGGGGAGCTGAGGCTGCCAGGGAGAGAAGGGGGATGTATAATAGTATCCGAGTTTTGCATAAAGATCCCACAAGGTAACCTATGGTCACACAGTTTAAACTGCAACACGGTGTTCCATTGGAAGGAATTGTTTCATCACCTTATAGCCTGTTTTCCATCTCCAAGCCTCTGGGTCCTCTGCCAGCCCACTTTGCCAAGAATCCCTTCAGATACCATCTCAAATGATTTGTCCAAAACTCGAGGAGGCTTTGGTAACTAGGGAAGATTGGCAACTAGGGAAATCTCCGATGCTCATCTGGGAGAGTTTGCCCTTTAGTCACCTTTGCTGTTCTCTACAAAAGGATAAACATGTAAAGACAGAGGGGAGAGGAGTAATAGAAAAATTAGTGTCACAATTATTCTCTTTACACTTTTCCATGAAGGCTAATCATTTGGGTTTTTTAATTGGATATGGGCTCTTCACAGCGGGGTCATGAGGAAATGAAATTATGTTTGAATATCCACGTGTGCTGCCTCATCCAGAATCCTGGACCCACGCCCAGGCATTCTTTCATGCACTGCCATCCAAGAGGAGGTCTCATCTGAAAACTAACAACTGATATTCCTTCCCATCCAAGTGCAAACAGAACCCTGCTCCAAGAATTTACTCTTGTGCCCCTCTGGTGGGCATTAGCTCGTGTCGAATAATTCATCACAACTGATGTTCAGTGTCAGAAAGAATTTTTCTTCTGTCCCTTGAAATAAGAGTAGGCACTCAATAAATGAAATCCATAATTACATGCTACACACTTGACAAACTTTTCTCTGATTCTCATGACAATGCCATAAAATTGGTGTCTTTAATCCCATTTTACACATGAGAGTGGTGGTGAAGTTACCATCGAAGTGACCTTGGGCATCACTGGTGGTGGAACCCAGATTGAGATTGAAGTCTGTCATCACAGCTCAGCAAGTATTTTTTGAGTGTCCGCCATGTAAGGAAACACTTTACTATGCATTGGGGATGGAATGATGAACAAAACAGTTGTCATCATTGCCCTTGTGGAGCCCACAGCTTGGAAGTGAAAGCAGATTCATCAGACTTACAATCCCTTCTTACCTACGTAGGGCACATTGCTGTTTCTAAGGTAACACAGAGCTAGAGAATTTAACCTGGTTTGGGGTGGCTGAGGGAGGTAGGATGGTCACTGTAAATTTTCCCAGAGGAAGTTGCATATACACTGAGTCTTAAAGGATGAGAAGGAGTAAGCAAAGAGGCAGGGGAAGTTTAGAAGAGAGAAGCTTCCAGGTAGAGAAAGCAGACAGGGGCAAGTTTAAGGCAAAGGAGACCGTAACAGGAGAAGAACCGGGAGACGAAGGCCTGGATGGTGGGGGGCTAACAGGGCTGTTCTGGTGCTCCCACTTTCTTCTGGGGGCATTGAGGGGCCTCTGAAGGTCTTACACGGGCAAAGACATGCACAGACTTGTGACCCCAACCTTGCGACCTTCCCCCATCTGTCTTCCTGACAGCAGCCTGAATGGCGTGGGGCACTGCCCTGTATGCACTGTAAGGTGGTCAGTGGTCCAGCACAGGGCTGCTGATGACGAACATGCAGGCCATGGCCAGCGGCTGAAGAAGAGAGGATGAACTGAGGGATCCTGGAGAGGCAGTGGGACTCTAAAGCCTCTCGAAAGTGCCAGCCCATTGCAGTGTGGGCACTGGATCGGGGATGTTATGAAGATGAAGAATGAAGATAAAGAGAAGGGACGTAAGGGACTAATAAGCACGGCTGTTGGTTTGAATTATGTTGTTTGCCAATGTGTTCGTATTTCTTTTCTTGTTTCTTCTTCCCCCCACCCCAATCCTGTGCATGAAGATATAAACTAAAGTATTCTCTTTTAAAAGTTTATATGGGATCATAACCCTGTTTTATATATGGGAAAAGGCTGACTCCCGGTGGGTTTTCTGTATTTTCATATTGCCATAATTCAAACAATGTGATGAATCAACTCGCTGTAATTTCTGAAGCTGGGCTCAGAGAGGCTGAATTTTATGGGGACTTTATTGAACTGTGCCCTGAGGCTGGGTGGCAGTCCTTAGGGGGAAAAAGTATTTTCTGGCCGGATAGAGGGGGGAACTAACGTTTATGGAGTGTTCCCTGTGTACCAGGTCGTTTACCCCTCAGGAAAGCAACATGAGTGTTGTTTCACGTGTGAGGAAAGCCGAGGGGTTAAGTGACTTGCCCATGGACAGCCAGCTGTGAAGGGTTGGAATCTGGCAATCTCCAAAGTCAGCGTTCTTTCCCTGACAGCACATGCCTCCCAGGAACAAGTGACAGATCCCAGGGGACCTGGCTGTGAGGGAGGAGGCTTTAGGGATATTTTCCCTCTCTCTCCAGCTTTTCCAGACTTTGTTTAACCTGAGCAGGCTCCTCACCGTGCCCTGACTATCCCTTCCCAGGTACAAAAGGGAGGCAGTGGGGGCTGCTCTCCTTGGAACTTTGTCGCTTCTAACCCTGAAACCTTCCCAAGTTGGCACACAGAGCCTCTGGTGTGTAGTCCTCCGTTAAGGTCCAGTGCTCATTCCCCACCTGGCCCACTTCAGGGAGATAATTCAACCAATGAGCAAAGGAATTCTGTATTCTACCTAAGAGTCTTTTACAAACCTGAGCAGATGAGAGGGACTATTCAAATGAAACTCTCAAAGCTTCTAAAGGATTTGCTGTGCCTTCTCTGGAGTAAGTCAGCATGACTTGCCCATTTTAGAGATGAGAAAACTTAGACTTGGAAAATTTGAGTACATTGCCCAAGATATTAATAACCTAGTCAGGCTGTGAACCTAAGTTTCAAATATAAACATAGCCAGCATGGTCTTCAGCAGCAGCAGGTGCTCAGAATGTGTTAGCTTGCTTGCTTCCAGCTCTCCACTTCACCCCTGTCCCTCATTCTGGAAAGGGGACATCTATTGCCATTTCCTGGAGTGAAAGCAGCTGCTCTCTCTACATCCGTGCCTGCATCCCTAAGATGTGCTGTAAGTGGGCCCTTTAAGGAATTAATAAGCTCACATATGGTGCAGGGTAGACTGGGAGCCTGGACTAAGAAGTCATAAAAGATCTTTAAGAGAACTTTATGGGAGTGAGCCCTCTGGCAGGGCGAGCAGTGGGGTAGAAGGTGGGGTTGAGAGTTGAGTTGCCCCAAGAGGTGGGAAGTCAGCTCTGATGGAGGAACAGTTGCTCAGTAAAGATCACATCTGCCCCAGGACCATACTGATGCCAGAGCCAGGCTGGGCCCCAAGACTGGGGCTCTGACCCTAACTCTCCATAAGACCGAGGGCCAGTTGCTTCTCTTATGACGTTTATCTGTGCACTAAAGAATCAGCATGTAAGAAAGTGCTGTAAAAATTAAAACAAGAAGGGGAACTGGGTGGGAAAGAAGGAAGAAAGGATTGGTTCAGATAGACCACTGACCGCGCACATGCAATAGGCGTGCAGATGCTGTTTCTGCAAACAAGGAGGTTCTTTCCTCTCTTCTCTGCCTGGAAAGATCATGTTCTATTGTCAGGTCTCAGGCCACATCACCTCCTCTAGGAAGTCTTCCCTGACTCCCTCTCACCTCCACCCACCCTCAGACACAGGCACTCACACCTCAGTTTTTACAGCACTGTATAAACCCCAAGGACAGCATTTGTCACGTTGTGTTTTTATTGTAGTAGAACTAGTAGGATAAAGCGGCTATGTAAGGAACCCTTATTGTTTTGGCCAGACATGGTGTTACAGTCTTTTCACAGGTTATATCATTTCGATTTCGTTCCCATGCCATAAATTAGGTATTATCTTCACAACTTTAAAAATGAGGAAACTAAGCCCCCCGCCGAGGTCAAGGAATCTTCCTACAGTGTAACCTGGGGCAGGGGACAGTGCCTGTATTTGGAGCAGGATCTAATTCTGTTAAACTTCCAGACTGCTCACCCTGAACAAACAAGTAAGAATAAGTGATGACTGAAATAATGAATGAATGTGACCATTGAGTGGAAAGGGCTTAAGTGTGAAGTGTGGCTTTAAATGAGCATTTTATTTTATTTTGCCACCAGCCCAGAACACCTCCTCTCAGGGACGAAAACAGGCCTTAAGCATCATGTAATTTAACCATGGGGAAATGAAGTCCCCCAACCCCCGGGCGAGCAAAGGGCTGGCCCAGGTCATCGAACTGCCTTTGGCACTTGCCCAACAGTATTTCCCAACTTTTGCTGGGCAACCTTTTCCAAACCCTCCTACCCACAGCTCTGCGTTGGTGAGGGGCCTGTTTTTCTTCCCTGCAGCAGAAGCCTTTCTGTGCCTGTCCTTAGAGACAGAAGGAGCACCGCCAAACTTCTTTATTTCTTGGTTGCATTCTCCCAATTAAGCAAAGAAGCCAACCGAAGACTCCTTGAGTCAAACTAATTGCATCTTAGCAAGCTCCGTGCTGCCAGCTTTAGCCCAGAGTCGGATTTTATAGGCCACTTAGCCCCACATCCAGGGTTTATGGTGGAAACCCTGACAAAGCTGCACTGATAAGGCTGCAGAGGAGTCATGAGACCAGAAAACCTAGTAATTTTCAAGAGTCGAAACCCAGCCTCCACGCCGAGGGTCCCTCAGCAGCCAGAACTCTGAAATGTCGGCCTAGAAGACCCTGTCAGAGAGCTGTTGGTTTCCCCTTCAATTCACTCGGGAAACTCAGTATGATACCTTGCTTGGATTCTTAATGACAAGTTTCTCCTTCAGCATCACCTGGTATGCAATTAGTTTTCCCATTCTTTGGTCTGCCCAATCATTCATTCATTTGTTCAATCATTCATCCAATTCTGAGCTCCTATGCCAGGCTTGCACTGGGCCCTAAAGAGAAGTACTACTAGGATAATTAATTTGAAACTCTATTCTGTTCGGGTGCAGTTTGTGCACCACACAACTATAGGCGGCCCCCTTCACATGGGCTATGATCACATCAAGTATCGTCCAGTCGATAATCGTGGGACAGGGAGGAACAAAAATGAAACAGAAAAGAAAAAATATCACATATTCAGTCTATTCTACAAAGAAGGACATTCAAAAAAAAAAAAGGAAAAAAGGTAGCTAGGTTATATAGCAATTCCCCAGCTCTTAGAGCAATTTCTAATTTGTCTTCCTAATACAGAAAAGAATATATATATATATATATATATATATATATATATATATATATATAGCAACATATCATTTTCTAGTTAAAAACAGAGGTTTTCAACCTTGGCATTATTGATGTTTTTGGCTGGATAATTCTTTGTTGTGTGAGGCTGTCTTAGTCTTCGTAGAATATTTAGCAGCATAACTGGACTCTACCCACAAGATGCCAATAGAGACACCCTCGTCACCATTGTGACGACTGAAAATGTCCCCAGATATCACCAAATGTCAGGTTTGGGGGAAGAATGTAAGGGAGCAAATTGTTCCCAGTTGAGAGCCACTGGTTTAAAATACACTCTTCTTCTCCCTATTTCCTCTCCATTACCTTCCATTGCCCGCTAAATGAAGTCCAGGAAATGTAGACTTCATTCAAGACCCTTGAGGTCTGACCCCAGCTTACCTGTCCAGCCCCATCACACACCATTCCTCCATGCACTCTTCCCTGCATTAGCCCCACCCCCATCCTGCCTGGTTTACTCTCCTTGTCGTTAGCTTGGATCCCCTAATTTGTGAAGCCTGTGCTGACCCATTCCCTCCCCCTGAGCAGGTGGATTCACCCCTCCATGGGATCCTGGGCACCCAAGCACCTCTCTTATCACAACACTTAGGTTTGTGAGTTCTAATGAAAATATGTTTGTGAAAATATATTTGGGGGCAGTAACTAGTATATATCCCCAGCGCTTAAAAGTCCTGGCTCAGAGAGATTTATCTATCAATTGCTCTCTCATATTCAATTTCAATGAAGAATTCAAAAGCAAAATAAAGAAAACCCCACACCCTCCACCAGCATGCCCTACAGGATTATTTGGAACTTTTGGCCAGAAAGTTAGTGCTGTCTGATCTTGGACAAGTCAGTTTATCTCGCTAATCTGCCTTAATTTCCTTACATGTAAAATGGAAGTCTCTCACAGTTATTTAGAGGCACAACTGAGTCATTGCCTGACAGCTCTTAGTCAACTGTCATTAACTGTATGAATTTGAAGAGTTATTACTACTTAGTAATAACCTCCACGAAGACATAAATGTTGACCTGAAATAAATATATTTATAGGATCCCTCTTTCCTTATATGAAGGCTTGGCCATATCCTAGATGTGAAGGGTATTTTGTTTGTTTAGGGTTCCCCCCACCCCTCCCACAAACAAGTCTTTCCATTTGAGCATTTCTACCCTACCTAGAATCTTAGTATTTCAATTCAGGAATATTTTATTTCTTCCTAGATGAGGTTCAAAGAGTCCCTCTGATTTCTTTGTAATAGGCCACCCCTATAACTGGAGGATCTTTTTCTAATAGACATGCAGCCTGTAGAATCTTGAATTTTAAGAATTGTACACAGTGGTAATAATTAGTACAGAAAGCTTTAGAAGAGGAGCCGCTTCTAAAATGTAGTATTCATTTCAAAGACAAAAAATAATTCCATTATGTTTAAGGAAGTGGAGTTGAAAGAAATCTCTTAAAGATCCAAGATGGCAGGATAGATAAACACTATGCCTGTGTCCTTCCATGAACACATTAAAATTACAATTAAATTATAGAACAATCAATCTGAAGAACCATCTGAAGTCTAACCCAACATAAGTCCTATAACTAAAAATATAAAGAAGAAGCCACATCGAGACCAGTAGGAGGGGTAGAGAGATAGGACGGGCCCCCAACCTCTGTGTGGCAGTGAGAATAAGGAGGGATATCTTGGCCATGGAGATTATCCCTAGAAGAGGGAGGGACCCCAGCCCCCCACACCAGGCATCCCAGCCTGGAGTACTGGTGCTGGGAAGAGAAGCCCCCACAACTTCTGGCTGTGAAAACACAATGGGGTTTCCAATAATTCAGGTGGGACAGAAGGCAGCAGGAAACCCAGACGACCTCTAAATGGCCTGTGCATAGACTCACTCACTCACAGGCACTCATCTTGGGCTCTGAAGGAGAGACAGTAACTCGGGGACCTCAGAGACATACATATTGTACAGACTAAGGTGTGTGGTTGCAGGTGGGGAACTGGAGGACAGTCAGCATTTTCCCAGTGAGAGGTCCTCCTTCCATGCAGCCAGCAGGTGGGCGCCATCTTGCCTGTGTTGAGCCTGCCTCCTATGGGCCAAATCTGAATCTGATTGGCCTGGTGAACTCTACTGCTCTGCCCTGCTGACTCAGCTGGGACCCCGCCCCACCCAACTCCCCCAATGCCAGAGGCACTTTCTCATGAGCAGCCAGCCCTACCTACATTGCACCCTTTCTTGGAAAACTATTGGAGTCCGGTAGGACCCAGGTGGGCGGCGATTGGCCTCCATGTGCTCTGAGACATTTACTGAGTCATTCCAGGCTCAGCATTGGCACCAAAGCAGAATCTACATTAACCTGGTGACCACAACACTTCCACTCTAGTTAATCCCTGAAACCCTGCCTCACCCAACTTGCATAATGCATGAGGCTTTATCTGCAGCTGAAACTTAAGGGAGGCTGCAGGATACAGCAAGCCACCAGGTGTTCTGGCTTTTTGCGCGGAGTTACCCTAGGCCTTACACTGGTGGCACCCAACCTTAGTTCACAGCAAGGCCTCTCCCACGCACCTCCAGGTTTAGCACAGACAGTGAACAACTGCCACTTTATAGCTCCTACCAGGTAGTCCCTGGCCAGTCACAAGCAATGGGTGACTTGGGCCTGCACCAGAGCCCCTCCCAAGTGGCCCCAGAACCAACATACTTGGAAGTCGGCTTCAGACAACAACAGAACACCACCCAATTACCTCCACAAGTGGCACACAAAAGGTGGTCTCAACAGAGCTCACTGGTATGAATCCCATTCAGTGAGGTAAGCCTCCCACACAGCAGCCCATAAGCTATGGATGTGGTGAAACCCCACCCACTAATGTGCCAATGACAATCAAGGCTCAACTATAACAGGAAGGCACAGAGAACCCGCACAAGGGACACTCCTGGAGTATAAGGGACATAGTCAATAATATTGTATCAGATGGGGACTAGATTTGTTGAGTGATAGAAGGGAAGGGGTTGGGGGTAGGGTGAAAAAGGTGAAGGGATTAAGAAATACAAGTTGGTAGTTACAAAATAGTCATGGGATGTAAAGTAAATCATAGGGGATATAATGAATAATACAGTAATAACTATGCATAACGTCAGGTGAGTACTAGACCAGATAGGGTGATTACTTCTTAAATTATACAAATGTCGGACCACTATGCTGTACACCTGAAATTAATTAAAATAACATTGAATGTCAACTATAAATGAAAAATTTAAAAAGGGGGGCAAGGTGAAGGGCAATTAAACAAGGGAAATTATATAAAATAAAACACTTCAAATCCTCAAAACAATGAAAATAGAATTAAAGATGAAAGTTTTATAGGAATAAAAACACTAAAAATATAAAATGCAGGCTTGAAAGAGTTACAATAACTCTATATACAAGATATAAAAATAAATAAAATCTTAACTTCTTCAGAACCTGAAAGATGATATTTTAAAATATTTGTGTAAGTATTTACTTTCCTAATCCTAAAAGTCCCATTTTCTCCCTGTACACTTTTCTTGTAAGTTAGAGATAGCCTGAATGATCAAATAAAATGTATTGCTTCAATAAATAAATAAATAAATTTCAAATAGTAAAGTAAACATGCAAGAAGTCCCTAAATGAAAAGTACAATGTGAGCCAACTAGCCATTCCAGGCTCAGAAACATAAATTTTCTGCAGTTAAAACAGTGTGGTAGTTGTGATTAAATAGGCCTATGAAAAAGGACAGAAAATTCAAACACAGAGCTAATTGCATTTAGATCTATCAAATGGAATTCATTAACAGTTTATGAAGATACCATAAAATTCACCATTTAAGGTTTACAATTCAATGATTTATGGTACACGAAGTTTGGGTAATTCAGTTTGCAAACTCATCCTAGAAAAAGTGCTACATACGTGATTGCTGAATATCACTATGGTCACCTTCAAAGTACTACCCTTGGGAAGCTATGCACTGATGCCAGAGCCTAGTCCACCCTTCAAAACAATTTTGGAACTCTTTTTCTGGACTGGCCATCAGAGCTGTCGTTGTATTAACCTTGATGTCCTGAAAGTCACCAAAATATCTTCCTTTCAATATTTCCTTTATTTTTGGGTAAAGAAAGAAGTCACTGGTGGCCAGATCAGATGAGAAAGGAGGGTGTTCCAATACAGTTATTTGTTTACTGGCTAAAAAGTCCCTCACAGACAGTGCCATGTGAGCTGGTGCATTGTCGTGATGCAAGAGCCATGAATTGTTGGCGAAAAGTTCAGGTCGTTTAACTTTTTCATGCAGCTTTTTCAGCACTTCCAAATAGTCAACATGGTTAACTGTTTGTCCAGTTGGTACAAATTCATAATGAATAATCCCTCTGATATCAAAAAAGGTTAGCAACAGCCTTGCAACAAGCTCGCGAACTGAATTGTCTGTCATATCTAGTACTAAAAGTCATTGGAAAGCTTTTGCAGCCCCATACCAAGGACTCATATCCCTCAAACTAAAGGTCATCCACTACAGTGACCAGTGAAGGGCAGCTGAAGTCTAAACGCATTGGAACAGAATAGTAAAAGGAAGCCACAACCACCAATTATGCAGAAACGAGAACCAGAGCCTCTATCTGTATTTCCTTCCTCACCGTGTTGAGTATTTATATATTTTATTAAAGTTTCCTCTTTTTTCCTCTCCATTTTCCCCACGTGGGAAATAGTAACAGGGAACTTAACGATTTAATCCATAGGTTTCAGAAAGAACTAAAGGCACAGTCTCGATGTAGTACGGATTTTGTTTTCATTCCTCTGGGGAGGGGCTAACTACATTTTCAGTTATAAAAAGGACGTGTGTGTGTGTGTGTGTGTGTGTGTGTGTGTGTGTGTGTGTGTGTGTGTGTGTGTGTGTGTGTGTGTGTGTGTAAAAAGAAGGGCTTGCCATGAGGGGATATCTGTTAGTTCTTATCGGCCACCCAGCAGTGGCTCTTCCAGTTCGAAGGAGAAAAGAGCTTACCCTCACAATGGAAGCCAAAGTGGGTAAGGGGAAATCCTCCCTCCTTCCTGACCCTAGCGTGCAGCAGCAGCAGATTCCCAGATGAATGAGGATTAGGGTTGTTTTGCAGTCGCTGCTCTGTACAGCATTAGTGGTGAAGGTAATGCCGGACAGCGCAACCTGGGCATGTTCCAAAAGATAAATGTTTGCTTTTTCACTATTTGTCTCTCACACAGTCCGGGAGTTTCTTGGTTCATGTCTATCTTCCAAGCCTGGCCTCTAGTGTTTGCTGATTCTGGAGTCGCCAACACCCTCTAGTGAGGGTATCAGGGTTGATTTTCATTGCTTACAGGTAATAACTTATGCTGATAGTAGATTGGCTCTCGGTACATGGCTGAGCAGGTTTACTTCACAGGTCCTAGATCAAGCAGATGATGACATTTTAACTGGTGTGAGTTGGTGTGAAGTTCCAGCCATGGTGTCTAGAGGCTATTTCCTTCATATGCACACAAGACCTGTATATCGTTATCACAGCCCTATGAAGTCAATATTATTCATATGTCCATTGTACAGATGATAAAACTGTTGCACAGAGGAGTTCAGTAACCTTCCCAAATCACACAGCTCCGATGTAGAGGACTAGGAGCTCAAATGTAGGTGTGTAGCTAAGAGCGTGAGCTTCAGATAAGACCTCAGTGAGGGGTTCCATTATCTGCACATTTTCTAAAATCTTATCTGAGCTACACTTTCCTTCCTCTTGGAAGAATACCTTCTCCAAGCAACAGGTTTAATGGGAACCAAAGGATACTGACCGTATCCACCAGATCAGTGGAGAATAAGACACCCTTCATCCAACCATGTCTACGTTCACTGTGTTCATAAATATCATATTGTTTCCCAGTATTCACCCCAAAAAATATGAGCTGCCATCTCCACCTAGACTCTCCACCCCCAAAGCCAAGCATTCTATCCCACCACCCCCTGTCCCCAGCAAGACAAATGGGGTGATCTGTTCACAACATCCTCAGGAAGCCTTGGGGGTGGGAGAATCTGAGTGAGATGAGAAGACAGGTCAAGCTTCCACTTCCATTGAGTGACCAAGGTTGGGACATGGGAAAGCCACTAGGCCTGGCCTGAAAATGGCATTTGCCTGACCCCTAATTTTAAGGAAACCCACCCATGGTTTCATAGCCCGGAGTTCTCTGTGATCCTCAAGGCTTCCTTTACCCTTGGCCCAAAAACACTCCAAGGGAAGAAATTCAAAGTTGCTGTCTTATTTTAAATCTCACAGCCTCAGGACGTTCTGCCCACCCATGTGAAACCACCAGATCTGGGACTTATTTGGCGATTTCCAAGGCGTCCTTGCTTTATTGGATGTTGCCTCTCAGGGTTCTTGCTAAATCAGCTTACTTAGCCAGGGAGCCAGATTTCATCCAAATCCTACTTATCCTTTGGGATTTCCCCTGAGGCGTTGCATCTCCAGGAAGACTTCCTCAGGCTGGTTGCATTCCCCATAGCATTTTACCCTTCCTCTAGCAGAGCACAGGTACATCTAAGAATCTGCCTTGAGTGCCTATAGTCTTTGGAGCCACTGTTTCCTAAGCAGGAGTGATTTTGCCATTTGGCAATGTCTGGAGACATTTTTGGTTGGCCCAACTGGGATGAGTGCTACTGGCATCTAGTGGGTAGAGGCCAAGGATGCCACTAAATGTTCTACAGTGCACAGGACAACTCCCCACAACAAAGAATTATCTGGCCTGAAATGTCAGTAACAGGTCTGACTTCACGGGCAAGCAACCTGTGCAGGCAGCAGGGCCCAGTGCTCAAAAGGGACTCATACTCGGTTTAATGTTCTGCAGTTGTCATGTTGAAGTTCTTAGTAACTTTTGAACAAAGGGACTCTGTATTTTCATTTTGCACTAGGACATGCAAATTATGCAGCCAGTCATGGTCAATTGCATGGATGTTGAGAAACCCTGTTCTGCAATACAGATGTAGAAATAAAGATGTCATTCCTGCCTACGAAGAGTCATAATCCAGCAGGAGAAGGGATTGTGTGCTTCCTTGTCTGTATGCTATGATAGAGGAAGCCTGGAGAAGGAAGCGCCCGCCCCAGCTTGAAGGGTCAGAGAAGGCAAAGTCTCACTTCACCTAATGTCTGAGGGATGAGTAGGAAATAACCACATGGACGGGAGAAGAAGAAAAGGAGCCACATAAAGAAACAACATTTTCAAAGGCATCAGGCTCTGAGAAGGTGGGGGTTGTGTCAGGGACATGAGGCAGAGTGTGAGGCGAGATTATAGTGTGTGATGAGGTGGAGAAGTGAGAGATGAAGCTGAAAGGCTAGAAGGAGCCAGGTCTCAATTACCTTAAGAAGCTCTTGAGGGATTTAAAGTAAAGTAGTGACATGATTAGATATAGTGTTAGAAAGACAGAGATGACTGCTTCCATCTCTACCCCTCATTCAGCACTGTCCCCTATCTTTTCTTCACTTCCTTAGACAGGGACACCAGTGGTCTAGCAAATAGATGGGGGAGTGAGATATGGAACAGGGAGACAAGTTAAGGGGTAATAGCGATAAAAGAAATGAGAAAGAATGTAAGCTGAATGAAGAAGGTCAGTAGCAATACAGTAGGGGGGAGAGATAAACGCAAGAGATGATCTGGTAGAATAAGGCAAAATAGAGTCAAAATGGATTTGGAGCAAACAGAAAACAACCCATACACATAGATACTATTATTATCACCATTTTTCAAATAAGAAAAGTGAGGCAGGGAAGTTAGATTTGCTCAACATCTTCCAAGCACTTAATAATACTTCCTGGAACTCACCTCCATGGAGCAAGTCTGTTTATTGTAATAGGCAAGTAAACAGCGTGGTAAGTCCCAGGAAGCAAGTATTACATTCTGTGAGAGCACATGGCTGAGGAACTGACCAATGGCTACGAAAGGAGAAGTTGTCAGTCAAACTTTTCAGAAAAGGTGACTCCTGAGCAGTCTTAAATGAACGTGAATCAACAGAGGGCTTACACTCAATTCATCCCTGTACTGTTGCACATGGCTAACACACCAGCTAGGAAGGGGGAAATACATTCCTGGAAAATCTTGATTGAGTACCCCTCTCTTTCTGCACCAGGCTATGAATGCTTGAGGCATTCCAGACACTCTATCTCATCCATCTTTGCATCCCTGGAGACAACTTGAGACAAATGAATGCCATTATAATTTTATAGGAGGCAGTATTGGGTAATATAAGATTTCAGACTAAGTCAGACCAACCTGTGGTTGTATCCGGAGTCTGCTACTAGCACAGCAATTGTCGGCAGGTTGTGTAATCGCTCCAAGTCCCCTTTTCTAAATCTATACCAGGGGTGTGTCCTGCTGGTAGAACCCACTTCATTGCAGTGTTGTGAGCATTAACTGAGAAAAGGCATTTAAAGACTTTTGCAACAAGTGCTTGATAAATTAGTATGATTGTCATGATTATAGAATTATGGTTATAATATGGTTTTACTTATTAGCCGTTATTAAAATTTAATAGAAATTCTAATAGAAGGAAGTAGCTGCCTGAGGAGCTCATGGAGGACTCCCCAGAAGAGGGGTTTTTTTGAACTGAATCTTGAAGTGCTCCAGGCAGAGGACGGGAAGACGTCCAGGCGATAGGACAGCATGGGCAAGGGCATAGAGGCATGAAACAGCTTAGCTGTAGGGGACGCGGTCCATACTCGTATTACAGTATGATCGGGGTATATGGTGTATGGGGAGAGAAAATAGAGGAAACAGCACAAGAGAGGCTACGGAAACAGGCAAGGGTCTTGCCACAGCTCTACCCCATTTTTAAAACCCATCTCAAGCCCCGTCTTCTTCAAAAAGCCTTTCGTGAGCATCTTACCCCACAGTGACCCCGACCTCCTCTGAACCTTGATAATCCCCTGATTTTGAGCCATACGAGTCAGTATCTAATTTTTTTTAAGATAGTATTATTCTCAAGATTATTTTGTGCAATATTTTTCTCTATCTTTCTAATTCTCTTGTATTACCCCGACAAACAGCACCCAATAAATCTTTAGGAGACCTTTGTTGATTGGTTGATAACTCTTGCTTGCTGAGAGTCTTTTCTCTGTGCTAAGTAAAAACATTTTCCCCTGTCAGCCTATGGTGAATGATAGAGTCTCACCAGAGCATTTCAAAGTGGCCCTTGCAGCTCCTTGTGGCCAAGCTTGGGACCTGGGCCTGGCTGGTTCCATCTCTACCCCTCATTCAGCACCGTCCCCTATCTTTTCTTCTTTAGACAGGGACACCAATGGCCAGTCACCTCACCAGGCCAACATATAATAGACTCCATGAACAGTAGCCAGTATTATGCTTATTAGCAAGGGCTTCACATTTAGGTCCTCAGACATCAATCAATCTCGTTTCTATAAAAAAGCATTTTCTGACTTTTGTCATTTCTAATCACCGTAATGGATGTGTGTTAAAGCTGTAGATTCTATTTCCTTTGGAGATTTGCAAAAAATAGAAGAATGTTCTCTGCTGGGAATTGGTTTCTGAATGGCCTAGCCAAAAGACTGGTGCAGGGCAGTCAGAATGGTGCTCTCTCCCAGTCATTTTTACAGTTTCCCAGCAAGCGATCCTCCATGGACCATCATTTTAATAGGGTTCATATAAGACTTCAAGTCAATTAAACGACCTAGGGCCTGGAGGGGAAGCTAGCTTCTTCAGCTGAAAATAGGTCCCCCGCATCCAAAGTTCAAATGCCTTCCTTAAATACATACTACAGTCAGATGAGAAGCCATACAACAGTTTTTCCCCAGAAAAGCACCAATATTGGAAAAGAACAGGCTGGAATTAGAACAGTCCACTATTTACAAAATCCCCTGACACTGGGTAGCTGGTTACTGAAGGCTGACACTTTCTGGGAAGCGTGAGTTCAAAATAGATGACTATAAATTTTGTGAATAGAATGAAAGAAATCATTCACTTATTCATTCATATATTCATAAGTATAACAGATTCTGACAGAAATGTTATGATTTTCCCATTCATAAAACAACAGTCCAAAATATAGTCAACTTGGTTTAGCCTGGAATGCTCAGGTTTCTGGTTAGTGATCCACTTCAGGAAGCCACCTCCAGTCCCCTGTGTAGAGTTCATGCCCCCTCCCCTATGATCTAATCACAGCACTTAGCATCTTGTACTTCAATCACCTATTTTCATGTCTGTATTGCTGACCAGGCAGCAAGCTCTACGCTGTTTAGTTCATCACTGTAGCCCTAGCACCTGTGCAGTGCCTTGGACATAGCAGTTGTTTAATCAATATTTGCCAAATGGTTAAATGAAAGAGTTCTGGAGTGAGTACTCGTTCGTGTGTTTGTTTATTCATGCAGTTATTCAATCTCTAACAATACCTGGAAAGAAAATATATCTGGGGACTTTATAAAGAAAACAAAAATAATAAACTAAGAATGACTGATCTCACACATTGGACTGAGCACTGGCGCCGCCCAGCTGAATGGGTCACAGACAGACCAGTGAATGAGTAGGTTCCAGGGCATGAGTGATTGAAAACTAGATTAATGGATAGAGGAGTAAACAAACAAACTACAAAGACTTGCAACAGAATTCCAAGGCTAATTTTCAGCCTCAGACAGGTGTGGCTGAGGGAATTATATCATGCTATCTTAGTTTACATTCTCTCTCTCTCTCTCTCTCTCTCTCTCTCTCTCTCTCTCTCTCTCTCTCTCTTCATTTTCTTGGGATTAAACTGTCTTCACCAAGAAAATGTCACCTCCATCCACTGCAATCTACTTGCCACCCATAAATTTAGCTCTATCTGCTCTCCATCTTGAATCTTCAGCCTCTTCCTCTTTACTCACTGTGTTTTCATAAATGTGGTCAAGATTCTCTTAAGTCTAAAACCCACCACTTGGTTCCATATTCCTAGGGAGTTACTTCCTAAACTCTTTTCCTTCACACACAAGATTCTTATAATAGCATCGTCACTCCCTGCCTTTGCTTATTCACCTCTTAAACACTCCTCAAGCCACTAAATCTTGGCTTCTACACCCACCATGTCATTGAAACTGTGCTTACCCACATTATTTGCTAAAACCAATAGATACATCTGAGTTCCTATCTTTCCTGACCTCTACAGGTTTTGCTGCTGTTGACCAAACCTTCTTAAAGGTCTTCTCCACTGGGATCCAATGATGTTATTCTCATAGAGCTTTTCTCCCACCCTTTTAGACTCAGCTTTCCAATCTTGATCCTTAACTGCTGAGACCCCTAGAGGTTCTCCCTCCAACTCTCAGCTTATTCATTTGGAGAAAGAATCTTCCAACACTATTCTAGCTGAATTCACTCAAATCCGTGTCCTTAAAGAGCATCTATATGCTTATGCCCCCAAATACCTGTCTCTCCAATCCAGAGCCTTCTCCTAAGCACTGAACCTGTGCTTGGAGCTGCCTGCTGTACTTCTTCACCTGGATGTGCCAGAAGCAGTTCAAACTCAGCATGTTTAATACTGAATTGATCATCTTCCTTCCCCTCTCCTCCATAGTCGTGACTGGTGACTGTCACCTCCATTTGTTTAGGCATTCAAACCAGAAACCTGGGAATCTTCACTAATTACCAAGATCTCTCAATTCCACTTCCTTAAAATCTTCACCTTTTACATTTCCTCCAGTTCTCTTCATCCCCATATCTGCTGCCACAACTCAGGCCACTAGGACCTGTTCCCTGGATTAATATAGCCTTTAAGCTGGTCTGATCTCCAGTTTTTCATTTGCTTCTTTGTGACCAAAATGATATTTCTAAAGGTCAAAACAGACAATGCAAAGAATCTCTTCTCTCTCTCACCCTTGACTCACTGAAAGCCTTTCATGGACTCCTCTGAAGACCTCTGGGCAAGTCCACAGTCCTTAGCATGCCCTTCAAGGGCCCCCTTCCCTCTCCAGCCCCAACTCTAGCCTTCACTTCGCTTTTTCTGGGCCTGTGCCTATGCTGGCCCCACTGCCGAGAGTACATTGTTCTCTCCCTTTCTATACTAAGCAAACTTCAACTCATTTATTAAACCTAGCTCAACTTCAGAGAAGTCTTCCTTGACTCCCAGGCGGAGTGAAGGGCTCCCTATGTGTTCTTGTGATTTAACCCATGGTGTGCCAAAAACAATGAGCAACTTAAGGTTTTAACCTCAGCGTTCCCAGCTTAGTGCCTTGTACATGTGAGTCATTTAATATTTTTTTATGAATGAGTGAATGATTGACGGAAGGAAGGAACGAAGGAAAGAAGGAACGAAGGAAGGAAGGAACGAAGGAAAGAAGGAAGGAAGGAAGGAAGGGGAAAGGATGGGTAGCTGGGTGAATGAAATCATATGTAACTCTTAATTTCACTCCATATTGCATATCCATAATGCCCTCTAGTGACTAATGGATTCATTGTGCATTTGGAGGATCCCAGGCCAATTAGCAAACATGTATGGAGAACCTAATATGTGAAACGCCTAGCGCTGGGCACAGTCTAATAAAGCAATAACACATGTACCAAAGAATCAGCCTCCTCCGGTGCTATGTAAAGCAAACAGCCAGAAAAAGTAGCAATAACAAGAGTTTGGGAGTGAACAGACCAAAGTTCTGCCAGTACTAGCTAGACAAAATTTCTAGCCTCTCTAGGACTCAGTTTTCTCATCTTTAAAATCAGGGGTCATAATACCTACTTCTCAGGTTTGTTTGGAGGATTAAAAGAGAAAATGTTCATTCCAGGCATGTGTTAGGCTCCTACAGAGTAACCCCCCAACAAAAGCTACCTTCTTTCCTCTCCACCTGCCTCACTTCCTCATGAATCTGCAACTCCCCCAGCACATATTAAAGCAGAACTGAAATGAGGGAAGGCAGCTCCATCCATGCCTGGAGAGCTGGCACATCTTTAAAACCCTTGGTTTTAAAGGTTGGTGACTCCCAGGGAGCCCATGTTGTATCCAGGCAAGTGCTCCTGGAACCTGGACCCCATCTCTGCAGCACTGAGTTGGGTCTGTGTGTCCTGGAAGCATGCATTACTCCCCTTCTTAGTCGAACAGGATTATGAACCCCAGTGTTGGCTCGCAATGCCTTTTTATAGCCTCTGGAGATGACCGTGGCATTCTCTTCTTCCAAAGCCTTCAATTGCTACCCATAAGCTAAAGGACACAACTCCGATTCCTTACATGACATGGGAAGTTCTCTGAGGCCTGGGCTTCCTCTCCCTCTGCACCCATCTGCACTCTCTACTCCCACCACACGGAGTCCTTATATAAACCATGGCCCCCAAACACTTTGTTCTCCAGCACCTCTGGGCCTTCTTCATGCTGTTTCTTCTGCCTGGAACACTCTGTGCCCAGTGCAGTGCCTGCCTGGCAAAGTCATCTCCATTTTCTGAGAATCAGCTGAACTATCAATGCCTTTGAGCAGCTTTCCAAGTCTGGGCCAGCTACCCTTCCTCGGTGCTCCCACAGCCCGTACCACACACCCCATTGCCATTTCCTGGTTACCTTTCTATGCCTCCCTGAGCTTAACAAGAGCAGAAACCAGGTCTTACCCAACACTGAATCCTCCCACCCTCCTCCCACCCTCTCATGGTCCTGTAAACCAACAGGTGCTCAATAAAGGCTACTGGACTGAACGGAACCACAAGACTCCAGGAAGTCACCTCTCAGCCTCTCCTGACTGCTGGTAGAGACATGTTTGCTTGACTCACATCTGAAGATGGTTTCTGTCATGCGCACTGGGTCACACCTGTCTAGCTGAACCCTCTTTTTGATTGCCCTGTGCTTACTTTGAGGCCACATATTCTGAGAAAGGCCGAATCAAAGCCAAAGGAAGCTGAGCCAGAGCAAAAGCCCAAATTAAAATCAAATTAGAGGAAATGCATAGCCTATTGTTAACCCCATTTTACATGGGGGAAAACTGAGTCACAGAGCAGTCAAGTAACTTTCCCAAGGTCACAAAGCTAGTAAGTGACAGAGCTTTTGTGAAGGGCAAGGAGGGCCCACAATGAGATGCAGAAGAGATTCTTTCAGAAGCAGAAGGCATCGGGAAGAGGAGGAGGAGGAGGAGTATGAGGAATGGGGCTGGCGGGTAGCCTGACCATTCACCTATTCATTCATTCAATAAAAAGTGTTGTGGATCTGTGTCTGGCTCTGTTTTAGGCTCTGGAATTACAGTGGTGAACAAACAGGTTCAGTCCCTGACCTTATGGTGCTCGTTGTGCAGTAGAGGAATTAGGCAAATAATCAGACCAATACATAAATGAGTAAACCTGATGGAAAGTGCTAGAAGGCAACTGTGCATAACATCATGAACCTGAGTAGAAAGGGGTATCTAATAAATATTGGGGCTCAGGAAATGACCGTCGTGATGAGACAAGAAAGATGACTAAACCAAATGAAGGATGGAAGGGAGAGAGACTTCCAAGCAGAGGGAGAAGCATGTGCAAAGTGCCTGAGGCAGAAGGAGTTTGGGTGCTCAGGGAGCTAGAAGAAGGGCAAAGTGGCGGAGGGACAAGAAATGAGGCTGGGGAGGGAGATGCAAGCCTGACCATTCAGGACTTTGGTGCCGAGTGTGTGGAAAAAAAGAGAATAAAGGGAGACTGGAAAGGGAGGTCACAAGCAGGTCTTAAATGCCACACGTAACAGTTGCTGCTTCATCTGTGACATACATGATGTCATAGAGGACAGGGTCTTGGCCACGTCACTCTCGAGATTAAAAATAAAATCAACCAAAAGGGTAGGTGGGGTGGGCATGGGGACATTTGAAATGTTCAAGAGAGCAAACTAACCAGCCAAATTGTCAACCTGGAAAGAGTTAACCCCTTCCTGCCCTTGATATCTTCATCACTCTAAACCCTCTGCAAAATAATAAGCTATCATTTATCAGCGTTCTGCAAGGTAGCATTTAAAACTGAGGCAAGGCAATAAATCAGGCACATATAATTTGAGCCCTGAAGTATAGTAATTCTTCTTTTAATGCAACATCTGGTATAGATAATACAATTTGCAGGAGGAGGGAGCAATGGATGCTATGCAGGGCCCTCATTATTGTGCAAGCAGCGCTTGAAGCCCAACTTCCCTCCCATCCTTTCCAGCAACACCGCAGACTTAAAAAGGAGCTTTATTATTATTCCCTTGGCTGGCCAAAAGGGAAATCGAGTTAATTATAGACTTGTTTCCCAGTTATTAATTAAACCCCAGCTAAACATAAAAACACAGGGGAAGTGCCATTTCCCGCTCCATGCTTCCAGCCTCTCAGAGCTGAGGAGTTGACGTTCGTGCCTTTGCAAGTCCACTCTGTGTCCTGTTTCCTCTGCGGATTTTCTCAGGAGGGCCCCAGGGCCTTTGCCCCGAGTGCAAACAAAACCTTATTTTTAGCTGGGAAGGAACACAAAATTGAAATCTCTGAAACAGCAGGGAGACAATAGGCGGAAGCTTGCAGACACTGACTGGTCTTGATACCAGGGCTCTGGGGGCTGCCACACTCTCCTGCGCCCTGCAACCTCCCAGGCTCTCCAGCTTTCCTAGTCCTCAGTGGGATGTCCCCACATAGGCTGCACACTTACTGTGAAGCAGCTCTACATAGTGACTCAAGGACAGGCAAGCTGTGTGGCATGTGACCGGATCTCTGAACTTGCTCCGACTTACTAGCTCCATGGTAACGAACGAGTGCCTTCACTTCTCTGTGTTTCAGTTACCCCTCTCTAAATGGACACACTAACAGTGCCCCCTCCTCATTATGTTGTGAATCTTAAACAAGACAAGACTTGTCCAGGACTCAGCAGGTGCCCAGCACAGGGTTGCTAATGGGTATTAGATTCCTTTCCCTCACTCTTCCAGGATGACAGACTTCATGTCTGTATCTCCCACATTAGTATCAAATTCTAGAAGGTGCACATGTGACCTTGGCACATCTCATAACCTTTCTAAGTTTGTATTTTCTCGTCTTTTAAAATGAGAGCAAAACCAGTGCCTACCAGGGAGGGTCATTGGGAGAACTGAATTAGATAATAATGCCTGGCTCTGATCAGATGCTTCATATATGTTTGTGACTAAATTATCTAAAAACAATCCTCAGAACAATTAAAGGAGAGATTATCAAGCCAGTATGTGTGGCATGAAAAAAGAGGAGACAGATGAATCAAAGGGGATCACACCAAACTAGCCTCATTTTCTACTGGAGTTGCAAGGCTCAATTACCAGATCAAGAACATTCCATAGATGTTGTATGATTATACAAAGGCATCATGAGAGAATTTGCCAGATTCCTTGGCAACATCTAGCTACTCTATCAACCTAGCCTCCCCCGTGGGCATTTTCTCTGCTTGTCCGTAGAGAGCTGTGGCTGTCATGTCTGACTTTCCTTACCCATGCTGTTCTTGGATGGAAAGAGCCCTCTGACCATCAGTGATTTCCTTCAAAACAAGATTTCTCAATGTTACTAGTCCCATGGATGAAGACAGAAAGCATTCCGGTAAAATTTGCAGATGAAATAAAACTTGAGGTACTAGTTCCTACGACTTCCAGACTCCAAGCTCAGTGCTCTTCACACTCGTCTGCACTGCCCAGACAAATCAACGACTGTGAGCCAACATCCAAACTAGAGCAGGTGTGGGCAGCCTGCCCTGGCATCAGCTTGGCAACTTGGGTTCTTCACTAGCATCCTTCGGATCATGTATTTCTCTCAGTTTTCATTGTTTTTAAGTGTATTGTTTCTACTTTCCACCCATCTCCTAGCAGCAATCCTTAGACCCAGAATTCAAGTCCTATTCTGCTAAAAATCCTCATAACATAGATACTGGAGATACAATGGTGAGTAAGACATACGAGATCGCTACAGGAGAGACAGATAGGAAACACATAATTGCACAAATCATTATGTAATTACGATTTTTACTAAGTGTCAGGAAGAGCACAAGTTGTTATGCCCATTTTCAAGGGAGAACTGAAGCCAGAGAGTTCGTGTGACAGATACAATGATGGAGCTATCACAGAAGGAAGGAAAAGAGAACGAGAGAATGGGGTGGTAGAAAAAACATTTGTGCATTGTGAAGTGCTATATATATGAATAGATGGTGACAATTGTCATTCCTATACTTGGGAATACCAAGCTTGAGATTTCATCAAAAAATTTAAAAATAGGTTACATCAGAGTTTGCAAACCCCTTTTTTTTCCTAGCCCTCTGTGGGATGGGATAGGATAGGCATATTGGGAGAGCATATCTCAAAGTAGACACCTACCTATATTCTATCGCCTGCCAAATAAAATTCTTCAATATCAACTGTACTAACTTGGAAAAATTATTCAACCTCTCAAACTGTTCACCTAGTCTGCAAGAAGTAGATGATAATATCTACCCCACAGGATTACAGTCAGCATTAAACGAAACAACATATATACAGCCTGACACATACTAAGTGCTTAGTAAATAGCAACAGTTTCCCTTCCTTCCCTTCCCTTCTCTTCTCTCTGGAGAGGTCTTCATTGCACAAGAAGATGAATCAGCATTCCAGAAGCCTGGCAGGAGGGTGCTGTCAGAGACATGCCCTGCCCTGTCAATATGTGGCTTTGGTCTTGTATTTCTTTTAAAAAGAAATATAACTGGCATGCCTCTCACTTCTAATTTCCCACTTGCCATTCATGCCTTACCAGTTGCATGTAGGGCAGAGTGCTTATGAGGGAAAGAAACTCTGTGTGTGTATGTGCGTGTGTGTGTGTGTGTTTGTGTGTGTGTGTGTATAGGTTTGTATGGGAAACGTCCGTGGTTTTTGTTTGCAGCTTTGAGAGCTCATAAATAGTTTAATTTAAAAAAAAAACCTCCTCCCCTTTCTCTAATAATTGAGCAGTGATACATTTGCAGTTCTCCTTAGATAGAAAAGCTTGGGGAGGGCATTGGAGGTAGAACTTGACTGTTGCATGATGCCAAAGACTTAAAGATCCAAAGTATACAGACTTGCTACATATCCCAGGAATTCCACATGCAAAATTGATTGCAGAACTTCTCCTAAAGAAGCTTTACTTTCCCTGAGGAGCTGGCATGCTTCTCTGTGATGGTAAGAAAGACATGTCCCAATCCCTGGTCTGTGCCTAACTTTGTGCTAGGTGCTAGGTGTCTGGTGGTGGGATGAAGCTCACAGATGACCCTCTGTAGACCAGACATAGCAAGTTGGAACAGTTTGAAAATTGCAGAGCAAGAAGTAAACCCATTCACTGGGAAGTGTTGTTTATTACTAAGCAGCTACAGTGTGTTAGGTGCTTTCACAGCACTGGGTCTTTCCTTTCATTGTGTACTTGGCCCTCACAATGATACTGAGGGGTAGGAGTTTTTAGACACATGATCAAAAGCTACTTCTGATCGTGTAATACATGTGTAATACACTGGGGCCCAGAAACCATAAGTGCAAGAGCTAGAATTCAAATTCAGGTCTGACTCCAGAACCCATTCTTGTCTGGCCTGTCACACAGCCACCAAAGACCATGAGAAAGTGAGGCTGAAAACAAATAAAATTATTACAGTAGACAGAATAACTCAAAATTCACAACAAGGAGAGGGAAATACATTATTGGGCAAATAGCCCCTTGTTTTTCTTAAATTAGAACCTAATAAATAAATGATCACCATATCCTCAAGAAAAGGTTAGAATAAGGGCAGGATCCTCCACTGAAATAGTCAAGGAAGCATGTAATTGGTTTTAGAAATACTTATATCCAAAAAGATTAAATCAAGTTTTTGGCACATGAAAGGGTAAGCTTCAGTTATTGGAAAATTTACTTACGTGACACAGCTCATTTCCTGATGAAGCCAAATTAATGGGACATTACTGAACCTAATTCCTCAAGAAATAAATGACTCACTCTTCTCCTGCTGGGCTGCCTGGACCTCTCCATGTACTTGGCCTTTTGCCCTTTCTGAAAACCCAAGTGCTGAGATGGGAAACTCAGCTGGTAAGGACAAGGAAAAGAATCCATTTTTTTGTTGTTGTTGTTGTTGTTGTTCTTTATCTCCTGGTTTTCCATTAATTAGGTCTTAAATGAAGTGGCATTTGAATAGCCTCCCACCAAATTTAGAGTTTACACCAAGTTATTTGGCCCTTTCTGAGGCAGCCTAGGGTGATGAAAATGGCTAGATGGGCAATGTCTGGAGAAGAACAAGAGTAGAGAAAGATAGCAAGGAAGTCAGGGAGTGGACGTCTCAGAATGGGTGCAGATCATGAGGCTGTTGGTGTCTGGGTGGATGTTCACAGGAAAACATGTTGTGCATAGCAAAGGCACACTCAATAACCAATAAGATGGTCAAGACGACCTATCACCTGGGTAGGTAGCTTCTTCCCCAGCCATCCTGGTGCTTGCTCCATGGGCTTATGAACAAAGTGGTCATAGTTGTAGGGGTAGAGGTTAGCAGTGCGATAGCCAGATTGACTTTGGTTAAAGAAATCTATGTTATGGAACCCAGGCACGAGTGTTCAACCCATAAACAGCAGAAACCATTGTTGAGCCTCAGGCATGGGGTCATTTCCAGAGAGAGCATTCAGCTCCCTGGTCTGATCATGTAGGCGGTAGTAATTTATCTGCACTGGAATTGAAACGACTTCCCTGTTCACAGTGTTCCTGACAACATCTCCATCTACAGACATAGGAACGCCTTATTCTCTATCATGGAATCCCACACAATGTTGCTTCTAACCAAGGGACCATTTTACAAAAAACAAGTAGGACGATGCTCTCACGACCATGAGTCTTATCATGAATGCCATCACTCAGAAGCAAACCTCTAATGGATAGAACGCTGGAATGATCTAGCAAAGACTCAGTTATGATGCTTGCCAGATGGAGGTACTTGCCAGGTTGAGGTAACATGCCACAAGATGTAGTGTACATTCTGAACTACAACATATTTGATGCCATTTTCCCATGGCTGGAATACTTGGGTGTGAGAACGAAGAAATGGGAAGAGCTTCTCCCACCATTAACTCTAAAGACCCATGCACAGAACTTTTTACTCCCATTGCTATGAATTTGGGCTCTGATAATTTAGAGGTGTTATTTCCCAAAGAAAGAATATTTCTACCAGGGGACACAACAGTGGTTCATTTAACTAGAAGTCAAGGCTACCAACTGGCTGGTTTGTGCCCCTGCAATATGAACTAACACGGTTAGTGGTAAAAGTTAATGGAAGACCATAGCAACCCAATATGTTCAAATCTACTACAGGTTTATACCCTCTAAGAATGAAAGTTAGGATCACATAATCAGGTAAACCCTAATGACCAACTGAGACACCAAATGAGGTAAAGGGAACACCAATTTTGCAGTGGAATAAGGAGACTCTTACTATAACCATGCCTTTGCAATCAGCTGCAAAAATGAGGAAGGTAGCAACGACGCAAGCAGTCATCTTTAGTATCTAATTCCTCTCCAGCATCTGAATAAAGCCTAGGTGATTTCATCTGGCTGGCAAAAACGAGATGCAAAGAACACTGGGAAAGAGACTTACTCGCTTTTCAGCTTTTCTAGTGGGAGACAACTCTGCTTTCTAACGAGATTGACAAGCTAGAGACGAAAGAAGAGGGTTACAACTCTGGGCAGCCAAGAAAAATGACAAACATCTCCTACAAAGAAGTATATTAAACACCTGCCATGAATCAAGCAACATTTAAACTGAGATTGGAAGATGAGGTAGGTATGAGAAAAGTGACTAGAAGGGAAGTGGCATTCCATAGAGAACAACACGTGCAATGGCTCAGCACTGTCTTGAGAGCACCAATCATGTCATGGAAATGGGATGTAGACTGAGTGGGGAGACTATCACTGTCTACAGTGGAGAAGTTAGGCTTCTTGGCCAAGATCTCACAGCTTGATGTGTGGTAGGACTGCAACTCTGAGGCCAGGTCCAGTTCCACCGCCACAGGTCTCCACCCCACCCCAACTCTCCCTCTTGCTCCTTGCTGGTGAGGAGTGAAACAGCCAATCGGAGGGCAAAGGACTGAATATCCTGGGCCTGGATCATCATACGTCTGAATAAGTAGTACTGAGCAATCCAGACTTAAAAGCTAAGGCTTGTCTCTGAGATGGGGGTGTGGGGTCCAAGAAGATCCCAGAGAGCTTACCAGAAGGAAGCGCTCAGTTCCACACAAGCAGGTAGTGCAAAATATTCATTCCCACGCTTTAGATGCAAGCGAACCCTTGCCACATCTCTATACTAAATCCAAAACCAAAACTTTAATTTCCTTTGTGGGATTAAGGAGTGATCTGTGTGAGAAAAAAATATGCTACTGACCAAAGGGCAGGGGAAGAAAAGGCAGTCTAATTTGGTCATTGCTAAAGTAAAACTGGGGCGCACGGCCCACGGCTGCCTTCCCAGGAAGTCCTGTTAATGCGGACAATGGCCCAATTGTTCTCCCCTGCTGAAAGAAACCTTGCAGTCCCCACCCTGGGAGGCACTCACTGTCTTTTTCTATTGCTTTCCTTGAAACACAATTTATTGGAAATACTGCCAGATCTCCAGGGGGGAAACAAAAGGCTGGCAGTAAAATGAAACACCTAATTAACAGAGAGGACTGTTCCACTCTTGCCAGAGAACTTTCTGCAAGACTTCTGTCTCCTTGAAGAAAGTAGTTAGGGGTGGGAACCCACGGAGCACTGACCACCTATTAGCGAGCAGACCACAGTGGCCAAAGGGAGCCCTGAGTAGTGGTTATAATAATTGACTTGGAGTCAGGCTGCCTGGGTTCAAGTCTGACTTTCGCCACTTAGGAAGTCAAGTTATATAACCTCCCTGCACCTACCGTGCTTCCCCGAAAATAAGCCCTAGCCAGACCATCAGCTCTAAATGTCTTTTGGAGCAAAAATTAATATAAGACCCAGTGTTATTATATTATATTATATTATATTATATTATATTATATTATATTATATTATATTATACCCAGTCTTATATAAGACCCGGTCTTATATTAAAATAAGACCAGATCTTATATTAATTTGTGCTCCAAAAGACACATTAGAACTGATGGTCCAGCTAGGTCTTATTTTTGGGGAAACATGGTATGAAATAAGGATAATTATTGTGCTTCTTAAGGTTATTGTGAAAATCTAATGAGTTAATTAATCAAAGTGATTGGAAAACTATACCTAGTAAATATTAGATAAGTATTAGCTATTATTATATGTGAGGTGAGTCCGCTGTTACACACATCATCGCACTTTGTTCCTGCAACAACTCTGGACTAGGGATCTGTGGGGACAGAGTCCCAGAGAACAGTTTCCAGGCTCTCACCCTCACATGGAAAGGTGCTGGCTCAGGTAGTAGATGGCCATCAGCTGTGACTAGTTGGCCGTCAGCTGTAACCAGTAAGCCATTGGCCACTAATATAACTGCCGTGGCTACGCTAGCAGCAAACGGGGGCTCGCAAGAAGATGGTGGCTGAGCTAGCAAGCGCGGATTGCAGTTAACAAGTGGGGTCGGTTGGTTGGCAGAGAAGCGGACAGCAGGTTGTGGATCGTGTGGCTCCTGCTTCCCATGTCTCCAACCCAGCCGCTAGCAAGAATATAGTGCTATGACTCTGCAATCTATGGCTCCGTGGGTGTTCCTTTTTGGCCTCAACATGTCCTGCATTCTTATGTGGGGAGCGGGAGCAGAGACCCCGCATGACACCTTGCATGACAGGATCATTACACCCAACTCACAGGTGGTGAAATTGAGGAGAAGGAAAGTTAAGCAGTACTTGTCTAAGCTTACGCAGCTATTATACGGTAGAGCTAGGACTAACATGCATAGCTGTACAATTTTAAAGCCGGAGCCATTTCTAGAATATCATGCTGCCCACTTCCCCTGTGACAGGGCTGTCTCATCACTGTCTCCCTTTACAGCCTCAAAAATGTCACCATTGTCCCTGCTGTATTAGGGCACAGAGTCCCCTGCCTCTGTACAAATATGAATGTGGCGAACACAGACCACAGGCGGTGGAGACGGCGGGGAGAGGGCCAGAGACAAGCAAACTATTGCAGACAGCAGCTGGCCTGTTATAATCAAAAGAGGAGATTAAAAGAGGGGTGGGCATGAGAAAAGGGTGAGGGAGAGAAAAGGGTGAAAGAGGGGAAAAAACAGCATTTATTTACATTTGTTTATACATTTGTATCCAGCCTTGATTTTAAGAGATTATACAGCAGGATAAAATTGAGTCTCACTTGGGGCAGAAAATTTCTAATGAGTCTCCTTGAAGTCTCACCCCAGCGACTTTTTCAACTTTCATTTATCATTTTTCAAAACAATATAAAGCCTTGGCAGACAGCCTGCTTCTTTCTCCAGCATCCCATCCCACCTGCCTTCTACAGAAAACCATAAAGTGGAGCATTTGGCAAAATGCTTCATACATAGTTGGTGTTCAACGTTGTAAGATGGCTCTAGGATCAGCAAGTCCCTCCCCACAGTTCCCAATGGACGTACTGAACTTCTAAAAGCAGCTGCACCCCTGGGATTTGAGAAAAGTGATTTGTACAACCCTTTCCCTTCCTTCCTCTCCCTACCCCCAGGAAGTCCTCTCCTCAGCCAAGATGGCCAAGACGGCAGGCTTGTTGCATTCGTGTGTGTGTGTGTGGGGGGGGTGTTTGTGTAGATATGAGTGCCTTCCTGCTGGGAAGCCGGCATATGAAGTCCCACTCCTAACCCCCCAAGTCCCAAATTGAAACAAGCTGGTTGTAATTGTGAGCAAGCCCAGCTCACACCAGCTGGGCCCTGCTCCGAGCTTCAGAAAATGCTGTTTCATGTTCAGATGCAAATGACTATTTCCTCTCTAGAGCGTGTCGGACTGTGTTCCCATCTGAATGGGGAGCAGAGGGGAACAGAGGCTCTGGAAGAACATTTGGCCAGAGCTGTCAGGATGAATTATGCTGTCATGAAACTTGCCCTGAATTCAGAGTGGTCCATGCTCCACAGAAGGTGCGGAGACCAGGGGAAGGGAAATGTTCCCGAGTCTCCCCACAGCTCTTCCTGTACCCCATCCCAATGCCAGGCCTTGAGGACCGGGCACTCCTGGGCCCTGAACTAGTTCCCCTGCCTCCAGGAGTGCTCTCTCCAATCTACCCCAAGCACCTGTGGCTGGAGTGATGCAATCATTCAGTTATTCAATTATCAGTCACTGGACACCTAATTGTTCCAGATACTGTTATAGGCACAGGGGATGCAGCGGGAACCACATGGGGTTGGGGGGGGGGGTTGCCCTCAGGAGGCTTATATTCAATGATCCTTCTCATGTCACTCCTCTACACTCCAAAGTCCTCAGTGGCTCCCTGTGGCCAGTTAAATACAAATTCGACTCCTTAATGCAGACTAGGCCCTCCAAATGTGCTTGTCAGTCTTAAGTTTTATTCTTCACCATCTAGGATCCAGCCATGAGCCTGCTGGACGTCTATCCACTCTGCAACGTCCAGCTTCAACACTATCTCTTTGGACCATCTAGGCTTCCCCAGTAGGAATGAACCCCTCCTTCATTTGTAGTCTTACAGCCATATCCCAGCAATTTACAGTGAGAGGAAATGGTGGAGATTACCCCCAAATCCAAACTGACCTTTTACAGTCCCATTCTCCCCAGCCCTAATTGTGCATTAAGACTGATTGATTATACTGTCATAAACATGAGTCGGGCTCCCTGATGTGGGGATTTAACTAAAATGTATTGAGGGCCTAATATATGCCAAGGTCTATGTTACACATTTCCATTTATTTTATTTCCTCCTGCCCTCAATTTTAACCTATAATCGGAGAAGAAAAACAAACTCAAGAGAGGTGAAGTAATTTACCCAATGTCACACAGCTGGTCAAATAGGTTTCCCTGCTCTTTCCTGCAGCCAATTTCTCCCCACCTCCAGGGCACTGTGCAAAGTTAGAAGACAAACACTGCACCTCTACCTGTGGCATCCCTTTCACTTACTGGTAAGTCATTTAAATACTATTTGATGTCAAGAATATCTACATTAAAACAAACCCAGATGTTGCATATTATGGAGTGGAATTTTAAGACTGCATAAATTTTAAAGATGAAATACAAGTCTTCAAATCCATTTTGCAACAGAGGAGGGCTCTTTGGGCTATGCTCCAGGCCTCTCCCAGCTGCCCCCCACCTCATTCAGACTCCTGTGCCATGAGGACTACTTGGATAGAGAAGTTTTCTTTCACAGTACATTTTCTTACTGAACAGCGTACGTTCTCCACCTCCTAAGAGTTGGGCCTTGCATGAGGCAGTAACTGACTGAAATCGTTGGCTAAAGGATACGTTCATGATGAGCTGACTTCTATTCTCTTGTAATATTTTTGGTTCTATAGGGACCTTAGCGGCCCAGCCCCAAAGAAAAGCATAATGGTAGAAACTCAGCCATAGTGTTACTAGGAGGAGTTTACATTGTGGGGCGTGTGAAAAAGCGTGGGCTCCACGTCCCTCCGTGATTCTACTCCACATAATGTAGAACTGATTCCAGCTGGTACTGACTAGGAGCAAGGCTGGGTTTCCTGAGTACAAATGAGTTCTGGGTCACGTGTGTTTTTGTTTTCATTTTGTTAACTATCTGGCAAAAGCAACTCAGATTTAACAAGTAGCACATGAGCCACATTATCTTCCCCTCCCTATTGCTCAGGTCCATAGCAAACATGGCTACCTAGTCACAAACCTCAAAGTTACAAGGTTACAGAGATGTAACTTCAGGATCCTTCTCAACACAGCACTCAGGCAGCTGCCACCAATGGACCAGAGTTGGCACAAGAGACAAGTTTGCCCTCCCTGATCTGGAGCACAGTTGTGGGTTGAAAGGGACTTTTCCAGTTCTTCCCAGGTCAATTCCATAAATGCTTATTGAATACCTGCTTTACGCAGGCCCACCTCATTCCCACTTCTAAAGAGGAATCTGACCATGCCCATCTCCTCTATGACACCCTTCTGTGACCACATTCCCTACAGTCCACATTCCTTTGCCTGAAATTTGGGGTCCTCTGTCATCTGCCCCAGCCAGACTTACAGGCACATCCACACAGTGGCCCTGCCCTCCAGCCTCTGAATGACATTCCCACCCAGCCATCTGCTCTCTCCATGACTTCGTGTACCTGTTTCGTTGGCCTGGGACAACTTCCTCCCACCCTTGCCTAGTTCAGTGGTTCTCAAACTTAATCCTATATCGATAGGCTGGTTAAAACACAGATTGCTGGGCTTCAATACCCAGAGCTTTTGATTCAGTAGGCCTGGCATGGGCCACAAAAATTTGCATTTCTCACAATTTCCCAGGCAATGCTAGTACTTCTAATCTAGGAACCACACTTTGAGATTTATGGCTCTAGATAACTCTGGCCTGCCTTTCAACTCAACTAAAGCTTCATTTCTTCCAGGAAGCCCACCCTCACTGGCCTCCTTCCATATTGTGTTAGGTTCCTCTTCTGAGCTCCCTCACCCCCGGTTATTTCCTCTGTCCTGGCATATAAAGGATTATCAATGTGTCTATAGCCTCTCTCAGTTTTAAGTTCCTTGAGACTCCACCTCAACCATGTCTTATGCAACCCCATAGCCCCAATACCTCACCAGGTGCTAAGTATATAGTAGAAGCTCATTAATGAGGAGGAATATTATCACCATGGTCCCACCCTCTCTTACTTTAAGTACTGCCTCAATCTCCTCCCCAGTCTCCAGGCCTCGGTCTCAACACCTTCCTTCCATCCCCCACACTGACTCTGCCACACTCTTGCTTAAAACTCTTCCATGACCCCACATGGCCATCAGGAAAAAGTCCAAATCCCTCCTCATGGCAGTCAAACCCCCAGGTTTGTGCTCCAACATAATTTTCCAGCCCCATCCTCACACACACTATGTTCTCAATATCCAAAATTGCTCTATCGTTCTGTGCCAGTTTCTCTGCAAAGAATGCCCTTCACTTTTTTCTTCCTATTCATGCTTCAAAGCCCAGGTCAAATATCACCATTTCTATAAAGCTCCTCCTTGATTACTAATGACTTATTCTCAAAGTCTGTACTTCCGTTTGTTAAAATACACATACAAGTAAACAACCCTCTCTGTGGCCCAGGAAACTGTCCCAATTGACTGTGTGTTCCCAAAAGACTGTCTCATCTGTTTCTCTAGCCCCCACCAGATATCCTGGTATATAGGAAAGTGCACAATTACTATTTTATCAATCTGACCCTGAGGAATATAACAGCAAATGGGTTTTACGGACTCCTTCAAAATTCCTTTAGAATCTCCACCTCAAAAAAAACCAGTTTATTTATATTTAAAAGTAGGACAGTTCTCTTTACAACCTGGGGCGGTGGGGAGAGGGAAGGTAATATGGCCCCTGCTTGTTCAATGCACAAACCCAGTAAGATCCAGTTCTCCTTTTCAGTGGGACCAAAATGTGTTTACATAATCAAATAATCAGAAGAGGAAAATCTTGTAAAACCCTCTAACAAGAGGGGTGGCCTCAGTGTCCTCCAATAGACTTGGGTGAAGAGTAGAAATTCAAGAGACCTTTGTCGCCCTCCACTTTGTGCACAAACGAGCAAACATTCTGTAAAGAGAATTTGAGAACAGAGAGGAAGACGGACATGTCTATACCAAGATACAGGGAGAGACAGAAGGAGAAACGAAAAGACAATAGCAAAGTGAGAAACGCTAAAAAAGAAAAAAAGACAGAAGAGCAACTACAGTGACAGACAAGGGCAGACAAAAAAATAGAGAAAGGTGTAGCGATGAAGAAGGAGACGGAAAAGAGAGTGAAGAGAGATGTTGGCCAAGAAAAATAAAAAAGATACACACACATGCATACACTTATGCAGATGAAAGACTCAATGAGAAAGAAGGAAACAAAAGCAGAAAAACAGATTTAAAAAAGATTAACAAAGGCTGACCATGTCCCTGACTTGCTACACTGTGACAACTGGTCCACAGTAGGTTCTACCAAATGTTTTTGAATGGTGTGGAATGAAGATAGGAAGGAAGAGATACACAGATGGTCAGAGAGGAAATAGGATAGAGTTCAAACTTGGTGCCGGCTCTTTTCTTAACACATACCCTATAAGCAATGGAAAAATTACAAATCAGCCAAGAGCGCATCTGAGCGTGAGGTCTCCAATTTCGGCAATGGCCTCCAAAACTTTAAGGGCTCATCAGGGACCCAATGTCTTCTAGCCCACTAAGGGCCAGGCCAACTCTGAAAAGAGGCTGAACAGATCATGAAATGCTTCTCTGAGATCAACATAGTAATTAGTTGTTTATTCCATCTTTGTTTCCATCTGTGGGGCAGGAAAAGGCACACTGCCCAGGGAGCCTGAGCACCTGGCTTCGGGGCTGGGCCTTGCAGCCAACTGAAGAATCAAGTTGGACAGGTCACTGGCCTTCCCTGGGCCTCAGTCTTCCCAATTATAAAGGGGGCATGGGGTGGTAATTGGACAGGATCACTTTTTCCATCTTCTTTTTTTTTTTTTTAAGAATTCTTTTTTTTTTCCCCCTAACAAAGTCATAGGCAAAACTCCAATGTATAAAATTGATTAAAAATTAAAAATGGAATTTCTCTGGTTCAAGTTAGATGAAAGCTCAAAAGAGCAAAGACAAAGACAGTTCCACTGAACAACAAGGTACCATGGAATTCAGAAATCATCTAATCCAGAGGTTTTGAAAGGGGCGCTACTCTTCTCTGTGTTTCCATATGATTCTGTTGCGCAGAACCCACATGTCTATTGTTCAAGAAGCCTCAACGACTGGTTTGCCCAGAACCACCCTTACTCCTGGGTGAGAGGGGTCCCAGGCATAGACCTATGGGTTAGAGGGTACGCATGCTCTCTCTCTCTCTCTCTCTCTCTCTCTCTCTCTCTCTCTCTCTCTCTCTCTCACACACACACACACACACACACACACACACACACACACACAAAACTCATTAAAGAACACACAGGCACCCTGTCACTGAGGGCTGGGCGCAGCACTGGCACGGTGCCACCTGTAACACAGTGTTCCCCAGACAAAAACTGTCAGGATCTAGGAAACAGCTTCCTCTCTTTCCCTCTGTCCTTGAATCAAAGAGAAACTGAGTCCGAACGCTGTAAGAGTTTGTGCTGCCAGTACCGGAGATGACCCTGTTTCTGAGAATATTGAGAACTGGGGCAGAAGTGCCTAGATAAGAGCAAAAAACACATTAACTGGTCAATTCCTTTCACTCAGATACTAGGAATGCAGTCCATTCCTACATAGCAAAGGATGGCTTTTCAGTAGTGCTGAGACCATTTTCTTACTACTTTTTTAACATTCCAATTCATAACTTCAAAGGTATTTACAAATGAACACCATATTCACAGTAGCTAAGAAACACTTCGTAATATTACACAATTCAATTGCTTAGAAATGTGTATATACGAAGGTTAGACGAAACATGAGTGAAGTGTGATGACAATTCAATAAAAGCATAATTAGATGGTTGTTGAGTTTTAGAATTTTTAATAGTGTTATTTTCAAAAAGTATTTAAATATTCTTAATAAAAATTTCAAAAGAATAAGTAGAATTTTACCTTTAAATATTTTATAATTTTGATATTCATTGAATGTAATTTGTATTTCGCCTTTTGATTTGAATATCTTACAAAAATAACTTTTGAAAAAATACATGAAGAACATTAATTTTTATCTTTGCATTTAGTAATGAAAATGTTCAATTTATATATTCTTGAATGCCATTTTATTTTTAATCCTTTAGAATAAATCACTGAGAAGGGATCAAGTTGTGATCATGAAAGAAATACAAAATATGAAAGTGAAATTCAGAAAAATGGCTAAAAAAAAAAAAAAAAAGAAATGGGAAAACTTAAAAAGAAGGTCTACCAATTTTTTTTTAAATAGAAACAGTGGGGGGAAAAAACTTTGAAATTCCTAAAACTGAAAATAAGGCTTTATAAGGGCAAGATTTCTACAATATCCAAAAGGGTAAGTGATACTGGATATTGGCATGATGTTTTAAAGAATAATGTTATTTGACTAATATTTAGCGGATCATAATGATATTTTACATGAGACTAAAAGCACAATAGTTACAAACCACAATGGAAAAATTTTAGAGTTAGTTCAAATGATTTTGATATTTGATGCTATAATAGCAGAACTTGCAAATTTCATTTTTTAAATAATGAGACAAATGATTACTCTGCAGTACGAAGAATTCAAAATAAAAATTGAAATTTAATGAGGAATAAAGTGGGAAGAAAGATTTTTCTAAGATTTAAAATAATATCAATATTATAACAATAAATAATATTACTCGGTTCAATTAGTTTGTAGCTGGTTTAAAAGTTATGTGAAACAACTGGAAAACAAAGTGAAATTAATGAGTCTTAGATTAGTGTCACAGCTCTTCTAAAATGTACAGATTTTGACTTTATTAAAGAACCGGAAAAATCAACTTCAGTTTTGGGCATTGATTTAAACGATTGTGTCTTTTGTTGCACTGTAGTGGCTGCCTCGATGTCATGAAATCGATTCAAACCATGTACTTTTCCTGGTCATTTTGACTTTGGGGAAGAGCCAGAAGTTGCACGGTGCCAGATCCGATGAATAAAGTGGATGAGGACACTGTAATGTTTTTATTTGAAAAAAAATTGCTGTACCAGAAGCGATGTGTGATACGGAGCGTTGTCATGATGGAGGATGAAGTAAAGACACTCACGAAAGAGGACTTACAGAACTGCTTCAGAAAGTGGCAAGAACGATGGGATAAGTGGGTTCAAAGTGATGGGGGTATTTTGAGGGAGATTAATGGCAATGTGTCTTTTACTGTAATATTTTTTTATTTAAACATACACCGTATCTTTTGATCACACCTTGTATTCCTGGGATAAACACAGGATACTGCTGGAAAAGATTTGCTAATTTTTGCTAGTGGTTTGCATTTATATTCATGAGGGATATTAATCTGGGATTTTCTTTTTCTGTAATACCTATGTCTGCTTTTAGCATCAGGGTTATGTTAGAATCATAATGTGGGTTGGAGAATATTCTGTCTGCCTCCAAAGAGTGTAAGATTGGCATTATTTCTTTGTTGTTGTTTTTTTATTGGGGAAGGGCAGCAGGACTTTATTGGGGAACAGTGTGTACTTCCAGGACTTTTTTCCAAGTCAAGTTGTTGTCCATTCAGTCTTAGTTGTGGAGGGCGCAGCTCAACTCCAGGTCCAGTTGCCGTTTCTAGTTGCAAGGGGCGCTGCCCACCATCCCTTGTAGGACTTGAGGAATCGAATTGGCAACCTTGTGGTTGAGAGCCCACTGGCCCATGTGGGAATAGAACCGGCAGCCTTCGGAGTTAGGAGCACGGAGCTCCAACTGCCTGAGCCACCGGGCCAGCCCTGGCATTATTTCTTTCTTAAGTATTTGGTAGAATTCACCAGTGAAGCCATCTGGGCATTAATATGTTTTTTTGTTGTTGTTGTTATTGTTGTTCTGTGGGGACATTTATTTTTAACTTTTTATTTTGAGATAATTTTAGACTTACTGAACAATTGTAAAAAATAGTGCAGAAAATTCCCATATATCCTTTACCCAGCATCTCCTAAGGTTAATATCGCAGGGGTTACTGAGGCTTTTCACATCACCATCTAAACTGTTTCAGCTTTCTTTCCCCAACTCAAAGTCTAGAGCCAAAATCTTCTTGACTCAGTTCAAAATTTCACCCATGTTCTGTCCTAGAATTAACAATTCCCAGAATGACTCATAATGGAATCAATTAGTCTCTTCAAAAGAAAATACTACCCTGCCTACCAGAATATGGCCTTGCTTATTTAGTCCCAAAAACAAAATAACAAAATAACTTAATATTGTATAACCAAACCTTGGGAAATGTGAGTCTTTTCCTTGTTTACTTTGTTATAATTCTACATTAGAAATGCCATTGGACGATTTTTTAAATTTTCTTTCTCCTCTCAATGTCCTAATGCACCATTAAATATAGGTGCTTTGCAGACTGGCATTAGTCTGGCATTTCTGTTTCTCTTTCACAGTCATGAGGCCACCACCTCATGGGGCCTGAAATTAGTCACTGAAGAGATGCTTCTTAACTTCAGTGCATTATGCAAATTGAAGAGTCTTGGGATAGGGAGGATGGAAATCTCCTTCTAAAAATCATAACTACCATATTTGATGGTTGTAATAATTACACTTAAGAGCAACAGAGTAGATAGAAGGAAGGCGAGCTGGGCTCTAATCCCAGCTTTGCCACTAACTAGTGGTGTAGCCCAGAGGTATCACTTCACTCCCAGGCCTGTTTTTGCTCACTGGTCAAGTGGGGACCCAAACACTGGTTGTGTAGGTCTCTTAGGGGATTTATTGTAACCATATGTACTACAAAAGGACCATATGTAATACAAAGAGCTATGCAAACACTAGCTCTTTTCCTTATTAATAACCATGAAATAGATGTTACGGTCACTATAAAATTGGTGATATTATTTTTCATATAAATTTTTAAATATTATTTTTAAAATAAAAGAGGTAGTGATATGCTGTCCCAAATCACACTCTACTAGTAAGTGGCAGAGTCAAGATTTAAACTCAGAATCCAGTTCTGATTCTACTCTCAGCAGCAAGAGAACATTTACAATCCTTTGGTATCTGGCGGATAGAAATAAGCACACTTTTTTCTTTTACTACATGAAGATTCTGCTACTTCTAATGTGCTGCATAGAACCTGAATGCTAAGCATATTAGAACTCTGCATAACAACACGCTATGAATGAGGGTCTAAAAGGACACATGATTTTTTTTAAATTTGTTTTACAGTCACAGACCTTTTTTGGCCTATTTCCCAAGTTCCACATATTCATTCCAAAAATATTTATGTGATGATACAATAATGGTAGCCATAATAATAATTATTATTTTTACAATAGTTATCATTTATTGAACAGTTACTCTGTGCCAAGCAACCGAGAAAAAAGACATGGTATAGCTGAAGGTTTTGAAGCTAGAGACTAAATTGTAGGTTGTCAGATAATGACCTCCAAACAAGTCAGGAAATGATTAAGAGTGTAACCCCTGTAGAAAATAAAGGCCTTGCTATGTCCTAGGTGTTTATACTCGTCACTAAGTGCACTGGATAGATTTTTCAGGATGGGGCTGTAGTCGGGGGATAAAGGTTTATAAGCAGCAACTCCCTCACCTAAAAGAAAAGGAAAGAGAAATCTGGATTGGAGAATTTAAAATACAGAACCCCCTGCTTTCAGCCTAGTGGGTGAGATACCTAACGTATGCTTTTTCACCTTTACTTGGTAAATGAAATATTTTTATAATTAACACATTGTAAGGAAATCCTCACTATAGCTAAAAGAGGTTTGAAATACTAGCAAACTAACTTAAATTCTGTATGGATTGTAAATTCTTATTTTTATTCTTTCCAGTGAACCTCTCAGAAAGGCAGGCTGGAATACAGGCAGGAATGGATATTTGGGTGGTGCCATCATTTCTGAGCGGCATAGACACAATAAGACACAGAGATGAAAAATGGCATTGCTGTTGAGACCTAAAACCAACTTTACTCATTTTACCTAAACCAACTTTGCTTATTCTACCAACCAAATCTCAGCCTCTTCAAAGAACTGAATGTCTCATTCATATTGTCCCGCTTGTGTTTTTTAAGAGAATAAACATTTCTGCTTGCTGAGCAAAAACAAAAAGAGATTTAGTAAATATACAACTCATTTGATCAACACAGTCCACGCAAGGCTCCAAGCTGGTTGCTCAACATAGATTTGTTCTGGACAAAAATGCAGCATTCAGAGCCTCTGTAACTGGGACCCCCTCTATCCACCTGGTGTAAAGCGGCAGCAGATGGAAATGAAAGAGCCTAGACTGTATATAATGTCAATCCCAGTTCAACCACATATAGGCAGAAAATATCCTGTCTATATTAGTCAGGATATTTAGTCAGCTTTCTCTAGAGAAACAGAGCAAGTAGGCTATACATGTAGACAAATTGAGAGAGAGAGAGATCTATCCTAAGGAACTGGTGCCCATGATTGTGAGACTGACATGTCCAAAATCTGTAGGGCAGAAAATTCAATTAAGAGTTGATGTTGCAGTTGAGTCCAAAAGCAGTTTGAAGGGAGAATTCTTTCTTCCTTGGTGGCCTCAGTCTTTTCTATTACGGCCTTCAACTGATTACAGAGGCCCACTTGCATTATGGAGAGTAATTTCCTTTACTCAAAGCTGACTGACTTCAATATTAATCACACCTAAAAATTGTCTTTATTGCACCTAGACTGATGTTTGACCAAACAATTAGGCACCTAGCCTAACCAGGTGGACACATTAAAATAACCACCATACTTTCCAAGCCTCAATTTCCTCATCCACGGATGAAAAGCATGCAAAGTGCCTAGAAAAGTGCCTGGCGTATGGCAGGCAGCAGACAAATGCCATGCTAAGGAGCTGCACAGTTCTATAAATGTCAATAGGACATCTACTCTCTGCCAGGCACTGTCCTGGATGCTGGCGATTCAGAGATGAGTAGGACCTAGCCCTTGAGGAGGTCATCATCTAGGGATGGAAACAAATGCTTCATCTATCTGTATGCACCATGGTGTGGGGGTCCAAAGAGGTGGAGCCAACACAGCTGGAAGAGACAGGGAAAGTCTCCTGGAGAAAGTAACGCCAGAGCTGAATCTATAGGAGTGAGAAAAATTTAGCCAAGTCCAGGAAAGTAGGAAAGACATTCCAGGCAGCAATAAGAACATAGCCGAAGGCTTGGAAACCTAAAATAGCACCGTGTATGCAAGAACCAGAACTGAAGGGGAGGGAGGCTGGTGAGAAGTGTGAGATGAAGCTGGAAAGGTAGGCGACGCCCAATCATGAAGAGCGTTGCTGTCATGACAAGGTGTAATAGTTTTCTTAGGGCTGCTGTAAGGAATTAGCACCAACGCAGTGGCTTAAAGCCACAGAAACTTATCCTCTCACAGCTCTGGGGGCTAGACGTCTGAAATCAAGGTGTCAGCAGGGTTGATTCTTTCTGGGGGCTCTGAGGGAGAATGTGGTCCCTTTCTCTTTCCCAGCTTTGGAACTCACATCACTTCTGCCTCTGCCTTCATCGGCGCATGGCGCTCTCCCAGTGTGTGTCCGTGTTCAAACTTCCCCCTTCTTGTAAGGATATTATAAGTCATTGGATTAGAACTCACCCCAATCTGGTATGACTTCATTTTAATGTGATTACATCTGTAGAATCCTCTTTCCAAATAACGTCACAGTCACAGGGACTAGGGGTTAGGACTTGACTTTATCTCCTAGGGGGACACAACTCAATCCACAACACAAGGTAATGGGAGTGAGGGTAAGAGTTTTATTTAGGAGGATACGTTAGGCACTGATGGGAAGACGAGATAAGACTAGAGATTTCTTCTGATGGTTCAATGACTTTGGATATGAAGAAAATCAGGGTCAAATGTATAATGCACGCACACACGCATCTTTTAGGGGAGGCACATGTGCAAGGCACCACAATTTGTATTTCCTCTATGAGCATCATTTCTGACTGCCTCTCATTTTTTTTCTATCCTTACGTATGTATTAGAGTCCTAACAGGAAACAGATGGTGCACTCAAATTAGGGTTATACAAAAAGGGTTTATTTACAATGGGAGCCTTTATAGAAGTGTGGTCTGGAGGTAGGGGAGAGCCAAAGTGACCAGGGGCCACTGACAATGGAGTTTATTAGGCCTAGTCTGGGGGTAGGGAGCAGTACCTGTCTAGAAAGAGCCTTGTTGAGAAGGTGACACTGAGGGGATTAGTGTCTTCTATGGAAAGACACAGTCTGCCCAAAGCAACCAACACCCTCTCACTCTGATCTCCTGCTGGCCATCCCCATAGAGATCACCCAATAGGGATTTAGCGGTGGGCCACCAGGGCGGAGCCCCAGGGCAGGGAGCAGGGAGAAAAGTGGAGGCTGGGTCTGCAGGGGCAAACAGAAAACCCCCAGCAAACCTTATATTCCCTTCATCCTGATTTCCTCATTTATTTTTTATTTTCTTTTTACACCTTTTGTGTTTGGTTCAGCCATCTCGAACTTTTCCTTTTTATAATAAAAGTGGGAATAATCACCAAAAAAATATAAAGCAGAGGCAGAATTTCCTGCCCCCTTCACCAAGGTGTTCCCTGTCCTACAGGGTTTGCAAACTACGTGCAGTCATTAGCTGAGTTACACTGAACCATCACACAAGGCTGACCCACTGTGGAATCAGAGCACTTTGCGCACGTTCTTCTGGCCACTCACGGAGTTACATAAACTCCGGCAGGCTCCCTTATCTCCCGGGCTTTCCAAGGACATACTTAAGGCAAGAATCATCCTGGCACCAAGTGCTCTAACAGATGTTGCAGACTGCCATGCGAGAGAGGTCCAGATGGAGACTGGAGGGGGCACAGCAAGCCCTGGGAGGGTATGCAGGCTCTTTGTCTCAAATGGAGAACACTTCAAATAATACTGTGCATGTGTTGGGAAGATCGTCTTTCCTCCCTGAGCCCCAGCTCACTTCAGGAGTATTTGGAAGCAGGCACAGATGTCAGAGCTGCAAGGAACCCTTGAGACCACTGTGGTGCAAGCCCTTTGTAATACAGATATACATACGAAGGACTAGAGAGGGGTAGGGGAAACCTGTGGCATGGCTAGGGTTTGTTGAGTGCCTGCACTTCTACAGGCAGTGTGCTGTGTGCTATGTTCATTCATTCATACTGCTACTCATCGGAGATCTGCTGAGTACCTACCACATGCAAGGCACCATGCCAACAAATGGAGATACCTATGGGGACAAGGCTGGCATTACCCTGTCTTCGTGGAGTCTACAGAATAATAGGCTTTCTACCACTATTGCTCACCCTTACCACAACCGTGCAAGGTGTGGGCAGGTTTTGAAGACCAAAGTGACCCAGCCAAACACTTATCCCTTTCAAGTACTGGAAAAGTGAAAGAAAAGAAGGTTATCCTTGTAAGTATTAACAGCTTCATGGAGCATCATAGAGCTGGGGACAGTCATGGAAGGAGGTAGAAAAGGCTTCCAGAGCTGGGGGCCTTGATTGTAACCTAACTGAAGATACTGGTGTTTCTAAAGAAAGGGACTGTGCTCATCTTCAGGGGTCTGGGTCAGACATGAAGGCAAGAAATTGGGTAACAGAGGCTTCGGTTTAGGAAAAGGTCAGCTTATAATGCCACCACTCTTTTGTGGGTTTTCTCCCTGTTTTTATTGAAGGAAATAGGAAGAACAACATGTTCTCCTCAACCTCAGGGAAAATTGGATTTTCTTTTCAAATCAGCCCTCTGACAATTGACTAACAATCAAGTGACATCAGACTTAAAGCCAGCCCAAAACTTTGACCCATGTGGATTATGAGACAGGCTCATTTTGGAAGGGCTGCCCCATGAGATGTTTCATGCTCTCCAGGAGGGAAGTGCATTCACCAATGGACTTCTAGAGGAAAGAACAGGGCCACTGACATCAAAGAAATGTAGTTCAAGCCCTGGCTCCACCAATGAGACTTCTGTGACTTTGAGCAAGCTGTTTGGAGTCTCAGTTTTTTCATCTATATAATGGGAATGATTATAATCCTCACTATAAATCTGTGTTGCAGGTAGCAATTGATATTATGAATACGTGTATAAGTCTTTAAATGCTTTGCATATAGTAAGTATTCAACAATTCCTATTATCATTATTATCACATATAGTAAGTACTCAATAATTACTCTTAGTATTCATAATAAACAGCTATTTACACTGCTCACTGATTCACAATAATAAAGTTACGAAGGTTTTTTTTCTGGATAGATTTAACATCAACTTGCTATTAAGTTTCTTTAATGCTTCTAAAGGTGAATACACATTCCTCATGGAAAAAGGAGAAAATACAGAAAAGAATAAATAGATATAGTAATAACTTTGCACCATGACAGATGGTTATTAGACTTATCATGGTGATCATCGTAAGGGACATAAATATCAAATTACTGTGTTGTACAGCTGACACTAATATAATTTTGTATGCCAACTATAATAAAATTTTTACAGGAAACTTTTTTAAAAGCTATCTGTAGCTAAAGGGTACTCTATTTTAAGCAAAGGAAAATTGGTTCAGAAACTAGTTAACGAACACAAGTGCATTTTTTAAAATAAATTTAGAGCTAAAACAAGTGTATGATATTTCAGACCAAAAAAAAGAATAAAGAGAAAAAATGTTTAAATCCATAATCCCACAGTCCAAAGATAACCACAGTTAATATGCTGATGTATTTCTTGCCATTGTTTTTTGCTGTATGTGTATGTGTGGAGAGAGGAAGAGATAGATTTTACATAAATCATATTTTACATATATGACAATTTTCCACAGAAAATGGTTCTATAATATTTTATCTGTGTATGCACCATAATTTACACAACCATTCTCTTATTGTTAGGCTTTTGGGATTTTCCCCAACATATTTGCTCTTATAATTTGTGCTATAATGAGAATCTTTATATAGAAATCTTTTCCATGGCTCTCATAATTCCTTAGATTCTCTTGGAATTTTTGGATTGAAGGATATAAACTCTTTAAGTCCCTATACATTTTGTCAAATTAATTTTCAATAGGGTTATACTGAATCACCCTGCCTTCAGCAGAACATAAATACCCATTTTTAAAATTTTTATCTCATAGGTGAAAATAGTATTTTCCTATTTTCATTGTTTTGATTATTAGTAAGCTTAACTATTGTTGGCTCTTTTTCTAGGAACTACATATTCACAACTTTTCTGCTTTATTTCTTGATTTTTTTATCACTATATAGGAGCTCTTTATATAGTAAAGATATTTTTTAAACGTCACATCTGTGGCAAATAAATTTCATAGTTTATTGTTTGCCTTTTAACTTTTAATGATATTTTGACATACAAGTTTTAAATTTTACAGTTTGAAAACTTAATATACATTTTAATTCACACTGCTCTTATATTTACAACAAGATCAAACTCCTAACTCTTAAACCTCAGTAGAGCTATGTAGCTCCTGTGTATGTAAACTAACAGTGTAAATAAAGCGTTTTATACTATTCTGTATATTGATAATTTGCTGAAACTGGGCTAATGGGTACACAGAGGTGTGTGATACTATTTTCTCTTTTGGGGCATGGTTTTATAAATTTCCCATAAAAAAAATCTGAAACATTATTTTGTGGTCTTGACTCTTTAGGCATGCAAAGACTTATGACTTATTTTCTGCTGCCTTTCAAGCTTCATGGACATAAATTCCTAATTTGTGACCTCGGACAAATTTTGAAATCTGTGTAAGCTTTGGTTACCTTCTCTACTAAAAACAAAAACAAAACAAAACTCAGAAGTAAAAAATATACCAAACTTGTCAGATTGTTGAAAGAAGGAAATGAAATAATGCATATTTGGCATACAATATGGTGCCTGGCACGCAGTACGCACTCAGTAAAGGTTTCCCTTTATTATTATTACTACTATTCCAGTTTTTCTATGTCAGACTCTCTGCAAGAATCAGAAGCTGATCTCTGGCTGATTAAGTAGAAGAGAAGTTTATTTCAAAGATACAGGGAGGGCTAGAGGACAAGTTCCAGGAAAGCTGAAGAGTGATGCCCAAAAGCCTGGCCTCAGGAGGAACCTACTGTGGCTGCTTCAGCCCTGCTGAGCAATTAGAAACTGCCCTCCCCTCCATCACACTAATGGTACCCTTTCTGCCCGAGAGCTGGACACCCTGCCACCACAATGGCCAGCCAAGTGTTTCTGAACGGACCCTGCTTCTGCAGGCTGCTCCTTGGATGACTTGTCACTGAAACCCTGAGGACCCATAAGGCTAAAAACTCTTCAAACAGGAGTTTAAAAAAATGCTGAAAATCAGGTAGAAAACATACTGATGTCCTGTACTGTCCCCTCCTTAGTGGCCTAACTTTTACATACGAAGTTCTAACAATTAAGTTCGTGAACTTGTTGCAATGATATTGCTAATCTTTTTTGATATCAGACGGATTATTCATTATGAATTTGTACCAACTCTACAAACAATTAACCAAGTTTACTATTTGGAAGTGCTGAAAAGGCTGCATGAAAAAGTTAGATGACCTGAACTTTTTGCCAATAATTCACAGCTCTTGCATCACGACAATGCACCAGCTCACACGGCACTGTCTGTGAGGGAGTTTTTAGCCAGTAAACAAATAACGGTATTGGAACACCCTCACTACTCACCTGATCTGTCCCCCAATGACTTCTTTCTTTACCCAAAGATTAAGGAAATATTTTAAGGAAGACGTTTTGATGACATTCAGGACATCAAGGGTAATACGACAACAGCTCTGATGGCCATTCCAGTAAAAGAGTTCTGAAATTGCTTTGAAGGGTGGACTAGGGGCTGGCATCAGTACTTAGCTTCCCAAAAGGAGAACTTCAAAGGTGACCGTAGTGATATTCAGCAATGGGGTACGCAGCACTTTTTCTAGGATGAGTTCACGAACTTAATTGTCAGACCTCATACCCCTTCCTTCCATACTGGAATTTGACAGTGACAACAATTATTACAACAACAAAAATCTGACACAGCAAGGCTATCCACCCATGGGAGCATGTTTGTCCTCTGCATAAAGGAAGCCAACTCAAAGTCTCATCAGATATTGCTCTGGGCAACAATTCTAGGATCTCTGGGTGATGTTTATGCCTCCTCTAGTTCCATCACAATTGTATCTTAATATGCTGTAGCCAATGGACAGAACTGTAAAGTCCACCACCACCACTCACACAAGTCAAAGAGTAAGAGAACAAGGAAAGAAAAGAGAAATTTGTTATAACATGGTAACGAGGGCATCTTACAGATACCCTGTAATATATCACAAAACCATAGACTGATGGAGAAAGAGAGACTTAAATACCATGTTTGTTCTGCCCTCAGCCAACATTTCAGCTGATCAGAAATCTTAACTTTGTGGGGTGACCCAAACCAAATCGTCATTCCTGAGAGATCTGAGCCATTAGTGGTCTTACTAGAATAGAGGCTTAATCATCTTCCTCTTTTTTTAGCTCATGAATATTTTTAAAAAAAAGAAAAGAAGGGGGGTGGGAGATGAGGGTAAGGGGGATCAAATATATGGTGATGGAAGGAGAACTGACTCTGGGTGGTGAACACACAATGGGATTTATAGATGATGTAATACAGAATTGTACACCTGAAATCTATGTAATTTTACTAACAATTGTCACCCCAATAAATTTAAAAAATAATAAAGAAAAATAGATAAATTTAAAAAGAAAAGAAAATGTAGAAGACCTTCCAAAGGAACTTGTTAATTCCAGATATACTTCTCCCTGTCCTACCCAATTTTGTTAGCAGCAACCCTCTTGCCCCTTGGTCATCAGGATAAATCACCTAGAAAGCATAGTAACTTCCTTTTTTTTGCTTAATGCATGAAAGAGACTGAAAGTAGCCAGATGGTAGGCAGTTCAACTTCTTATCCCAGAAAACAATTGTTGTGCACCCTAGTAAACACCTCAATTGAGTATGGAGACCTCCACAAGAGCAGAACCCAGAGCCAGAGATGGAAAGTAAAATTCCACAAATGGGGTCATTAGCTATGGCTGCGTTGGGAGGTAATCTGCAGAGAAGACTACCCTAACAACTCAAACATCGGGGAGCCCGATTTCAGACTGCTGGGCATAAAATTTAGAGTAGTGGGGTGGCTGGAGCCTTTCCCTCTAAATCCCAGTGACTTCTTGCCACTGAGTCCCAAAGGGTATATGGGTGCCATAGAAAATGCTCTGGGAAGTCCTGCTTGATTTGGGGGAATGTGGGATTAAACACGTGTGTTCAATCACTTATCTACTAAACTTGGGCAGAAGAGTGTTCCAGGCAAAATGGGGTGTTCCAACACACAACTGGGGGAATGTTGCTCTACAGAAACCCAGAGTTGAGGCCAGAATGTTGTTTCACCTTATAACCACACAGGATTGTTCTGAGTATTCGATTAAATAACAGATATAAAGTGAGTGTCACATAGGTATTCAATGAAAATGAAAATGTGTTCCCTCCATACTTGTAAACCATTCTACAGGGTGAGTAGGCTGGGTATTAATGTAGCCATTTTACAGATTAAAAATCCGGGGCTCAGAAAGGATAGATTGCCTGTTAATAAGGACACAGCTAGGAAGTGGGAGCGGCAACAGCGGGAATTAACGTTGGCCTTCCTGCTCTAATTCCAATTAACTAGAGTCACCACTTCGCAAGGCACACAGCCTGTCTGGTCTTACTCACCTCGCAAGTTAACATTTCACAAACAGTGAATCACAGCTTTCCCTTCTCTGAGGCTACGTGAGAATCACACATGTTCCCTCCTGAGCTTGGCAGGTCCCACCCTCCTCTGGGGCCCCTGATGGGAATGCACAAGGCCAAGACTGCCCGGAACTGAAAGTAGGTAAGGCATCTGCTCACATTGAGCAACCCAACCTGCGTGAGCTGGAGGGGTCCATAGCACTGCCAAGGACCACATCAGAAAGACAATATTTGAAGAGTGAAAGGTTCCCCAAAGAATGTACAATCCTTCAAGTGAGCAAGCGCCTAAAGTTCTTTAGGCATGATTCATGTAGAATGTGAACTATAGATAGTAAAATAGGTCATAAGTTAGCAAATTGTCAGAGCTGGAAGGGATTGGGGAGATTATCTATCCCTTTAGCAATGAAGAAATTGGGGTTCAAAGTGGAAGATTGACCTTTCCAAGGTCAGCCATAAGGGGCAGCCATAGGGCCTGAATCCAGATTTCCTCATTCATTCATGTATTTATTCATTCATTCAATATTTACTGAGCACCTACTATGGGCCTGGGGGAAAATTAAGTACTGAAAATGTATTCTCAGCAAACAAAACAAACCAAACAGGTTTCCCGTCTTCCCAGAGCTAACTTTCTAAAGAGGAGGACAGATAATTAAACATAGAGTTATGGAAAATGATAAGCAATGCCATGATGAGGGAGGTACAGAGTGCTATGCCAGCACTCTGTTCAGAGGAGAGTGGTCTTATCCAATCTATGGGGACAAGAAAAGCCTCCTGGATTAAGTGATGGTTCATCTGAGACCCAAAAACTAATCAAGTGAAAGGGGATTAGGTGAAAGGAAGAATACTCGAGGCAAAGGGAATCTAATCTGTACATGTCAGGCACAGTACTAGACCCTTGTTTTAAAGAAATGTGAAAGATATGGATGCTCCCACACTCAAGGAGACATAAGGTGTGCTCAGGGAGCAAAGAAGGAAGCTTCCATCTGCCAAGAGGTGACATCTGGCCTGGATCTTAAAAGATGAGTAGGACTTCAACAGGTACAGAAGATGCAGGTGGATAGTCCAAGGCCAAGGAGATTGTGTGGTAAATGGCATAGAAGAAGAAAAGCCTACAGGCAGTGACCTTTTTGGAGAAGGTGAAATACTAAACCTTAGGACTAACAGTAATTGTCGGGACTCAGAGAAGCACAGGAGGAGCCTCCTGGTTTCCAGTGGTTGTTAGTGAAATCCTCCCAGCTCCAGATTTGTTGCTTCAGCGCAACACAAATGGGGTGACCCAGTGCCCCTGCCCACACTCATTGCCCCATGCTGCTTCATGGCCTGCACAGCCACAGTGGTCAAGCGTCTAGTGTCCATGGGCTGCCAGCATCCCCCAACCCAGAGGACCCTACTTGTATGGGGAAATAGTCAAGAGGAATACAATCTCAGCTAGTTAATTTTACTCTGATACAAGAAATAACAGGTGTTGGAAAAAATGTGGTGAAAAAGTCCCCTCATACACTGCTGGTGGGAATGTAAATTGGTGCAGCCGCTATGGAAAACAGTATGGAGGGCCCTCCAAAAATTAAGAACAGAGCTACCCTATGGTTCAACAATCCTTCTTTCGTGTATCCACACAAAGTATTTGAAAATATTGATTTGTAAAGCTATATGTACCCCTATGTTCACTGCAGCATTATAGACGGTGGCCAAGACATGGAAACAACAAGTATATGGTGATAGAAGGAGAAGTGACTCTGGTTGGTGAACACACAATGCAATATACAAATGATATAGAATTGTACACTTGAAACATATAACATTATTAACCAGTCACCTCAGTAAATTTAATTTTAAGAAAATTTACTCTGATAAAAGGGATAAATGAAGCAGACAAACTCATGTCTAATAGAACGACAAAAATTCCTGACATCCCATCCAGGCTCCCATATAAATAATCCCATTAAAGAAAGCAATGCTACAAATAACAGCCTCCACAGTGAAAAATCCAGGTAGCACTGTGCCCCAAAGGGATCAACGATGCCATTGCTTGGAGTTTATCACATCTCCACTTGCTTCCACAAGGGCAGAGGTGACAGAGCTGAACTGATCCACACCTTTAATTGAATACGTTGTTCAGTTGACCTAGACGTGGCATCATTCGTGTTTCCAGCAGCCCTGTGTGTTGGCCTTCCAGTTGTATCCATGAGGCCTAGACAGGCTAGGTCACAGGTCTCTAGCTCCATAGCTGATGCTCTTTCCATTCAGCAGAAGAGGACAAGGGAATGGGCAGAGGGACTGCTGCCCGGGACACACAGAGTAGTCTGGTTTGTTGACATCTACTCATGGGGAGAAGGGAGGGATGTGCCTAGTAAGGCAGACGAAGGCCTAGTCGAAGCCTACACAACCCCATGGAAGCTGTCGCAGGGACAAAAAGAAAATGCAGAGCCTCTCCCCCAAGAGCTCATGGACTCCAAAGGAGAGAGACAAGGAGCCCAGTAACCCAGCCTGAAGGTTGAGGCTAAGGGCTCCCTTCAGGGAAGGACAAGCAGGTCCTTTCTAAGCCACCCAGTAAGCCACAGTGCTAATGATTGGCAGGCAGGATCAGCCACGCCCTGTTCCCTACTTCCCACATCGTCACAGCCCTGATCAGACTTTATTGCACCCCTTGGTTTCCTTGTCCTTGGGTCACTGCTCTTTCACGCTGCTCATCTCCTGATTTCAAACACTCCCAGGGAAGTGGGAGTGGGGGAGGGGGGTTGGGGTCGGGGGGGTCCTGCAGCACCGGCCATAGCCTTCACGTCAGCCAAGGACTTTGGGATGCCCTTAGTTCTGGGTTTCCAGTTCTGCATCTGGGCTGAGTGGACAGACACTCTCTATCTGAAAAATAGGGGAAAGGGCAGAGCAGCGGGTCTCAGGGGCCCGTCAGTGCTCACTGCCCTGTGGAAACTGACTATTAAAATTTTAGAACTCAGCATCTGCCCAGGAGCCATGTGTGAGAATTACAGTTTGCGCCTGGATACAATTAAGTGATCCGTTTATGTAGTCATTCACCTGTGGTGCTTTAAGCCCCATGTTGACACAGGGGACAGGCAGGTGTTGGGCATGTTCACTGTTCTCAAGCTTTTCCCGACTCCCCTCTTCCCTGGAAGCAGAGTTTAATGGCTTCCCGCCCCGTGTCCCAAAACCCCCATGCTTTCCCCTACTCACCTTGACTGGGAATTTGCTATGCATGTGGTATCCTGTGCTAAAGGGCCTTCCACTGTTTATCTTAGTTCATCTTCACCATAACCATGAGGTACATATTACTGTTAGCCCATTTTATAGATGAGGAAACTGAGATACACCTATTCATTTATTAATAAAAAACCTGTTCAAGGCACAGAATAGCCTTCTGAGGAAAATAGGAAAGGGAATGAATTATCATTTTTAGAGCATCTACTCATGTTTTCCAAATGTTACCTCATTCAATCCTCCCAACAAAGCTGGGAAGTGGGTTTTGATAGCCTGTTTTTTCCAAATGGGTCAAGGATTTCACAATGAACTAAACAGAAAAACTCCCTTCCCCATGGAAAGGACAATTCTAGCTAAGGAGGCAAACAACCAATCCATAAGGCAACCATTAATAAGCACTGGAAAGAAGAAGTATGCAGAAGACACAGGGACAGAGATTGGCAAAGAAGGGTAGCCAGGGAAGGCCTCTCTGAGGAGGTGACTCTTGAGCAGAGACCTGAATGAAGTGAGAGAGCAAGTCCTTTGAGTCTTTGTGGAGAGCTGTCAATGCCCAAGGCACTTGCTTTTCATATTTCTGTCTTACCACCTCCCCCACCCACCCCCCATTAGTATGCTCAGCAGGGCCTTCATAAACCAACCTCCATGGGGGATGTATTCTAGAGCAGGACTGGCACTCGAGTTCCTTCTCAGGCCTGTTCTCTCTGCCTCAGGCTGCTTTAAACACGTTGTAGAAAAGGCTTCTGGGGACCCGCTCGGCACAGCAGCAGAGCAAGCTGTGATCCATCTGATGATGTGTGTAAGCTAGAGCATTTAATGGTAGAAGCTACAAAAGTTTGTGCCCCCTGCCTTGTTAGAGTCTCATAAATATTTGTTGGATAGAATTGAAAATTCACCCTGATAATGAACCAAAATGTGCCTCTCTGAAACTCTACTTTTTAGTTTGTGGGAACCATGTAACAAAATTCTTCTTCCATACATCAAGTCTTTGGGGGAAAAGGAAAGGAGTGGGATGGGAATTATATGTAAACTTTTATTGCGCACTTACTAAGTGTCAGGCCTACATGGTTTCCAAGTATGGCTTCATTTAATCCTCCCAACAACTCTGCAAAGTAGTTGTTGTTTTCCCTTTTATGAATGCAGAAATAAATCTCAGCCTCTGGTTACAATTCTGGCTGTACCATTTATTATTTGTGTGCCTTGAGGGGTGCTTCTAATCTCTCAGACCCAGTAGTCTTTGCAGTTCTTCACTCTACTTCCCAGGGATTTGAAGACAGCCATTACGTCCCCTGAGTCTTCTTTTTCATCTCCAGGCTAAACATCTCCAGTTATTTTCAATGTCTCTCATGGTGCAGTAGTCAAGAGCACTGCAATTTGAACAACCGGGATTTGTCCCCAACTGTGTCACCTTGTACACAAGTAATTTAACCTCTCTGAATGTTGGTGTTCCCATCTGTGTGATATGGGGATACTCACAGTACCATCCCATAGAGTGTTGTAAAGATTAAATAAGATAACAAATGTAGCACCTCATGCCACAGCACACAGTAGGTCCTAAAAATGCTGCTGCTGGTGGTTTTGAATGTCTCCCTCCACATTTCAACCGAACTCATGCCAGTTTGGCTAGTGTCCCGATTCACATCATGTGACATTCAGAACTGAACATTATCTGGGCCCCTTCATTTTCCAGGGAACATTATCATCTGCCCAGATCCTGCCTTTTGGAAGAAATTAAGAAACTGGGGCGTGTGAACAGGATCAGGGTCATACCACTTCCAGGAACCCAGGCAAGTGGTGCTGACAAATCACAACTCAAGAACTGGTGATAAATAAACTGGTGGTTACCCTGAGTAAAAGAGGAAAGACAATGATCGGATCTAAGCACTTGGCTTTTCAGTCCATTAACTGTTTCAGATCAGTGGTCAGGAAAAGCTTCTCCATCCCACCAGAACTATTGGTTGTAACACCCAGGAGCAGATCCCCATCCCAGGATACTTCCTTACGCCCCAGAGGCACGTTTATCCCATGTCAATGTTTCTAAAATCAGAATGCATCTGATAACCAATGGGCAATAATAATCAATTAACATAATGCCAGGGGATCCTCCTCCCAAAAAGCTACAAACAAATTGATGGTGAACATTAGAATAGAGGAGGCATGACTAATTGAGAACCTACTATCTGCTAGACGCAGTGGCGGATGCTAGAAACTTTCATTTTCCTTCCTTTCTTTTCTACTCTTTCAGTGTTTTCCCCCTTTATAAAAAGTATTCATCATTGAAGAAAACTTGAAAAATACAAGCAACTCAATATCCCCAACTTCCCCAGACTAAAGGGTATTCTAACAAGCCACTTCAGAATCTAAGGGGCCATAATACAATGGAAACCTCATTTGCATAACAGTAGGAGCAAAAGCAAACTTCACCCACATCCCTCCAGGTACTTCTGAGGATCCCAGCATATCTTACGTTCTCATGATCGCCACTTCTCCCTCCAGACCTCTGCTCCCAGCTCCTCTACCATTCATTTCTACCCATTCAAGCTTCCCCAAGCTGCCACAACATCTTCTTTGGTCTTCCCACATGTAGACATTGGCCTTCCCTTAATTCCCCAAAGCACAAGTGATGCTAGTGTTTAGCCAACTCTACTCAGTTCCTAAGAGGACTACAAGGCACTATAGGGTACACACAGAAAAGTAAAATGGAAAAAGAAAAGGATCCCAGATGACACTGATCCCAAAGACCAACAGTCTTTGCACAAAGGACCTCCATCCTTAGTCAAAGCAGGGCACCATTTTTCTCAGTGTGAGCTAAACTCACAACAGAGAATCCCTCTCACCCCTTCTTCTCCAGGTTTCAGGACCCTAATCTTTTAGCTCTGGGCCCTGCTGAGGGAGCCCAAAGTTTGGTATTATATTAGTTAAGATAACACTGGCTGGCATAAGAGTAAACTTTGAAATTTCCGAGGCATAAAAGAATACTTTAGTCTCTACTCTTACAAAGTCCAGTCAGTGGGAAGGCAGGAACCTGTGACTCCCACAGAGTCACTCAGGGATCCAGGCTCACAGAGGATCTGCCATCTTCTACATGTGGCTGTCAGTTTGCCCTGAGCATCCACATCCAGACTGCAGACAGAGGAAGAGAAGGAATCATAAATCATATGTAGATTTTTTGTGGTCCAAGCCTGCAAGTGGCATGTGAAATTTCCACCTGTGTTCCATTGGCTGGGACATATGGCCATGCCTCCTGGCAAGAAAGGCTGGGCAACATAGGATAACATGCCCAACAGTAAAACAAAACAGATTTGTCAAATAACTTGTCATCTCTGCCACAGGAACCATCATGATGCCCTCTGTACCCAGGGAGACAGCACTTCCTAGTTTATTATACAAAACAATTTAGCGCACACTTCCCCTGCTTCAACCTCTCTTTCCAGACTATATTCCATGCCTCTCCATAACCAAAATCCTATTTAAACATTTACCTTCCTTGAACCTGGGGCTCAAGAGGTTAAGTAACTTGCCAGAGGTCACACATCTAGGAAATAAATAGTAGAGTGACTTTTCATTGCAATCTAATGCCAGAGCCAAGGCTCTTGCCAATGTACCATTGTGCCCCTCATCATTCCTTGTAAATTTCCCTGGCCTCTTATTCACCCCTATCTGCTAGATGGTAATTATCTGTGTCTAAAGTATACACTGACCCATCTGTGACATACCCTTATTGCATTTATTAGAGTGTCAACTCTGAGTAGGCAAGAGCTATATTTGATTCCTCTTTGCAATCACAATGTCTAGCCCATAATAGCTGTTTAATAATCTACCACCCAAAGAAGCAAACACTTATTGGTCAGTCAAACTGGAAGCTACTTAAAAGGCTTCTGGTCCAGACCACTGTCTAATTCACAGACCACCCCCACCCCCACCTGCCTATTTCACGTAGTGACCAAAGCACAGACTTTGGTGTCTAATAGATCCAGGTTCACTTTTGCCTCTATGACCGTGTGACTTTGGACAAGCTACTGAACTTCTCTTTTTGTGAAACCCAAATAAGTTAATGTACCACACGTTTGATAAACAGTATTGATTATATTATTATTATTATTATTATTATTATTAATCCTCCAACTTTTCCAAATTATTTACCATAGAAAGAAGTGAACAAAACTTTTAAGGCCTGGCAACAAAAAAGAGGTAGGATTTTGAGTGGCTTCTTATGACCCTAGGAGAGCAGAGTGGAGTAACTACTCTTTGGGGGAATTCTCGACCCTTCTAAAATCCCATTAAACCTAAACACACATCTGTTAGCACACACCAAGCATGCAGTGTCTGCTTTCACCCAGCATTGAGCAGTACAAGGAGGAATATTATATCCAGTTATTCATATGGAACTGTTTATCCCCAATCACTTTGTGCTTTTCCTTAAACTTTTCCATAGTCTTTGGTTTCAAAGGCCATTTTAGAACGACTGAATTTCCTTGCAAAGTAAGCCTCTGCCCCTGCCTCCACAAAAAAAAAAAAAAAAATTGTTTTAGGAAAATCTCCTCGGGGCATAGAGGCTGTGAGTTTCCAAACTTGCTTTCTCCTACCCTCCTTTTTTCTTTTAAATAAAAATTGCCCAGGAAACCAAGATTCATTAAGAGTGATGGGGGGAAAATATGGCCGAGTTGAAAGGAGTTTGTGGCTTACTGCTTAGCAGGAACTTACAAGGGTTTTTAGGAGAACCTCATAGGATCAGAGAATATGAGGACCAAGAAGGAATGAAGAGATCATATACAGTTGACCCTTAAACAACGCAGAGGTTAGGGGCACCAACCCCCTCACAGTCGAAATTCCATGTATAACTTCTGACTTCCCAGTCCTCCCACAGGATCCAGGGGGGATTGATTCCAGGGTCCCCTGCAGATACCCAAATCCAAGATTGCTCAAATTCCTTATATAAAATGGTGTAGGACAATGCATACAATCAGCTCTCCACATCGATGGATTCCCAACTACAGACCAAAAGTACTGTTTTCAATCCACAATCGGTTAACACTGAGGATGGGAAACCCAGGGATATAGAGGTCCCACTGTACATTTATTGAAAAAAATACATGTATAAATGGACCTCAACAGTTCAAACCCATGTTGTTCAAGGGTCATTGTCTAATCTCCTCATTTGGAGGTGAGAAAACTGAGGCCTGGAAGAGAACAATTATTATAATTTTCAAGGTGACACAGAAGGTCAGCCAAAGAACTAAGACTTGAACTTGGGCCTCCTAACTCCTGGCTGCATTAGGCCAGCTCCTCTAGAAAGCAGAGCCTGAGGCAGGGATTACGTTGCTGATGCTTTACTTTGGAGGTGCAAGCCCAGGAAATGAGAGTGAACAAAGGGCAAGTGAGGTGAGGAAAGTTGGGAAGCCAAACGATGCAGTGAGAAGCACTCTTGCACTCGCTCCTGTTTTACAGAGATAGCATGACAATCAACAGCCTGGTTGACTCAGCACTGAGGACTTCTCCAAAACTGCAAGGAGAAACTGTATCTCTCGTTCGCGATCTAAACATTGTATCAGCTCTGACCAATCAGATGGTGAGTTGGTGGATAAAGAACCCAATTTCCTCACCCCTCCGTGGGGATAACTTCAGGCACAAGCATTCCCCTGACTCCCAGACTGGGTGATCAATGCCTCCTGATTCACCTGAGACTTTCCTGGATTTTGCACTGAAAGTCCCTCATCTCACGAAAGCCTTTGGTCCCAGGTAAACAATGTCAGTTGGTCACACTACCCTGGAGGACCCCAGTTATTCACAGGGTAACATGCTTGATAACACACTTTTTACTTATTTCCTTCCTTTTCCTGTCTCATTTCCCAATGGATGTTTCCTGGGATCATTGCCCAGTTAAACTATAATACTATAAAGAGCCTTGCAGTCTCTGTCTCAGGGTCAGCTTCTGGGGAAACCCAAGTGCCTGGCACATGGTATGCTCTCCATAAATGCTATGAGTAATCATAGTAAAACAACATAACAAAGTCCTTTCCCTCTTTCTTCCAGCTGCTTTTGGAACGTAAGAAAAGTAGTAAACCCTCAGACTATTCCTCAGGCATCTGAAAATTGGCAATCTGAATGGTAACTGAGATAGTCAGGGTCTACCTGATTATATATATATATATACCTCCAAAAATATGTGTACACATTTTAAGAAAGAAAAAACTATTAAAATTGTAATACTCAATACATGCTGATAACAAAAAATGAATACAAGTCACGTTTGACTTCTGCAGTTACAAGAGGTGCTCAAAGTGGTTACCATCAGCGTCCAGACACTTCTGATTAGGGGGAACTACTGCTTGAGCAACGCTGATGGAAGTGTCCACTTGCATACATTTTTTTGGCACCCCCCAGTACACACACACACACACACACACACACACACACACACTTCAAAGCAATTCTGGAACTCTTTTTCTGGAATGATCATCAGAGCTGTCATCATATTACCCTGATGTCCTGAATGTCATCAAAATGTCTTCCTTTCAATATTTCCTTTATCTTCAGGTAAAGAAAGAAGTCATTGGGGCAAGATCAGGTGAGTAGGGAGGGTGTTCCAATACAGTTATTTGTTTATTGACTAAAAACTCCCTCACAGACAGTGCCGTGTGAGCTGGTGCATTGTCATGATGCAAGAGCCATGAATTGTTGGCGAAAAGATCGGGTCATTTTCATCTAACTTTTTCACTCAGCGTTTTTAGCACTTCCAAACAGTCGGCATGGTTAATTGTTTGTCCAGTTGGACAAATTCATAATGAATAATCCCTCTGAGATTAAAAAAAAAGTTTAGCAACATGGTTGCAACAAGTTCACGAACTTAACTGTCTGAACTTCATATAACAATAATTGCATATAGGGCTTTTGTGACCCAAAAGAATTAGTTGAGAATGACTAAAATACTCATAGACTAGAATACTATATACAATTTATCATACATTTAATTCAAGTCTTATTGGTATTTAATAACACCGAAGTCCTCAAAGTGTCATCAACAATCCCCTACCTAGGTCTGTGGGCATAGACCAACGTCTACATGTACACGTACATCCAAAACATGTGGGAAGGAGACAGGGTGTCTTGTTCAGAATGCTGGTTGCAGGGTCCCACCACAGTCCCCTCTACTGAACGCTGCCAGGTGAGGCCCAAACATCTGCATGTGTAACCGTCTCTCCAAGAGAATCGTGGGCCCATTAAGCTTTGAGAGTATCTGTCCTAACCACTGACAGAGGCTTTGCTCCTCCTCCTTGGGAAACTGTCCCAATTTGACCCAGGTGGATTTCTCCCTTGTTCTACCTGGTTTATGCAGCCCCCTTCTGGGCCCCTTGCTGCTCTTGTCCTACCAGTCAGGGCTCACATAATTACTTTTGAGGGGGCCTGTGTTTTCAGTCTCTGCTTCAGAACTTGTTCAAGGGTCACTATAGGTACAAGCCATTAGCCACCATGGTGCCAATAGTAAATGCCTACTGCTAATGACAAATTAACCCAGATGATCCCTTGCCAGTCTTCTCTGATCTGAGCCTCTGTGTCTACCTGGCCTCAGGTTCAGAGAAAAGTCAGGACACAGAGTGCTGTGTCTGGGCTTCCACCACCAAAGAATATTTTGTTCCACTCCCTTTGGTGGCAAAAGAATTTCATCTCTGGGACCCAAGATGGAACCAGATCTTCCCCGCTCAGTAGAACTAAAGACCTGCATGATGCCAGTGAATAGCCCACCACTGCCACCTCCCCTCGCCAAGCTGACACAGCTCCTGTGTCCCTGATTAACCATTTAAATCCCACTGTGGGGTCTCCTCATACATTTCCTTGTGTGCACATAGGTTTCTACATTGTGACCATTTTGCAGGCAAGGATCATGTCTCATGGACCTTTTGATCCCCCGCAACAGACCCAAATCCTTGCTTATAAAAGACGTTCCAACAACTTTGCCAATATTGTATATATTTGCTATCATATGTAATACATAATATGTAATATATAATAATGAGTGGTCAATTGCTATGCCATTATCTTGTTTTGATTTTCTTCAGAACACTTATTATTATCTGAAATTGCCAAGTGTGTTTATTGGTATAGTCATTTATTGCCCCCTCACCCCAATACACATCAGAATGTAAACCCTCTGCAAGTGTTCTGAACTGAATCATGTTCCCCCGAATTTATATGCTGAAGTCCTCTACCCCAGTTCTTCTGAATGTGACTGTATTTGTAGATAGAATTCTCAAAGAGGTAATTAAGTTAAAAGTGAGGTCGTTAGGGTGCGTCCTAGTCCCAAATGGCTGGTGTCCTTATAAGAAGAGTAAATTAAGACACAGACACATATTGAGGGAAGACCATGTGAAAATACAGGGAGAAGATGGCTATTTACAAGCCAAGGGGAGACACCTCGAAAGAAACAAACCCTGCCAACACCTTGATCTTGGACTTGTAGCCTCCAGAGCCGTGAGAAAATAATTTTTGCTTGTTCAAGCCACCCAGACTGTGGTACTTTGTTAGGGCAGCCTTGCTTTGTTAACACAGCAAGAAAGGAATGAGTCTGCCTTCGATACTCTTGTATCTTCAGCTCCTGGACCAGTTCCTACCACACAGCAGGTACTTAATAATTACTGAATGAATGCTCTGAAAATACAAACTACATATATTGATAGTCCCCCTAAATGCACATGCTGTTTCATACATCTGAGCCTTTGAATATGCTGTTTCGCAGCCTACACTTCCTTCCCCATCCAGCCAAAGAAATCCTATTTTTCCTTTAAAACTCAGTTTAGACTCACATTCTCGTGGGACCTCCTTGACCTCACTGAACAAAACTGATCACTCTCTTCCCTGTGCTATTGTGAACTTTGTACACACGTTTCCACACCATAACTTCTAGGCTATGAGCTTGACTACAGAAACAATATTCAACTCTGATCCTTACCACCTAGCACCAGGCCGGTGCAAAGGAACTGATCAATCATTAAACCACCAAGCTCTTTTTTAATCTGTATCTAGCTGCTGCAAGTGAATTACTGTCTGATGGAGGACAGATCCATAAACACACATGTCTGGCACATACCATCGTTAAAATACATTTCAGGGACCAAGATGGAGCCGCTCCTGCCCAAGGTGCCACATCAGCAAACCAAAACTTAGATGATTTTCGTGTCCCTGTAAATGCTCTGCTTGACCAGAAACACAGTCAGCAATCACCAAACACTAAGCCAACTCTGGGCTCTATATTTATTTCTTTGTCCCTCTGACCCCAAACAACGTGGGCCGGGTGTCCCCAGACAATCAGATATCTTCTATTTTTCCTTCTTTGTATTTCATTTCGTATCCTATAAAAGATCCTGCCTTCTGCCCCACTTTGCAGTTTTCCAAATGGAGACTGCCCATGCCATGAAGTATTAAATAAGTTTGTTTGTATCACCTAAATTGTCTTTTAAATCACTTTTTAACAGTAGGTACTCAACAAAAATCTATTGCATCAACACTTATTTCAATCCAAATTGTTTCCGCCATACTCACATTATTTTGCTTGCTTAGAATGCCCACTTCTGTATCTTCTCCTTCCAAACAAACCACCCCCATATTTCAAAGTAAAACTTAAGTCCTAACTCTCCTAGAATTCTCTATCTGGCTACTCCAGAACTCACTGAGTTCCTAGTTATTTCAGAACATGATTCACTGTAAGAAACACGAACTCAGCCAAGACGTGAGGCTGATCACACTTCTTCCATCCTGGACCCCAGAGCACTTCTTGATGCAGAAGCCAGCAACAGCCAGGTGTCTTCCTGCCATGCACTGACCCAGCCTGGGAGGGCCACTCCACCCCCCAGGGTTGATGTAAAGCTAACTTGGGTATTCACAGCCTGCATTTTGCCTGAAGGAACAAAATCTGCATGTAAAGAAAACACTGACAGGAACCATCTGCCCTCCCCTATAGCTTGAAAGAAGCTGCATGTGGACTCCCTAATCCTTCCTCTTTCCCCTCAGCCAGGAATGAATTTCATTTGGAGGCAGAATTAGGGGGGTTGTGAGGGAGAGGAAGCCGAGAGAGGTAGGCCAGCCACATCTGGACGGCTTTTCTCTGTAAATTCAGAAGACTGCAGGGAATCACTTTCTCCCCTTGACAAAGGAAATGGCCCATGGTCAGGAATTGATGACTTGCAAATCTCATGCAGGTGAAGAGGTTATTGTGTCTCAAGGTCTTAGGGGGTTAGAAAAAAATACAGAGCAAATAATTTAAATGGGGCCACTGTTTATGGGACTAGAAACCCCACCACTAGCACCCATCAACAGAGAGAGCCGTTCTGGAGGCTTGGTGTCTTCAACACAGTCTGGGGTCCCCCATGGTGTATATCCATGTATTCTATTCAGTTATTCAGCAAAAATATCTTAAGATATGCTTAAGATTCTTTGCCAGGCAAAACGCTTGGTGCTAGGGAAATAGCCACGGGCTTCCATTCATCTTCATCTCTAACAGCCTCACAGGGGAAACCGTCACATAAACAATAATTTGCAGACTAACAGTCACGAGCAATCATCTGGAAACAAGGACAGATCGGGTGTTAAGCACTATAAATGGGGTATTTGAAAAAACTATTCACTTGACTAGTACCTTGACTTCAGGGGGGCGCTGAGGGTGGGTGGTATGAAACAAAGCTTTTGGAGAACAGGGCACAAAGCTGGCTCCTGAAGACTGTGATTCTGCCTAAAAGAAACAAACCTTCTAAGAAATAATGCAAAAGCAAAGCAGTATGGAAGTCAGTGGCACATTTGGGCTAAAGAAGCTGGATCTACTTTTGGAGATAACCTAATCTAAAAGAGTTGCTGTAAGAAGTGTTCCTGGAAAGCAGAACTTCCAGGTGGGATTCTGAAACAGTCATACTCATGGGTCACATGCTGATAAGGAACCCATTGCTGGTGGTGAGTGGGGTGGTGATAACCCCTAGAAGTACCAAGTGCTAAGACAGAGATGGGTTAGAAGGTGAAGCATGGACACATGGAATGATATGAGGGCAATGATCATTATAAGGTCTGTCAATTGGCTAGCTGTGGTTAACAGTTTAGAGCTCTTCACAAAAGGAAGAGAGAGCTCAGTTAGCCGTCTATCTATTCAAGATTTGCTGTGAAAATCAGGAGGCCTCTGTGGCAGTTGGGATGGCTCTTTGACGCTTAGATGCAAATTTGGCCTATGATAAATGAGGAAGAGGTACCCAAACTGCCTCGGCAGCGTACTGAGGGAAGGATCGGAAAGCTCAAGAAGGTAAGAACATTGCCATGGTGTTCTCATGTGAGACCATTCAGCATCTCAGTTTACTGCAGACACATCAAGCCCTATTGTATGTATAGGTCAAAAGATTTCAGTGAAGAACACCAGACTACATTCTGGAAGAGCTAGAGTTCCTTCTTTTGATCTGGGCCTCTCTTGAACCTGCCGGTTTATTTAGGTCATCAGCAAATGGGTAAGAACAATACACCCAAATGTGGTATCCACTGGCTCCAAATTTTTAAGAAGCCCAGTGAGCATCAAGCCTCCTTCAAAGTGGAGAAGAGAAGAGACCATTTTGTCTGTGGAGGAGACATTTGACGTGCTCTGGATCAGGGGTCTGCAAATTAAGGCCTGCAGGCCCAAACCAAGCCCTCAGTCTGTTTGTATAAATAAAAGTTTACTGGAACAGAATCGTGCTCATTGGTTTGCATAGTGTCTGTGGCTGCTTTCTCCCTGCAACAGCAGAGTTAAGCAGTTGCAAGAGAGACCGTGCCCTCAAAGCTAAAATTATTTCCTAACTGGCTTTCTACAGAGAACGCAGACTAACTCTGCTCTGGATCACTGGAGCGCTAGCCATTCACAGCATGTGTAGCTCACCGTCTGCACCTGTGTATCTTGCCAAACATCAAGGGAATCTCTCTTTCTAGGTCTTATCTACTGTAGGGCAAGAAAAAGTTTTCCTCAACCAACTTAGGGTCTCCAGCTAGGTCTGAAAATTAAACTGACAAAGACAGATTAACAGAGGAAAAGCATACACATTTTATTGAATTTTTACATATACACGGGAACCTTCACAAGAGAATGAAGACCTGAAGAAGTGACCAGAGAAGGAAGCTTTGATCCCTTTTAGAAAAAAAACAAAAACAACAAACTTGACAAGACAAAGGGATTTGGGCTTGAGTAGTAAATTGTGAAGAGGTAACACAGAAGGTAAGGGTTAATTTAGAAAGGTTTGTTTGTACGGGTTTCTCAACTCCAAACTCCCCATTTCTGGTAGTAAGAATGCCTCCCTTCCTCGGGTACGGGGAGAATACCCCTCACATGGGAGTTTCATAACAGGTTTCAGGGAAGAAGGGCAAGGAGGTGACAGTGACCTTCCTGCTTCTTCCATTTTCTCAAGCTCCTTCAGCCTAAGATATTCAATATGCCAAGGTGCCATGTTTTGGGGTAGCATGTCCCGCAGCCTATCGTGACATAATGTCATCAAGCTAGTGAACATGCATGATGTCCTGTAAGATGGTTAGGCCATCAGGATCCTGTTGAATAGACCGTAGCACAGATCTGGAGAATTTACAGCTCAGTGAATTAGGAGAGTAGTATATTACTGCCCAACCTACTAGATAAGAGCAAATTGCCTCTGATGTTCGCTGTGGCTCAGAATGGAGAAAACGCATTTGCTGGGTCACTCGCTACATGTCTAAAGTCAGGGCCTGCGTGGCTTAGCTGCAGAAGGAGACCACATCTGAAATGGCAGCTGCCATTGGAGCCGCCACCTAATTACAGTTGTGATGACCCATTATCATCTCAAGGATCCTTTTGCCCTGGCAAGCGAAAACTTCAGTGGGGGTGAGCAAGGAAGCACCCTGATTATATCTTCCAAGTTTTTGATAGTTGTGGTAAGGTCTTCCACTCTCCTCAGAAATGTTACTGCTTTTGAGTTTTTTTCCTTTGTGGGTGTGTCACTGGTGACTGACAATGACCTCTAGGTGATCCCTTCTCCACGTAGGCCTTAGTAGGTCAGGAAGCTATGTGGGAATTCTGCCAATTGCTGAAGATATCCATCCCAGCTATTACCCCCACGGGGGTAATCATGACAAGGAGACTCAGTGCCCATTGTCCTTCTGTGAAGGGAACTACTTATTTTCTGACCTTCCACAGGCCTTCCTTACCCGCCATGGTAAGGGGTGAACCCCAGTGCAGGTCTGAGTCCCTCGCTTTAGCGTGGAGCCAGTATCAAATCGAATTCTAAAAGATTAGCCACTTCTCTTTCCTTGATGTGTTGTTACTGAGTTTCAGTGGCAACGGGTTCCTTTGGGGAAGACTGAGAAGATATTCACAGGGACATTTAGGCATGTACGGAGCACGATCCACTGTCAAGGGTTCCAGGCCTCCCCTCCAACTCGGGAGCTCAGGGACTGAATACTGAGTCAGATGCAGGATTGGAGAGACATGGCGGGTAGTGTGTGGCTCACGTCAGTCACTGCTCCACGCTTGCTCAAGTTACAGTCCAGCAGGAGAGACAAATATTATACGTGGAAATGTTAACTGTCTCACTGTATTACGATACATCATGATATGAGTACAGGCTACTGTGAGGGCATGGAGTAGGGGGATCTGTTCTGGTTCCATCAAAAAAGCTTCCAAGGAAATGACATTTAAACTAAAATCAGAAGGATAAATAGCTGAGCAATCAGGGTGCAAAATACATAATCGTATACACCTAATTTTGTTGCAATTTTATTTTAAAAATTAGATGTTTATGTCTATAAGAGGAGTATCCCTCTACTTTGTTGGGACATACTATTTATATTCTGGGAACTGACCACGGTACAATGTGATAATTTATATGCAGTGTGTATGTATGCATACACAGAGAAATGTCTGGAAGGCTATATAACAAAGTGTTATCGCGGCAAGGCTGAGCTATAAGTGAGTTTTTCCCCTTATAAATAATTCTCCATATGATTATTTTTCAAATACACACACAAAAAAGGAGTTACTATTTTTGTAATAAGGAAAAAACAATGACTCATTTGTTTGCTTAAAGAGAAAAAAGGCTGTGCATCGATACTTAAGCCATCTACCTCTTGACTCACCTCTGGCTGGCTGTACACATCTCTGCATCACACCTGTCATCATGGACTTCCAGAACTGAAATCGAAAGATCAGGGAGGGGTGTCAGACTTGCTCACCACTGCAGCATTTAGGACCCCAGTCCTGAGCCAAGGGCAGCAGCTCTGACACTAGGCAGACACTCAGCACTCTGTCTTCCTGGCACATCTGGGGCCAAGTACCCCTGGGCGAGACAGGCCGTCAGAGTGCCCATGTGCATCTCCCACCAACACCTAGAACTGATGCAGGCTGCTGTTAGTCAAACCTTCATTGGCCTCAAGTAGAACAAATGGTGGGGCCAACAGCTTAGCCACCTTTGCACTGGGGATCATCAAAACATCTTGAACGCTTTCTCTAATATTCTGGGTTTGTCAAAACTCTCAGTCATGCTTGGCTGATTAATTCTAAATGCAAGCTTAAAAAGAAGCAGGGGGAAGCAAATGGGATCCTTATGTTTTTGATTCATTCACACCTAATTCGGCCAGATGTGGGGGGAGGGCGTGGGGGAGGGGCACCAGATGCTCTGCATTTGATCATGGAGTATTCTATCAAGACAGGAGGCTGACAGGGACCCGGGTGCCAACAGGAGCCAGAAAACCTAGAGTTTTGTCCAACCTTGGTGAAGTACCTTCTCTGTGCCAAGCTCTGTGCCGGACCCTGCAGACACAAAGATGAGCCGGACAGATTTCCCCGCCCTGGAAGGATCCACAGTGCAATGTGAGAGATAAATACAGAGGCAAATAACTCCCCTAAACATTATCAGGGATACAAAGGGTTAGTGGGACCTCAAGGAGGACAGATCAGTTGTGCCCAGAGTGTAAAAGGAGGCTTTCTGGACAATAATGCCTACCATCCATTCAGTACCTGTCATGCGCGGTAGCTTCCTAGGGCTGCCTTAACAAATTGCCACAAAGTGGGCAGCTTAAAACAACCGCTCCGGATGCCAGAAATCAAGGCATCAGCAGGGTGGGTTCCATCTAAAGGCTCTGAGGGAGAATCTGTCCTATGCCTCCCCCCTAGCTCTGGCTCCCGGCAATCCTTGGTGTTCTGTGGTCTATAGCCACCTCACTCCAACCTCGCCCTCCTTCATCACATGGCCTTCTCTGTGTCGGTGTGTCTCTTCATCCTAGAAGGACACCAGTCACTGGATTGAGGATACACCCTAAATCCCATATGAGTTCATCGCAAGATCTGATTTCCGAATATGTTTAATTTGACAGGACAGGGAGTTTACTAGGACCTGAACCTTTTGGAGGACACAGACAGTGCATCATGTTTCAGCCCCTGCATACATTATATGGTCTAGTTCTTACCATAACCCTATGAGGCAGATACTATCATTAGCCCTCTACCACAGATGGAGAAACAGAAACTTAAAAAGGTAAATGGTTTCCCAAAAGTCACACAGCCAGTAAGGCAAAAAGCAGGGCTTGAACACAGATCACACAGACTCCAGAGCCTTGGTCTTACCCAGGTAGTTACTCTCATGAGCTGAGTCTTGAATGAAAGGTAGCTGTTTGCCAGGCCGATGACAAAGTACCAGGAAGGTACTCATTTCAAGAAGGAGTGACAAGGACAAAGGCTTGGAGGAGGGAGTCCCTATTTTAGGGAGTCTGTCACTAATTCATTGTATGATTTGGGGCACACCAGTTTTCGTCTCTGAGATGCTTTGCCTGCCTTCTGTTCTTTGCACACCACTGCTGGAGCCACATGGCTCACCTTGAAAGATTCGGCTGCATCCCACACTCTAGAACCTGTCCTGTCCCTCACCCAGGGGTCTTGAACTTAGGACATTACATCAGTCTGTCTCCTAATCCCACTCCAGCAGTATGCCCGGTGCCATTGAACCTCTTCCTTATAATGATGGTCACTAAAATGTAAGGGGAAGTTTCCACACACCAGGGCTATGCTAAGTGCTCTACAGGCACTGCCTTATTTAACACTCACAACAATCTTAGGAGGAAAGTGCTACTACTATCCCCAGTCCACAGATGGAGAAAGTGAGGCTTAGAGAATTTGCCACTTGCCCATGATTGTACAGCTATGAAGTGACAGAACTGAAGTTCAAGCTCATGAGACCTGCCCATAATGTACACTCTTGATGACTAAACATCACCTTAGGCACTTGTCTAACTCATCTCTCCCTCCAGCACTCAGCACAGATCATGGCCAGATCTTCTTGCCCTGTGGCCAATTTTTCTACATCACCAAGGGCCCATCACCATGACCTTCGGAGACCAGTCTTCCCTGTGGACCTGGACTGTATCCATTCCTGTATTTGAGCTCACTTCTGAAAGCTTGCAACTCCCACGCTTGGTCTCTTCTCCAATGCCAGGACCCTATTTCTCAGGCCCATTCCTCTGCAAACCCAATAATAATGCGTCGTTCAAAAATGCACCTCAGATTCTTCTCTTGGGAAAAGAAGGTGTTGAATATGGTGGGCTTCTAGTTTCAACTCTATTCGAAGTCTTGGTTTACACATGCCAATCAAAATGGGTCACTTCTCCAGCCAGATGGATGTGTTTCATAGATATCTTCTAACCAGAGGATTTTCTTTGTCTCTGGGTTACATGGGGCAGGGATGGGGTGGCATTATTGCATGCTGTCTCACTTGTGTTTCATGTTCAGTGCAGCCTGACGTAGTGAAAAAGAGCAGTGAACTTGGAATCAGACCTATTTGCATTCAAACAAAGGTATAGTTACTCAGCAGTGGGACTTTAGGCAAGTCATTTCATCCCAGTGGTTTTTAAATTTCTCATGTATGAAAAAAAGACATGAATATTCTGAGAAGGGTACCTGCCAAATAGCAGATACCCAACCCAGAGTATTGGAAGCAAGTGAAAGGAAGAGGAACACCCACACCCCTATTAGAATGGCTAACATCTAAAACACTGACAACACCAAATTCTAGCCAGGATGTGGAGCCACAGGAACGCTCATACATTGCTGGTAGGAATGCAAAACGGTCCAGCAACTCTGGAAGACAGCTTGGGGGTTTCTTACAGAATTAAACATCGTCTTACCATATGACCTAGTAATCGTGCTCCTAGGTATTGATCCAAATCAGCTGAAAACTTAGCATCACACAAAAACCTGCACATGAATATTGATAGCAGCGCTATTCATAACTACTAAAACTTGGAAGTAATCAAGATAGCCCACAATAGATTAATGGATAAACAAAACTGTGGTACATCCATATAATGGAATATTATACAGCGATAAAAAGAAATAAGCTATTAAGCCACCAAAAGACACGGGAGACACTTAAATGCACATTGCTAAGTGAAAGAAGCCGGTCTGAAAAGGCTACAGAGTGTATGATCCCAACCATAATACATTCTGGAAAATGCAAAAGTATAGGGACAATAAAAAGATCAGTGGTTGCCAGGAGTTCAGAGGGGGTGGGGAAGGATCAATTGGAGGAGTACAGGGAATTTTTAGGTCAGTGAAACTATTCTGTATGATACCGTAATGTAGATATATATTTGTCAAAACTTACAAAAGTCAAAAAAAATAAAAAAACTTACAAAAGTCATAGAACTGTGATACACAGCACAGGCTGCAAGGAAATGAGACGGAGCTTGGGAGGCTGTGAGGGCAGAGGGGGGATCCAGAGAGCTCAGGCTTTCCAGCGTGGGGCCACATACAAGTAGGGGATGAAAAAACATACAGGCTGAGTTTAAAGTCCAGTGGGACCCCTCTCCTCCGCATACACAGCTCAGGGGAGAGGATTTGGCAAGGTAAGGGGGAGTTCTGGGTGGGACAAGTGCCAGGGTGGGAGTCGTGATGCAGTTCCTGCAGCTTGGGTGGTGCCCAGGGCTTTCTCAGAGAGCCAAGGCTGCCATGGGGCTCTCTTCATGGTGGCCCCATCTTTGCTTGGAGTTAAGACAGTAGACTGCAGGTGCATGGAGCCTATCCCTTTGGTGCCCTTCTGCCTGCCTCACCACCCTTCTCCCTCTTTCCCTAGTCTACTCTCCTTAGAGAACATTTGATCAATTCTCTCTTGGAGGAAGCAGGGCCAGCGCTGAGGGGAGACATTGCTGCCATGACTCTTGGCTGTTATTCTCACTGGAGCACATGTCAGGCCTTCCTATGGTGGTGCCTCTCTCACCCCCAAGACTGCAGCCCTGTGGGCCCCTGCAGTGCACCAGCCACATCTTCCGTACTTCTACCCACCCAGCTTTTTCCGCTGGCCACTGAGCTCTTCATGCTTGGTTGACGGGACCACCCACAAGAAGAAGTGAAAAATGCTGTCTCCCCCTCAGTGGTCAGTATCGTCTGCTGTTTCACAGGAGACACTGGTTGTGACTCTACAGAGGATAAGTCCAGGTGCCAGAACACCTGTCACTGTGGCCTCCTTCCCTTCCACTTCCGTTCCTCAAGACTGTCCTATGTTCTTACCACAATGAGCCAACTTGGCCCTGTTCCCTAGATGGGACACACCCCTGCCATCCTCTGGCCCTTTGTTCATGCTATTTCCTCTCCAAGGAATGCCTTACTTCACTTTCAAGCTCCTACTTATCCTTTAAGACTCACTTAAATGTTGTCTTTTCTACAAATCTCTCCCAGTTCTCCCAAAGTGGCTCATTCCTGGTTATGGGTTCCTAGAGGTCTTATGTAAAGCACTTTGCATTCCCATTTGTTTCCATTCCCATCTCCCCCAAATAGTCTCATTGCTTCATTTCTATTTCCCCAGCATAGTGCAGCGTAACTGGCACATAGTAGGTGCTCAGTACATGTTTCTGACATGGATGAGTGAGCAGGATACAGTTAAATGTGATTTCATTCCAAGGGTATGGACGCTGCCAGAGCAGATGGAAACCATTTAGGAAATGCAGCTCTTCTTCTCTGGCCCCGACCCTCTCCAGCCAGGGCTCCACCTCCCCAGTGTCTTGCCTGAGGTTAAAACACCCTACACGGGCAATAATGCCCACCTTAAAGCAGATGTGGTGGCCTCTCCTCTGGAAAGCAAAACATGTTCTCTGAGCTCTCTGGTGTGTTTCCCATCGCTGATCTGATTTCCAACGTTGAATACCTTTGGGCTAAGGAAAGGCATTTAGCTCATGAATTCCTGGAGGCTGTCTTCCCTCCAACAGAGATGGAAAATTGAGGCCTTACTCATCAGCAGCCAGCATCAGGAAGCCCTGGGCCAGGCTGGGACATGGAGGTAAACTGGAGGGTAAAGGGTGGGTGAAAGTGGAGGACCAAAGAAAGGACATCAGACCAAACTTAGAGCATCCAAGGAAGGCATCCTGGCAGAGGCAATACTTAAGCTGCAATTTTAAGCACGTGCAATCACAGGACCTTAGACAATTTCAGACCATGTGGTGTCTGGGAACGCCCCAAGGCAATGTCAGGAACAGGGATGAGATGCTGTCATCCACAGCTGCCCAGAACCTGCCATTTCTAATAGGCAGGAGAGGCCCATGGCTGAAAATTCTTCAATAGTTACCTGGGCTTATGCTGTTCTTGCTCTGATGCAGCTCAGGCCGCATGGCTCAACATCTCAGGATTCAGAGATCTTTAGTTCTCGGTCACATTTCTCATTTTTAGCCTTTTCAAAAGGCCAGACCACGGAAGCTTTGTCAGGTATACCACGTGTTTTAGAATCAGCATAGGCAAGGGAGTCAATCCACTGGGTTTAAATTAACTTCTGGGTGTGTAATTTCGGGCACATCACCTGACCTAGCCTCAGTTTCCTGCTATTAATGGAGGATAATAATAATAATAATACCTCCCTTATAGGTTGTTGAGGGGATAAAATGAGATAGACACAAAAACCTCTTTCACTCTGTTTCGAGCCTCTTTCACTCCCTTTATCACACCAGGCTCTTTCCTGTCTTCTCACATGTTTTCCCTGGACTGGAAGGTTCTACCCCAATTTGCCTAGATAGCTGCCCCCTGCAGTCACTCCCCAGGAGAGCTTCCCCAGACACCCCATCTGGAACTTCTGTTACCTCATACTCAATGAACTCAAACACTGAACAGGTCATGACATCTTTGCCAGGCAACTGTAATAGCAGAGATCTTACCTCTCTTGTTCAATGCTGTCTCTATCTAACCGACAGTGTCTGGCATACAGCAGTTTCTCAATCAACATCTATTGAGTGAATGCATAAATAAACAAATAAATAAATGGGAACTCAGTGTTGATGGGTATTACTAATACTATATTCTCAGTCCACCACTTACTAGCTATATAACGTTGTTGCCTCACCTGTAAAATGGGAAGTATGAATACTCAAAATGATCCTGTAAAAAAGTTACAGTAGAGTAACTTTACATAGGTCATAGTAAAGTTACATAGGAGTGTTCAGACCCAAAATGGAGTCACTTATGCTAAATCCCACATCACCAAACCAAGACTTAATTTCATTGCAGTTTCAGCTTTCCCAGAAATGGGACCTTAAGCCAGTCAGTCAAGAACCACCTGATCAGGACTAGTTAGGTGACCTGCCTGACAAACCCCTGCTGTTCCCTAAAGGAAAGTACCCTTGTGCTAGTACTAGTTCGCTTTCTGCCAAGCAGTGTGTAACTTCCTTCTTCTTGCTCCCTCCGCCTATAAAAATCTTTCATTTCATACATCTCCTTGGACCTCCTTTCTATCTGCTAGGTTGGATGCTTGGCCTGATTCAAATCAATTTTTGCTTAAACTCATCAAATATTTAATATGCCTCAGTTTATCTTTTAACAGAGGAGAATCAACAAGTGATAGTGACTATTCTTATGAGCAAAACAGAAGGCAGCCTTTGTTTCTGAACCCACAGAGATCCTTCCCCACGTTTCCAAAGGTCAGAAAAATATTGTGTGAGCCTCAGCCCCGTACTGCCTAGAACCCTCCCAGAGATACTGGGAGGAAAGCATGACTGTGGCCAGGCCAGGCCTGCTGCCCTGACCACTGAGGCCGTCCCAGTCAGGGGGCTGCAGCGATCTGTACCTCCTGCTCCTGACCAGAGTGGCAAAGCAGAGAGGAGACGTTGCCAACAGCCTCGCACAGATTCATCATTTTGAATCCTCAGTCTTAACATATGTTTTCGATCTCACCCAAAACATGGCTTTCTGGTTTCCATTACCTTTGTTTCATTTTAGAATATAATGTTTTTTATAGCTGGGGGAAGGGAAGGGTGTGCAAGCGAGTCAGTAAGAGTGTGAGCTTGTAGGATTTTTATGTTTCCATCAGAAGAAAGAGGGATGGGAGAGCCAGTGATGGTAGCTTGCCTTCGACTCCTTCAAGGCAATCATTGATTCATCAAGCATTTATTGAGCACCTGCTCTGGGCAGATACATAGGATAAAAAGATGACCCACACATGGTCCCTGCAGTCAAGTAATTTGCAATTGAATGAAGCAGATAAACTGGCTCATGGCATCATAATTCAAGACAGATTTTTCTTCTGGAAGGCAAGAGGAGGAAACAGGGAGGGGATAAATGAAGGGAAAGAAGAAAGAAAAGAATGAAGAAAGAATGAAGGCATAGTAGGAATAAGGGAAGGAAACGAATGTGTATTCATGATTTCCTATGTGCCAGACACTGTGCTAAGTACCTTACATCTTGTATTTTGTTTAATCCTCCTAACAGCTCGTTAAGGAAAGCCCATTTACCATTTTACAGGTGAGAAAACAGAGACTTAGGTGACGCCCAAGGTCTCACAGCTGGCAGAGCAATCTGGAGGTGTTGCACAGGCCACCTAGCTGGTGGTGCCAGCTTGGCTCTGCTGTGCAGACAGAACTCTCCTTCTTGCATGTGCAAGGGGCCCAGAGCTCAGGGAGTCCTCTGGCTTCCTTGAAGGCTGCCCAGAAGCATAGAAAGTGAAAATCAATCGATCTTAGATCATTAATCCAACCCACTTGAGGAGAAACTGAGATCCAGAGACAAGTGGAGACTTGCCTGGGGTCTTGTGGCGGGGTCACAGGAGACCTGAGGTCCAGTCCTTCCCACTGGAGCCCACAGCGAGGTCAGCAGAACGAATAGCCATGGCATTAATTGTTTCCAGACCATGGAAGACTGCAGTCCACCCTCCTCTCCGTCTCATTATGGCTGAAGCATTACCAGGTCAGCTGAGCAGAAAGGTTTGTTTTGGCAGAAATCTGGGTGCTGTCCAGCTCGATAATCGCCCGTGTTAACACACCATTATGTGTGTCGTTAACAGACTTGGCAACTGGGACTTCACTTTTTTTCTTTACATTTTCTTTTTATTTTCAAAAAAATAGACAAATAAAATGTAACCCCCATGTGTGAATCAGAAAGACCAGCCACACAGGTGCATGCTGACTCTGCCTGGAAAAGGAGGTTTTACCAAAACTACGTCATTTTTGTTCAGGAAGTATCTCAAGACTTTGTTCTTCAAGGAGGCTCTGTCTGTCATCACAGGTGGGGTTCCCTGCTCATGGCCAGGGCTGGCTTCCAGCCTTTTCTCCTGTGGCTCCCCAGCACCCACTCTGTACCAGCCCAGCTGATGGAATTGAAAAGCTAAAGCCTATGGGGTCAGATAGACTTGAGATTAAAGATTGGCTTCATCACTCTTTGGTGTGTGAAAATTTAACTGAGATTTAACTTCTCTGAACCTCAGTTTCCTCATCTGGAAAATGAGGGTAACAATGAGATATCATCTATCATCCTTCTATCATTTATATCATGCTCCGGTACTCACCTATTTTTTTAAAAAAAAGAGAATGATTTTAAAATAATATTGCACATCTATGATTTAGCAGGCCTTATTCTAAGACTTAGGATATAGATAAATCAAACACAGCTTTTGCCTTCCAAAAGCTTACAGGCTCATAGGGGAGCTAGATATAAAGAAACTGAATTCAGTCATTATACCACAAATACACACTAAGCCAATGTGAACCCAATTCTAGTGTTAACACCCTGGTCCAGGCCACATGTTCTCTTGCCTTTACCACCAAGTTGCCTCCTGATTGGTCTCTGGTTCCCTCCCTTGCTCCTGTACAGTCTATTCTCCACAGAGCAGCCAGCATGAGCCCTTTGACACACCAATCTGATCAGGTCATTCTCCTGTTCTAAACCTCCCAACAGCTTCCCTAGACAAACAGGGAGAGAGACCCAAAGTTCTTACACAGGTCTAGAAAGTCCTGTGCTCTGGGATCTCTTTTTGTCTTACTCCCCTCTCTACTTGCTCTGCTCCAGTCACAGTGGTCTGCTTGTTATTCTGTGAGCATACCTAGAAAGCTCCTACTTGAAATTCTTTATTCTCTCCCCTAGAATGCTCTACCCCTAGACATCTGGGGAGCTCCTTCCTTTACTTCATTCAGGTCTCTCCTCAAATGTCACCTGGTCAGAGAGATACTCTATCCAAAATAGCACCCCTATTGCTTGCTTTGCACTTACTTTGCTTTATTTTTCTTCACAAACTTATCCCTTCCTAAATTATATTATGTATCTATTTGTTTGCTTCCTGCCTTTCTCACCAGACTACAAACTCCCATAGGGCAGAGATTTTGGAACAATGTGCACTGTACATATTAAGTACTCGATAAACATTTATTAGGTAGATAAATGTACACACAAATTCACACATACTGTGTGCCAGGTGCTACACTAAGCTTTGGTGAGGCCGACAGAGTCCCACTCTCCTAGTCTGTGTGGGAAGGTAGGCAGCAGAGAGCTCAGTAGGAGCCCGGAGGAGGTATCTGATCTCACCATGGAAGGTCAGAGTCAGGGGATCCTTTCAGAAGAAAAACCTTTCTAAGCTCAGTCTGAAAGACTAAGTTGGGAAAGCCAGATGAAAATGCAAAAGTTGGGGGTGAGGGGAGGGTATTCCAGATAGAGGAAATAGGAATAGAGGAAAGAAATAGCTTAGTGTGTTTTGAGACCCACAAAGATTTTCCAGTTTTACAGGAGCTGTGTGTGTGTGTGTGTGTGTGTGTGTGTACACGCGTGCACATGTGTGTGGGTTGGGGCGGGTGCAGAATAAGAAGAGATGAAGCTGGAAACATAGAAAGGAACAGTTCATGGAAGGACTTCTATGTCAGTTGAGGATATGGGATACTAGTTTATATGTGAGGGAAAGCCATTAAAGAGTGACATAGTCAGATTTGTGTTTTGGAAAGATCCTTCTGACCAGTGGGTACAGTCGAGATTTGAGGAAGGTCAGAGTGAGAAGCATGGAGATGAGTTAGCTAATAATACAATAACAATAAAAATTAGAACAGAAAAAAAATTGTTTTGCTTTTTATAACTATAACCATCTTCTAAAGAAGGTAGGTCCTGTTAAATGGGAGAAGGGCTTTTTTCTGCTAAGAATTTTTATGACTTTGGTTATATACTTTTGACGATGAGAACTGCAGAAAGCTGAATTTTCTGCATGAAAGAAGGAAAGAATTTATAGTTTCCCAGAGAATCTCAATGGGAAAAATATAATAGGAACAAAGGAAGAGGAACCAGCAAGACAATGTGATACTAGCTATTGAGCAGAGTGACCTGTCAATGAGAAAAACCCAGTAGCAAAGGAACTTTTAAAAAACAGGTGTAGTTAATTCATGATTTTAAGATGCTTGCTAATGAATGGGATTTTATTTCAGGATATGATGCAATCCCTGCCATGAAGTATGCCTGCCACCGTTAAGACCAAACAAACATAAAGCGGGACAAAATACAGAAGGCAACAGTTTTCTGGAATTGGACAATAAGCAGCACAAGACTAGGATCCCTGAAAGAAGGGGAGTTCACCTGGTGAGCTCCACAATTGCCTCAGCTGTCTGTCTGGGAATAATTTCCCCCACTGCAGAGTAGAGAGCTAGAGTCTATGCACAACACAATTGGTCTGATGAGCAGAGAAGGTAGACATCAGAGATCAGAACAGCTGAAATGGCTGTAATTGAGAGGCAGGGTGCCAGAGAGCAGTAAACTGCACAGACAGTGGTCCCCAGAAGTTTGTGACAATTACTGGCTACACGTAGCTATCAAGCACTCAAAATATGGCTAATGCAGCTATAGAAATAATTTTTTAAATTTATTTTATTTTATATAAATTTAAATTTAAATAGCTACATGTGGCTACTATATTTTACAATACAGCTTTAGTTCCACCACAAAAAAGCCTAAAGCCAAGATCTCACAAAATCCATGAGGGACAGATTTGGATGTTGGCCCCACCAAGTTAGAGGAGCTTGAGAAAGACGTTGGGCTTTCCATAGATCCTCCATATGAAAGCAGAAAATAAGCTTACAAAAATTCAAGGCAATAAGCCAGTAATTGAACTCTTTACTGTGTGCTAGAATAAAAATCATACTTTTTCAGAGGAAGATAACAGGATCTAAGGTCTCAACAACATATCACCAACAATGTCTGGTACACAATCGAAAATGATCAGGTATGCAAAGAATAGAAAAACGTGACCCATAGTCAAGAAACCAATCCCATGATAACTCAGATGTTGGGTTTAACAATTACTTTAAAATAATAGTTTTAAATATTTTCAAAGAATTAAAGAAAGATGCTGTTAGTGAGTGAAGATATAAGACATCTCAAAACGGATATTGAAACTATTTAAGAAAGCTAAAACCTGAAGTGTACAACTAAGCTTTAAAATTTAATTGAATTGATAGATTTAATATGAGATTCTGGAGGCAGAAGTATAATAAACTTGAAGACAAATCAATAGAAATTACCTGAAGAAAATATAATGATTGAAGAAAAATGAACAAAAGCTCAGGGATCTTCAGAATAATATCAAATGATCAAAATACATGTAACAGGAGTCCCAGAAAGAGAAGAAAGTGAAAATGGGGAAGAAAAAAATATCTGGAAAAATATGGCTGAAATTTTTCTATATTTGCTAAAGACATAGATTTATAGATTCAAAAAACTCAGTAAACACAAAGTAGGACAAACAAAGAAAACTACACGTAGGAGTGTTAAGGTCAAACTATGAAAACAAAAGGAAAAGAATCTCAACAGTAATCCAAAAACAGACACTAATATATAGGGAAACAATGATAACAATTATTACTAACTTCTCTTCAGAAAGAATGGAGGCAAGAAGACAATGGAACAACATTTTAAAGTCCTGAAAGAAATTCTATATTCTATATTCATCAACAATATTCTTCAAAAATTGGGATGAAATAAAGAAATTTTTGAAGAAAGCAAACTGAGAGAATCTGATGTCAGTAGAGCTGCACTACTGAAAGAGGGATGAATCTCAGATGAATCAGCAAAAAAAAAAAAAAAAAAAAAAAAAAAAAAAAAAAAAAAAAAAAAAAAAAAAAAATTTTTTAAATAATTTTTTTAATAATTTTTTTAAAAGACAAAAAAAAAATAAAAAAATAATAAATAACAATAATATACTCATAAGATAATAAAATAAGAAATAAAAGAAAAAAAAAAAAAGTACAAAGTAGTACACAGTAAACAGAATTTATTCCATATGTGATTTGTGAAAAAAAAAAAAAAAAAAAAAAAAAAAAAAAAAGTGTGTGTGTGTGTGTGTGAGTATATAAATATTATATTATTTAGTATAATTATATAATATGTGTATATATAAGTAGTTACTACTTTAAAATAAAAAAAAAATAAAAAAAAGAAAAAAAAAAAAAAAAAAAAAAAGGAAAAAAAAAAAAAAATAAAAAAAAAAAAAAAAAAAATAAAAAATTAAATAACAAAAAAAAAAAAAAAAGAAAAAAAAAAAAAAAAAAAAAAAAAAAAAAAAAAGCACACAAATATACTGATACTAATACTAAATAAAAAAAAAAAAAACTAAAAAAAAAAAAAAAAAAAAAAAAAAAAAAAAAGAAAAAAAAGAATGAGAAAGAAGATAAGGAAGCAAGAGTCAAGAAAATTCTGTCTACAATTTTTTTTTTAAAAAAAAAAAAAAAAAAATAAAAAAAAAAAATAAGGATGGAAAGTAACCTATATAGTAGTATAGATAGAATTAATCCCCCCTCATCAAATAAATGTTGAAGCCTTAATGCCCAATGTGGCTATATTTGGAGATAGTGCCTGTAGAGAGGTAATGAAGGCTAAATGAGGTCATCAGGAATGGGCCCTAATCCAATAGGAACAGTGTCCTTCAGAGAGAGAGAGACATCAGATCTCTCTCTCACAGAAGAGAAGAAGAGAAGAGACACAGACAGAAGAACACACAAAAAAACAAAAAAAAAGCTCAGAAGAGGCACCACCAGAAACCAACCTTGACAGCACCTTGGTCTTCTCCTTCCAGTCTCCAAACCTAGTAGAAAGTAAGTATCTGTTGTTTATCTGTCCCCAGTCTGTGGTAGTTTAAGCCAGCCCAAGCAGACTAATAGCAATAAGAAGAAATAAAAAAAAGAAATAATGCAAAAAAATATTTGTTGTTTTTTGTTGTGTGTTTGTTGTGTGTGTGACCATTGAGTGTTCAGTGAGTCTTCAGTGAAATCTACCTTTATGAAAGCTTTTTTTTTTTTATGAAAATAAATGAAGATCAAGAAAGAGCTGCTTTTTCACGCTTTTTTCAGAGAGAGAGAGACACACAGACACACAGAAAACACAGAAAACTTGAAAAGAAGAAGAAACTTAGAGAAGAAAGAGAGATGTTAGAGAGTCAAGAAATAATGTTGAATCTGATGATCTTAGATATTTGAAGATTAGAGAATATCTGACATTTACATTTTTAAACATTTTAAAAGCATGATGATCATGATGATGATGTGATGATATGAATGAAAAAATTTTAAAAATTATTAATCCAAGTCCAGGAAACTTTCCTAATATTCGCAGCATTACGCACCTAGCAGCAGCTAGCAGCAAGCTATTTAATAAATTATTAAATAATAAAGGGTTTCAGAGGGGTAGAGAAATCTCTGGAAACTTCTTAAAACTTAGGACTCTTAAACAAAAGAAAGAAAAAAAAAGACAAATCTGAAATCTGGAGATGTGCTTTGATGTTTCTGAAGAATAGTCATGGAGAGAGATGTGATGTGTGTTGTGTGCCCCAAGGACAGAGTTGTTCCAATGAATGTGCACCACTGTGGATATTGGGCCCCTCTGGCCTGGGAGAAATTGCCAGCTTTATGTTGACCTTTCTCTCTTATTTCTTATGAAGAAAGAAACAAACTACTTAATCAAGGGTTGTATATCATAGAGTGTTTGGGGGGTGAGTGGTATATAATAGAGAAGAGAGAAATTTTTTAAATCACTTCTTCTCTTCTCTCAAAAAAATCTCAAGATCAACGTGGAGAGAGAGGAGAGGAGGAGAGGAGAGAGGAGGGGGTGAGGGGTGGCAACAAGGACCAGGTTTTATAGTCAGAGTTTCCTGGGTGAGGAACAAGAATGCTTCTTGAGAAAGAAGAAAATAAGAAAAAAAAAAAAAAATAAAAAAAAAAAAAAAACAAAAAAAAAAAAAAAAAAAAAAAAAATTTCTTCTCTCAGAAAAAAAAGAGAAAAGAGAGAAAAGCAGAGAGCAGGCAGCTGGCTCAGCACACTGCACACCTCCTCCCACTCTTTCTCCTCTCTCTCCCTGCTCTCCCCCTGCAGCAGCAGCAGCTCCCAGCAGCTTCCCCGTCCAAAAACCAAATTCTCACTTTTCAGCTTTTTTGCTTTTGCTGCTCTCTCTGCTCTCCCTCTCCCCCCTGCTCTCTCCCTCCACCCTCTCACACCCTTCACCTGTGTCACCCCTGTGCTCCTCAAGCCCCCCCTCTTGCCGCCTTTTTAACACAGCACATACAGGCCCTATCCCCTTCTTTTTTTTATTTTTATTATTATACTATATACTCTACGTACTATTATACTTTACACATTACACACAGAAACACAGTGCAGATTTTTCGAATTTTGTCTATTCTGTTCATTGACAGATCTTGGTGCCTAGTGCAGTGCCTAGCCCATAGTATATATATGATATATGGAAAAAAAAAAAAAAAAAAAAAAAAAAAAGGAGAAAAAAAAAAAAAAAAAAAAAAAAAATGAAAAAAATGTAAATGAATGATTGATTGATATGATTTTTTCTTTTTTTTCAACATTACACATGTCATTCGTCATTCAATTCAAGTTGGAAAAGTGATACATAAACATCTCTCAAAAAATGTGTTTTTTTTTTTTTTTTTTTTGTATTTGGGAGGGAAGGGGGGGGGGAAGGAAGGAAGGGAGGGGGAAGCATTTTTTTTCATTTCATAGTTCACAGCAGCCTCCAAATTTTTTTTTTTTTATATATAGAGAAAAGAAAAAAAAAAAAAAAAAAAATCAAGGGCCAAGGAAAGTTTTTCGATAGGATCTATGCTAGGCTCCAGATCCCCAACTTATAGCATATATATAAAACAATAAAACTATAAAAAAAAAAAAAAAAAGCTTTGACTTCCCTATATATGGCTGGCAGTCACACATTTTTTCCACTTATTTTTTATTGGAGCTGAAGGTATTATTATTTTTTTTTTTTTGAGAATACTGATGCTCAGAGAGGTCGAGTGACCTTCTCAAGATCACACAGCAGGTAAGTGTTTGAATCAGGATTCATACCCAGGCCTATAATTTGAAGTCCAGTTTTCTTTTTTTTTTCTTTTTTTTTTTTTTAAAGAGAAGGGTGTGGCAAAAGGTGCCAACAGCTTGAAATGAAAATCTATCACACACAGGCCAAAATACAAACCTCCCTCCCTTAGCCTCAGGCAAGTTTTCATCTCCGCCTTGACCTTGAGAGAAGCCTGCTGACACTTTGGCGGCTGCCTTTGAAAGTCAGCTGCCTGTTTTTCAGACTCATAAATTGCCTGTAAGAAGTGTTTCATTATTCTATCCAGGCAACATCAAATACCTGGGGCCTGTTTCATGAAAGTTCCCCTTCAGGCCCAGGGCACAGGGCAGGTAGCATTTCTGTCTCCAGGAAACCCCTGAAACCAGCTTCTGGATTATTCCATCGGAGACAAATTAGAAGTGAAAGCTGCACCTGCACTCTTTCATGTTCATGGGGGTGGGGTGGGTGTGGGCTACCAGACACCAAAGAATTCTTTATTCTCCCATCAGAGGGAAATTGAGGAAAGAAAGTAAATATGGCGCCTTCCACCCATACATCAGTCATGGGGCACTGAGTGGGACGGAGCCTGAAATCTGTCATTCCCAAGGCAGAAAGCAACCAAAAGGGCTGGGACTTTCTCACCCAGGCCTGGTCAAAAAAATATAAATATGATAGAGGTAAGTGGTACTTAGCAGGGAAAAAGTCAGGAGGCCTCTCAAAAAAACTCAGCGTGGCCATTACACGGCTTTTTCTTTTTCAAAGTCACACCCCTCTACGTACGTAGAAACCACGTGACCTGTGAACCCTGACCTCTCCTCTCACTGTTTGTTTTGTCTTGATCAACACAGCTCAAGTCACTTGAACTAATAATGTATTTACTGTATAAACGAAAAATGAATGAACCACCCACCCAGTGTCTCTAGTCTATCATTTTTTTTTCATTTATGTACTTTCTTCTTTCTGATCCCCTACAACGTGTAAGTGTAGCATCCCCCCCCACGTGTTATGTTGTTCTTTTTTCCCAGAGGAAGTGCTGAAGCCAACCAAGCAGAGGGGGGGGGGGGGGGGGGGGGGGTGTGCTCACAAAAAAGCACAAAGAAAGGAGGGGGGGGGACTCACTTTTACTGAGGGGACTCTCTCTGCCAAGCACACAGCACATTTCGTTAAATCCCAGGACACCCCCCCCAGGTGGGTGGTGTGTGTCCTATATGCTAGTAAAAAAACTGAAGCTCGCGATATCAGCTCTTAAATATATATGCTGGGGGTCAAATACTGTTCAGCATTTTTCCAGTCTCTGTTGTTTTTCACACTTTGCAAGACCCCCCTAGAACACTGTGTGAAAGCCGTGAGTACCAAAAAAGTGGGTTTACTTCCAGCAGGGGGGGGGGGGGAAAGCTTCCTGAAGGAGGAGGATTTTTTTTTTTTTAGGGAGGGGAGCGAGGGTTGGGTCATTCATTTTTATCTCACCTACACACACATATATATCACACTCACACACACACATGCACACACACACACTTCTGAGTGGACCCAGGGGGGGCCTCCGCCTCTGATCAGGCTGAAAGAATGCATACACACTCAAAAGAAAGCTGTTGATTTAGTGCTGGCAAGTCTCCAACCATGGCAGTGGGGGGTCCTAGCACAGTTATTATTTCTTTTTCCACCAGCAGAAAACATCCGTCCCGTGAAAATTATATTCACTAAGAGACCATGGCATACCTCCTGGGAGCCCCACAGCCCTCCCCTCCAAGCCTTCCTGTAGGCAGAGGCTACAGCTCTGGGGGGGTTGACCATGGGCCCCCAAAGGCTCTCAGCACCCCAAGCTGACCAGGAAACAGGGTGTCCTCGGATGGGGAGTCCCTAGGAACCACTGAAATGGAACTCATGACTCTCATGAACAGAACTTTGATTCCACCTAAATGAACTGTCTCTTGGATCTCTTAAAGGGCACTCACAAGTTACCTAAGCAGAATTTATTTCACAGAATCCAAAACACAGTAGGAGGAAAGAAAGGTAAAGAGGAACTAAATTTCAAAAACGCTAATATGTCCCAGCACTGTGCAATGTTCTCTCTCTCCCACCCTTCGCCCAACAAACTGTGACCCTCTTCCTATCTTGCGACCATTTGGGGGAGGTCTTTAGGAGACCAGAGAAGCAGGATGTAGTCCTAGAAACAGCTTAGGTTTGGGAGTAATGAGTCCAAGGTCACACAGGTAAGCAGGTAAGACTGACGTGCTGCGTAAGACGGAGGTGTGGAGCCGCAAGGTCTGTGTCCCTTATAACCTTACCCTATTCCTCCAGCAAGTAACCCCAGTTGGCTGTGATGTCAAGCATATTGATGGATGCAATGGAAAGATAACAACATCCAAAAACGTATTGAGAGTAAAGATGAGTTGCCCTTAGTTCAGGAGGCACCGGGGAGCCACTGAAGGTTCTTGAGAGGGAGGGAGAGTTTAGCAGGTTTGCACGTTGGAGATGCATGTACGATCCACTATAAAAAAATACTCACATGGAATCTACAGCACATAAAATCATTTTTGACTCTGGATCCCTCACACATGCTAGCTTACAGACAGGCCCACGGAGACCAACCTGATCAGAAGACATTGTCAATCACCTTTGTGAGGACTATAAAGAGGCAGCGTACAGGCCATGGTGCCACTGGTGGAGGAGGAAAGCACTGCGCTTCCGTGAAGTGGGGGCACTGCCAGTGACATGTCTGTCTCAGAAACAGAATATACGTCTAGCCCTGGAACATAGTTCTCCAAGATGAGGCAAAAAGGTACTTGGGCCCTAAAAGGAGCATGCCACATGACTTTAATGCCCTGTTTCCCCTCTGGGACCTGCTTCACCCCTGAGTGGACAGGGCAGTCTGAACAGAAGTCGTAATCCCTCCTTTGTTCAGCATGTGAGTTAAGCGGGTACACAGCCCCTGTGGGTCCAGGCTGTGTGCTGACTGTGTTATCCACCAGCCTTGTGGCTGTTTGCACAGACCAGGATCTCTCATGGGTAGGAGCCGCACCTGGCTCAGCTCGATGACCTCAAAACATGAGGTGTGTGGTCTCTGTAGTTAGACTCTGGGTCCACGTCCACGCTCCACCATTCACTAGCTGTGTGACTTTGGGTGAGTTACAGCATAGTCCCTAACTTTGTTTTTTTAATCTATAAAGTAGTATAATAATCACCCACGTTGGAACGTGGTTGTGAGCCAAGTTACTCCTTAAAGTACTTAGAGCACTGTGGGACTGGTGCATGATAAACAGCTGATACGGGTTATCTGATTATAATGTGACGTCGAGCTACGCCTCACAGATCTGCTCCAGTGCAGCCTTGGAGGACGGAAAGAGATACGGTCAGGACAATCTTACAGGAGAAGTGGCTTTTGATCCAGCCAGGCGTGAAGACTGTCACAAATAGGATCCCAGGGAAAAGCAACAGGACAATGGAGAGAGGCGAGTGACAGGTGGCCAGTAAAGGTAGATGGGTCCCAGACAGCATCACAGAACAGACTGAAGATTTAGACTTCATAAGAGGCAGTGGGGATCCATCAAAGGGTAGGGACTTAAAAACATGGACTGGCCTGATCAGTGGGAAGAGAATGGACTAGAGGGTCGTCGCAGCTGCAGGGAAGCCAGACCCACTAGGAGAAAGCAGACGAGGCTGGATGGGGCAGTGGTGGAGAGAAAGGGAGGAGAAGCTGAGAGGCCACCAGAGGGCTTCACAAGGGTTCTCACCGCTCCCTTCAGCTCTGACATTCCAGAGTTATGGGATTCCTCCTAGACCCTTCCTCCTGTGGAGGAAGCTGTGCAGCCCACATTTCAGGCATCTTGTTCTAGTTCCCAGGAGCTCAGAAGGCAAGAAGCCCTGCTCAGGGGGGTGGAGGGAAGATGGAAGCTCCACATTGGCTGCACTGGCCCTCCCATCTTTCACCTAAGAATAACGGGAATCACAGAGCTGGAGCCATGCCTGGCCAGGAATGCAGAGGGGTGGGGGCCATCCCCTCAACCTGAGGGGATCTGCGTACCCACAGGGACAGCTCTGTTCTCTCAGCTTCCATCAATCACCCCAATGGCGTTCATCCCAGCTTCATGCAGCTGCCTCTGCTATAGACACTCTGTTTACTGTTCCAAGAGGTTTGTCATAGTTGGAGTGGCTCTGCCATGAAGCACTCTGGGACCAAGGGGAAGACGAAGGAGGAAGGACTACACAGCTTGGGGCCTGGGCATAGAATGGGTCCAAGATGCTGTTCCTGCTGGCGAAGGCCGGCTAAAGGAGTCAAGCAGAGGGGAGCTCATGTTTAACAAGAGCTTTCTCCTGGCTGGGTGCTTTGTCAGTGTCCTCTCAGCTCATCTCCCCAACAAGGCAGCAAGGGAGCTTTGTTACCACCTTTTTACCAAGTATAAAATTGAGAATTAGAATGTTGAATGATTTGCCTAAATTTACACAGCTACGGAAAGGCAGACATGGATTCAGGCCCAGATTCTCCGGCCTCTGAAACCTATTTATTCATGTATTCATTCATTTATTAATTCACTCAACGAAGATGTATGGAAGGCCTACTATGTGCCAGGCTCTGTACCAGACATCAAAGCTAGGAGTCAGACACATTTCCCACCCTTTAGTGGGAGAAACCAACAGTATCAAGAGCGTAAATGCACAAGATAATTCCAGATGGTGAAAAATTATGAAGCAAATAAAACAAAGTGATGATCTAGAGCAAAAGTTACTAAAATACAGTCCAGGGCTCATCTCACCCACGGTCTTGGCGTGGAACTGCAAACTAAGAACAGTTTATACATTTACAAAGGTTATAATGAAAACAAAGGAGAATATACAACAGAGACGCCTTGTGTCCTGCAAAGCCTAAAATGTTTACCACCCAGCCCTGTGCAGACAAAGGTTGCCCACCCCTGGTTGAGAGAGAGCCTGGAGGGACATCGGTAGTAGTGGTCAGGGAAGGTCTCTCTGTGGTGGTAACTTTGAACTGAGACCTAATAATGGAAAAGAACCGCCAGGCAAAGAGACACAGGCAGAGGGAACAGCAAGTTTATGCAAAAACCTTGGGTTAAAAACCAGCTTAGCAGGTTCAAGAAACAAAAAGAAGGCCAACATTTCTCAAGTGCAGGAAATGAGAAGGAAAGTGGTACTGGGTGAGCTTGGGGAGGCAAGCAGGGAAGAGATCTCATAGAGCTTTCTGGGCCAAAGCTAGGAGTGTCCTGTCCACTTGACCTTGCGCACAGTATGGCAAGATCAAAGCAGAAAGCAGCAGGTGTCAGCATGGGTGGGGTCTAATCCAGCGGTCCAAGCACAGTGATGAGAATCCAAGTACAAGGGACACTTGAGTTAAACACATGGTAGCAACAGCTCCCAGGCAACGTGGTCACCCCGTGGTCAGAGGACACCAGGGAGATGATCCAGGATGGACAGGACTATAAGAGCTTGGCAGGCGGTCAGACCCTTGCCACACAAGCTGGAACTCAAAGAAAGCCTTGAGCTCCAGCAGGAAATGGAGGAATAAATATGAAGAACCAAGGGTGAGTGATGATGTACTGAGGGTGACAGTAAAAACCGTGACTTCTCAAGCATTTGGCTCCCCAGGCCTCACCACTGCACACCAAAATTTGGGACCATGGCCAAATCACTTGTACTGGCCCCCACCCATCCTCATACTCCGTATCCTGGTCAGACAAGGTTCAGGACCTGACCGGGCTAAACCAGACAGAGGAGAGCACCCGTGACTCCTTCTGGAGGGCGCTAGTGAGATGGATGCTGGCTGGACTATGCGGAAAGTGAGTGTGCGTGGCTCACGGCCATGGCATACGTGGTGTAGCCAACTGTGCGAGTACAGTACAGGGGCCTGAACCACAGTCAGGGTGACTTCTCTGCCCATGAGAGTGGGAGGAGGGAACTGTCCATGGGGATCAGTTCTAACAGTTTGTCCTTTGGTGACCACCTAGTTTAAAATGGCTGTGCTCCTAAGCATGTCCTCAGGCAAAATGTGTTCTGTAATTTGATTTTTTTATAAACAACTTTTATTGTTTTTTTTCTTATTGTAAGAGCAACACATGTTCTTTTCAAGAGAATCAGAAAATACAGAGATACCAAAAACAAGAAAATAAAAAATACTCATCCATCCACCCAGAGACAGCCATTGTTAATAGCTTGATGGCTATTGTTCCAGGCTTTTCTTTGTGCGTATACAGTTTATTAAACAAATACCCTCCAGGTCTGACCAGGTGGTGGACTCAGCTGTCTGATGCATGGTTCCACTGCTGACTGACGATGGTGTCTACCTGCCTGTCACCAGGACCCCCAGTACATTTTTCAAGGTTCCCTCCCCCGCCCCCCGATATCCCTGGGCATTTTTAGGGAGTTACACACCCAACAGTTCAAGCCTTTGCCTGTGCCTCTGTCACTACTCACTCCAAGTTATCCTGTGGCTGCCTGGTGGCTCCTCCCAGGCCACCGCCCCATGTCTACCCATCCAGCTGGCCCCACAGCTCAGGATGCCTTCCAGCTCATCTGCCTTGGACCACCCTAGCTCCCCTGGCGCAATTCTGCTTTGTCATTCCTGACTCTCAACCACTTCTACTTCCCTCAGCCACACAGATTCCTGCTTCCTCATAGGAGAAATGCCTTCCCCACCTGTGCTCTTCTAATAGGCTCCTGCAGGGTTTAAATACACAGTCCTTCCCATCCCTGGGGGGAAGGAATCCTCCACTACCCAGGTCAGGTACAAGTAAAAGACCAATCCTATATCTGGAACCATTACTCTGCTCCCAGTCTTCTCAGAATGACCCTCAGGTCCCTTCCCCCACGATGAGGCACGTCCTCCTCTGTAACCTCTGTAACCTCCCACTCCTCCCACAGATCAAGTCACCTGAAGGGAAGAAGAGAGAGAATCACCTACACTCACCTACCACCGACTCCCTCACCATTGTCATACATTAAGAGGGATATGACATACATATAATCTTAGAAACTCCTTATTTACCTGTCAATATATTGTAGACATCCCTCTTTATCAATAAGCGTGTTTTAGCATCATGTTTCATGGTTGCCTAGTATTCCAATATATAAACTATGCTTAATTTATGTAAACAAACCCCTATTATAGACATCCAGATTGTGGCCCACATTTTCTACTACAAGTAAAACAATCTTAGTTTTAAGTGAACAATGTCCCTTGGCAGAATTCCTTACCAACTCTAGAACTTTAGAGGAAAATGTCCTCGTCATCTACCGAATTCAATTGGGATGAAACACCTACGTAACGTGACACACATGACAGTGTTGTCTGCACTGCACGGTCTGCATCCTGAAAGAACTCACAGCCTGGGAAGAGACAGGAGAGGACAGCAATGACCCCGATGGGAGGCAGGGCTGTGCTCGTTGTAATAAGCTGGTCACATGGAGTGGGTTTGGGGAACATCATGGCAGGACAGGCATTTGGCCTTGGTTTCAGGAGAAGGCAGTATTTCACATCTCAGAGGATGACTGAGATTTTACTCAGGAGGGAGCAGAAAGACATGTGAGCTAGCAGACTGGTCAGAGCCAAGGTGTGGAGCAGGGAGAGGCAGGGCTTACAAGAAACAGGGAGGAGCCTGACTGTAGAACAGAGCAGTGAAGGAGAGCGAGTAATGGAAGCAAGTCTAGAAAAACACATTGGGACCAGGTCATGAAGCGGTGCAACGCCCTTGATGATGTCAAGGTCAGACATCAAGGGGCAGAATGGAAAATGAAAGAGGAAAACTCAATTTTGAGGGTATAGTCCTCAAATAATTATTCCTAAAAATGAATTTTTTTCCACTATCTCATTCTCCTTTTGCCAAATATAATCATCCTATGAGCATTGAAAATTACACCAAATATATTTTTATGACCTAAAGCTAACCTTGTTGATTTTGATTTACAATGAGTACTGGAAAATGAAATTCTGTACTTTCAATCGACCTAATATTTCAGTGATTGTTTTTTCTCATAGATAGAAAAGTGATGAACATTCTATGTCTATATACACTGACTTTCCTTGTTTCCCTTGCACCTCGGAGCCTTTGCACCTGCTATTCCCAATGCCTGGAATTGTTTTTCCTTTTCCACTTCTCCTACCTCACCCCCAACCATTTTTAAGATTTCATTTCAAACATCACATTTCTCCAATCCTCCAAATCTGGGTTAGGTCTCCCTATCCTATGTTCGTGAGGTAGTCAGTCTTCCTTTTTTAGCCCTCACCACAATTAAAATTCAATAATTTAATGGTACATTCTGCACATGTGTTTAAACTCAATCAGCCAAAGCCTACATCCCCCGCTTGAATGTAATTCCATCCCCTCCATGAGGGCAGGAATTGTGTCCAAAGTGTCTTTGCACATAGAAGATAATTACTAGGTATTTCTCAAGTGAATGAATATCACGGTCCAAGTTTGTTTCCACAAACGTTTTGATAATTCCAAGATGAAAAAAGAATGTGTTAGAACAACTGGTAAAATTTAACAATCATCGCGTTTAGTTGTATTTGCTTTTTCATAGCCCACCTATCTCTACAAAGGATTTAAAGGAAATTTGCATAAAAGACCATATACTTGAGGAGACATTGAAACTCAAGTGGGCCCATATTTGATGGACAAAGTAACTTAAAACCACAATCTCCTATTGTCTCAAAACCACGTGAGGAATTTTTGTGAGGTGGGGATTATCATCCCTAATTAGATGAGGAAACTGTAGCCTAGAGATGTTGAATGAACTTGCCCAACTCACAAAACCAAGTGGAACAAAAATGGGCTTTTCTGGCAAAGGTAGACTGTCCAACTAGTTTACTGCTCTCTGCTGCCTCCTGTTGGTGGGAAGAGAAAAGAGCAAGCCCCTCTGGGTTGGCTGGAGCAACCATCCCCTCTTCCTGCGGTGGTGGACCAGTGGTACCAAGCAACCTGGCAAGCCTCCCTTCTACTCCCATCCTCCCACCAGGCCGGATTCTCGGGATGCCTAATTGTTCCAGTTTACATATGATTAACAAAATCCAAGAATTGAGCTGACGGCCTGCAGAGCCAGCAGTGGTTCCAGACTGGCTGGACAATCTGCATGGCCTCCTCTTTTCAGACCGGTGCCTCATCGGCCCTCTGAGTTTTAGGTGCAGCCCTAGGAGATGACCAGAGACAGACAAAAGTCTGATATCTACCGGCTGTGTATCTTCACACCCGGGCCTCACTCCTCTGGCCTCAGTTTCCTTCTCTTCAACAGAATCAGGATATTTGTGGCTTTCCTACGATGTTATGAAATTGACATAATGTTCAGAGTTGAGCATGCAGAAAATGTCCGCTTCCCTTGCTTCCCTTTCTGCTTCTGCTGGCAGCTTTAGCAATGACTGAAATATTGATTGCTTTCTTTCCTTCCCTGTGCTTTGGCCAGGGCCTTGGGGCCAATTTCCCAGCAGTGAAGTCACAGTGTGCTGAGCCAGGAGGATGAGTAACTGCCTCCCTCTCCAGTTGAACTTTCTCTTATACAGGTGTCTGGGGTGAGGCAGCCCAGGCAACTCTGCCCAAGCCCAAATCAGGTCGTTACACCAGGCACGTGCTATGAGCTAACAAAGCAAGCACCGCCAATCCGGGTTATAAATCCAGAGTGTTTATATCATCTTTTGTGCACCGCTAAACTCTAATAACCCCAAGTCCCACTGGACTGGAGAAAACAAGCTGCAATTGTTGTTTACTCATCAAAACCTCATTCTTCAGAGAAATGAGAAGCCAGGACACAGATGTCACTCAGTAAATCATCCAGCAGCAACGGGGGAATGATTGCAATGGGTGAAAAAAATCTGATCAAGTAATGGAATGAAGGAAAGAGCGAGGCTTGAAATGAAGAAATCAGCCTGGACTGGCCTAGAACCCAGAAGATTCCTTCTCCCTGTGCTATTTGCAAATGTGCTTCTCTGGGGTGGACATTCAGAGTGATTCACCTTAAAGTTTCATGGGGAGAAGGGCAGGGCTTCATTAACTTCACGTCCAGGCGGTTATTAAAGCATGCTACCAGTTTGAATCTGTGGGATGAATTGTTCTTTCGGTAAAGACACATAAAAACAAAGTTGGCAACTAACAGAGGGAACCAACATGGCAAGGATAGGAGCAGGCTGGGATTCAGAGAGCTCACCCCAGACACACGCTGGCCTAAGGCAGCAAGCCGATAGACTCAGAGGTGGCCTCCTCCAAATAGATAGGTACTAAGTCTTAGTGGCCCTGCCCAGGCTTGGCTCAGGGCCAGGTGGGGTGAAATTCCAGGGGGCTCTTGCTGAAAGGGATGGGAATGTCAGTGAGGAAGGGCACTTTGAGAGGATATCTGATGACAAGATCAATCCCTGCACTTTAAAAAAGAGTAAACTGAGGACAAGCGTGGAGAAGAGCATTGGCCACTCTTGCCATTCATTTCATTGGTATTTTTCATGCTGAAAGTACAATGCATAGCCCTCTTGAATTTCAGTGCAATGCCATTTATTTTGAGCTATTTACGCTTAAGAATAGAATCTAAGAGTTGTAAGATTATCTAATCCTGTGATGATGAGTGGCCTGGGTAATGCCAATCTGCTTCCCACACATAAAGCTTGTGCTAGTACCTAGCTACAGCATTTGTTCTGCCCAAATGGCTTTCCCAACCCCTTCTGCTGAGAAAAGCTCCTTGGTTTTCTTTGAAAGAAAGACTTCCCCATTCTATGAGGTCTAGGTAGGGCTGTCAATCACAGTGCTCCATCCCCTAGCCATAAAACTGAGGGCATATGACCCAAGACTATCCAATCAACATACCCTCTCTCGGCCATACTGATTGGTTTAGACGTGGACAAATTACCCAGACCTAGCCAATCAGAAACCATCCAAGACCTGCCTACCAAAGTGAACTGGAAAAATGGTTTCTTTCCCTGGAAGTGGCTAAGATGGAAGCATATGAGTTGTCTGGGACTGCCAGCAGCCATATTACCCACCCAATAAAAAGAGCCTGTCTGGAAACGGTAGCCCACCAAAGTCAGACAGAGCCAAGGGATGGAGCAAGAAAAGTCCTAACAGCATTACGTGTGCCCTTGTCTCTAGCTATACCTGAAGGCTGTTCTTTCTATAGGCACCCCTGACAATCAGCCAATACCTTCCCTTTTTATTTATAGTAGTTCAATTTGGATTTCTGTCACTTGCTGTCCTAATAATACTAACCACTCACAAAGCTCTTTATCGTTGAGCCCTGTCATAGTCTCGTATTTCTTTTCAACATGATGCTTCATGCAATTGAAAGGTTTATGTGATGAAACCAGTCGGCCTTCTCAGATTCTAATCCAACACTTCCATTTAGCAAATGAGGAAACGGAAGTCCAGATAAGAAAAAAAGGCTTGGCTCAAGGTCATGCCCAGCTAGTAACAGGAACTGATTCACACCCCAGTGGTTGTTTGATATTCCTTGATCAACCCATTCTCCAGTGATAAGACCTGCTGCCAACAGTTGAATGAGAGCTCATGGAAAGTTCTGATCTTTGGTCGGGATGTAGAGTCTTCCCCCACCACCTCATAGTGCCCTGACCCCTGTATCCCTATACAGCCTTGAAGCTGCCCAGGTTTTTCCTTGTGATATTTCATCTGCCCTCTCAAAATATAGTTCTGAAGGGTCCTCTGGAGAAAGCTTCCAGATCACTTCATGATCTCAGAGCTAAATCTTTGATTCCAGAGGTGTCATGACCAGGGGAAATTTTCATCTCCTTTAATTCAGACACTATACTTCTTTTAATGCAACGTGAGATATCATTAGCTTTGGGTGGAGAGGGCAACTACAGGATTGACTGCAAAGAATCAAAAAGCAAGGGGAAAATAAGCAATTGAACGAATAAATTTTAGCCTGAAAATAAGAATATTCAGGAAAAGCAGATAATTTTCGTATTTTTAAAGGATTGTCATAGGTCAAAAAAAAAAATTAAATTTCTGTAAGATTCCAAAGGGAAGAATAGGGGTGGATGGATACAACCTACAAGAAAACAGATCTACAGATCCAGAAACTGAGGCTCACAGAGGTTAAGTTACTCACCTGCGCCCACACAGCACATTGTTTTACCAAACAAGAATGTCAACTGAGACCTCCTGAGGAATCCACAGCCTGAAACAACTGAGAGGGACAAATCCTAGTTAAAATTCAGTGTCCACCACTTCGTCCCTTGAGCAAGAAGCCCCTTAACTTCTCTGAACCTTCTCATATATATAAGTAGGGGATCAAACTACTGAGGTTCCAAAAATCATGTGACACAATGTGAATCAGGCTCACCTCGTACTGGCACTCAACAACTTTTACTTCTCTCACCTTTGCCTGTTCACCGCACCTCTTCTTTCACATCACCTCTTCTTTTCCTATAATTTGAACAGCACAGGACCCACTTTAACCCACACCAGAAGTGAGATTTTCTTGCTTTAATCAAAGGCCAGTTCCACTGGGCTCAACCATTTCCTGGTTCCATCAGAGATTCAAGTCACAACCACATCTGTGAGAGGGTCGATGTCCAGAAAGAATCTGGCAGAACTGTGGGATGTGGAAGATAGTGCATCTGCCACAACTGGACCTTGTTAGATTCCACCCTGAGCACCCCATCCATATCCTTTCCAGGAAAAGCAACTGTCTGCTCCCTCCTCTTGCCAGAGCTGCTGCTCCATTTTGCCTCAGCCCTGCCCAACTGAGTTCCCAGAATCCATTTTGACAGGTCCAACTTTCAAACCTTTGCCTATGCTGTTCCCTTTGCCTGGAATTTTTTTTCTCATCCATTGTTCAAAATGTCAATGATTACACATCAACTTCTGGGGTCTTCCCTGGGATGTCCAGACTTGTTTGTCTTAGGTTTTTTATTTGTTTGTTTGTTTGTTTGTTTGTTTAAAATGAATTGACAAGCATGGACGAGTCAGTAAAATTTACCTTTTATTATCATTGCCAGAATTGTTATCACTGGCTGGAGTGTAGTCTGCCTCTGGGTATAGCTAGAGAAAGGTTTAGAGGACTGGAATGGCAACTGAAGAAGTGAGCACAGTGTGGTTCTCTCACTTTTTTTTTTTTTTTTTTTTTTTTTTTATTAAATTTATTGAGGTGACAGTTGTTAGTAAAATTACATAGATTTCAGGTGTACAATTCTGTATTACATCATCTATAAATCCCGTTGTGTGTTCATCACCCAGAGTCAGTTCTCCTTCCATCACCATATATTTGATCCCCCTTACCCACATCTCCCACCCCGCACCCCCCCAGCCCCCACGCCCCTTACCCTCTGGCAACCACCAAACCATTGTCTGTGTCTATGAGTTTCTGTTTCTCATTTGTTTGTCTTGTTCTTTTGTTGTTTTGGTTTATATACCACATATCAGTGAAATCACATGGTTCTCTGCTTTTTCTGTCTGACTTATTTCGCTCAGCATTACACTCTCAAGATCCATCCATGTTGTCACAAATGTTCCTATATCATCTTTTCTTACTGCCGAATAGTATTCCATTGTGTATATATACCACAACTTCTTCATCCATTCATCTATCGAAGGACATTTTGGTTGTTTCCATGTCTTGGCCACTGTAAACAAAGCTGCAATGAACATTGGAGCACACGTGTCTTTATCTCTAAATGTTTTCAGATTTTTGGGGTAGATACCCAGGAGAGGGATTGCTGGGTCATATGGCAATTCTATTCGTGGTTTTGTGAGGAACCGCCCCACCGCCCTCCGTGACAGCTGCACCAGTCTGCATTCCCACCAACAGTGTATGAGGGTTCCTTTTTCTCCACAGCCTCTCCAACATTTGTTACTATTTGTCTTGTTGATGATGGCCATTCTGACTGGGGTGAGGTGATATCTCATTGTGGTTTTGATTTGCATTTCTCTGATGATTAGTGATGTTGAGCATTTTTCATATGTCTATTTGCCATTTGTATGTCCTCTTTGGAGAAATGTCTCTTCAAGTCCTCTGCCCATTTTTCAATTGGGTTGTTTGTTTTTTTGTTGTTCAGTTGCATGAGTTCCTTGTATATTCTGGATACTAGCCCCTTATCGGAGGCACTGTTTGCAAAAATCTTCTCCCATTCAGTTGGTGGCCTCTTTATTTTGTCAATGGTTTCTTTTGCTGTGCAGAAGCTTTTAAGTTTCATATAGTCCCATTTGTTTATTTTAGCTTTTACTTCCATTGCCTTTGGAGTCAAATTCATAAAATGCTCTTTGAACCCAAGGTCCATAAGTTTAGTACCTATGTTTTCTTCTATGCAGTTTATTGTGTCAGGTCTTATGCTTAAGTCTTTGATCCATTTTGAATTAATTTTGGTACATGGTGACAAATAGCAGTCCAGTTTCATTCTTTTGCACGTGGCTATCCAATTCTCCCAGCTCCATTTATTGAAGAGGCTGTCTTTGCTCCATTGTATGTTTTTAGCTTCTTTGTCAAAAATTATCTGTCCATATTTATGTGGTTTTATTTCTGGGTTCTCAATTCTATTCCATTGGTCTATATGTCTGTTTTTCTGCCAATACCATGCTGTTTTGATTATTGTGGCCCTGTAGTACAGGCCAAAGTCAGGAAGTGTGATACCTCCATTATAGTTCTTTTTTCTTAAGATTGCTTTGGCTATTCGGGGTCTTTTGTGGTTCCAAACAAATCTGATGATTTTTGTTCTATTTCTTTAAAATATGCCATTGGGATTTTGATGGGGATTGCATTGAATCTGTATATTGCTTTGGGTAATATGGCCATTTTAACTATGTTGATTCTTCCAATCCATGAGCACGGAATGTCTTTCCATTTCTTTGTGTCTTCTTCAATTTCTTTCAGAAAAGTCTTATAGTTTTCAGCATATAGGTCTTTCACATCCTTGGTTAAGTTTATTCCTAGGTATTTTATTCTTTTTGATGCAATTGTAAAAGGAATTGGTTTTTGTATTTCTTTTTCTGAGATTTCATTGTTGGTATATAGGAAGGCAATGGACTTTTGTGCGTTGATTTTGTAGCCAGCAACTTTACTGTATTCGTTGATTGTTTCTAATAGCTTTTTGGTGGAGTCTTTAGGGTTTTCTATATATAGCATCATGTCATCTGCAAAGAGTGATAATTTAACTTCTTCATTCCCAATTTGGATGCCTTTGATTTCTTTCTCTTGCCTGATTGCTCTGGCAAGGACTTCCAACACGATGTTGAAAAGCAGAGGTGATAGGGGACATCCCTGTCGTGTTCCTGAACGTAGAGCAAAGGGCTTCAGTCTTTCTCCATTAATTATGAGATTAGCAGAGGGCTTGTCATATATGGCTTTTATTATGTTAAGGTATTTTCCTTCTATACCTATTTTATTAAGTGTTTTAATCATAAATGGATGTTGTATCTTGTCAAATGCTTTTTCTGCATCAATTGATATAATCATATGATTTTTGTCCTTTATTTTGTTTATATGATGTATCACATTGATGGATTTGCGTATGTTGAACCATCCTTGTGCCCCGGGGATGAACCCCACTTGGTCGTGATGAATAATCTTTTTAATGCATTGTTGTATTCGATTTGCTAGAATTTTATTTAGGATTTTTGCATCGGTATTCATCAGAGATATTGGTCTGTAGTTTTCTTTTTTTGTGCTGTCTTTACCAGGTTTTGGTATCAGGGTAATGTTGGCCTCATAAAATGTGTTGGGGAGTACTGTTTCTTCTTCAATTTTTTGGAAGAGTTTGTGCAGAATTGGTATTAGATCCTCTTTGAAGGTTTGGTAGAATTCACTAGTGAAGCCATCTGGTCCCGGACTTTTGCTTTTGGGAAGGTTTTGGATGACTGATTCAATTTCGTTGAATCATTTGGTGATCGGTCTGTTTAGATTTTCCAGTTCTTCATGGTTCAGCCTTGGAAGGCTATATGTTTCTAAGAACTTATCCATTTCTTCTAGGTTGTTGAATTTGGTGGCATATAGTCCTTCATAGTATTCTTGGATGATCCTTTGTATTTCTGTGGTGTCCGTGATAACTTCCCCTTTTACGTTTCTGATTTTGTTAATCAGTGTCTTCTCTCTTTTTATCTTAGTAAGTCTAGCCAAGGGTTTGTCAATTTTGTTAATCTTCTCAAAGAACCAGCTCTTTGTCACATTAATTTTTTCTATTGTCTTTCTGTTCTCTATTTCATTTATTTCTGCTCTAATTTTTGTTATTTCCTTTCTTCTGCTGACCTTGGGTTTTACCTGTTCTTCTTTTTCTAGTTCTTTAAGGTGTAACATGAGGTTATTTATTTGGGAATTTTCCTGTTTCTTGAGATAGGCCTGTAATGAGATAAATTTCCTAAAACTGCTTTCGCTGCATCCCAAAAATTTTGGTAGGATGTATTTTCATTGTCATTTGTTTCTATGTATCTTTTGATCTCTCCTCTAATTTCTTCTTTGACCCAGTCCTTCTTTAAAAGTATGTTGTTTAGTCTCCATGTATTTGTGTTTTTCCGCTTTCTTTTTACAGTTGATATCCAATTTCAAAGCCTTGTGATCAGAGAATATGCATGGTATGATTTCAATCTTTTTAAATTTGTTGAGACTGATTTTATGTCCCAATATATGGTCTATCCTTGAGAATGTTCCATGTACACTAGAAAAGAATGTGTAGTCTGATGTTTTAGGATGAAGTGCTCTATAAATGTCAATTATGTCCATTTCATCTAATGTGTCATTTAGGGCTACTATGTCGTTATTTATTTTCTGTTTGGATGATCTATCCATAGCTGTCAATGATGTATTTAAGTCCCCTAGTATAATTGTGTTTTGGTCAATTTCTCCCTTTAGTTCTGTTAGTAGTTGCTTGGTGTATTTCGGTGCTCCCTGACTGGGGGCATAAATATTGATGACTGTTATGTCTTCTTGTTTTACAGTCCCTTCACCATTATGAAATGTCCATCTTTGTCTCTTGTTATCTTTTTCACCTTGAAGTCTGTTTCATCTGATATCATTATGGCTACACCTGATTTTCTCTGGGCACCATTTGCTTGGAGTGTCAATTTCCACCCTTTCACTTTGAGTCTATGCTTGTCCTTGTAGCTGAGATGTGTCTCTTGGAGACAGCATATGGTTGGGTTTAGTTTTTTGATCCAATCTGCTACTCTGTGCCTTTTTATTGGTGAGTTCAGTCCATTTACATTTAGGGTGATTATTGATATGTGAGAATTTCCTGTCATTCTATCTTTAGTTTTCTGGTAAGGCTGTGTCTCCATTGTTTCTTTGCCTTTTTGTTGTTGTCTATTATTTCTGTGTGGTGGTATTCTATGATGTTTCCCTCTGTTTCTTCTTTTATTTCAGTATATATTTCAGTTCTGGATTTTTTTTGAGTGGTTACCCTTAAGTTTATGTAAAAGTAAGTTTGATATTTAGAGTATTCCATTTTCTTCAGCACGCTTACTTTCTCCATTCCCATATTCCGGTTCAGGCCTTTATTCTCCCCCTTTTTGAGTTTTGGTTGCCACAAATTGTCCCTGTTGATGGTGGTCGAATAGCCTCCTTTAGTATTTCTTGTAGTGCAGGTCGTGTATTAGAAAATTCCCTCAGCTTCTGTATGTCTGGAAAGGTCTTTATTCCTCCTTCATATCTAAAGGATATCTTTGCTGGATATATTATTCTTGGCTCATGATTTCTCTCTTTCAATAGTTTGAATATTTGGTTCCACTCCTCCCTGGCTTGTAGAGTTTCTGCTGAAAAATCTGATGATAATCTAATGGGCTTTCCTTTGTAAGTTACCGTCTTCTTTTCCCTGGCTGCCTTGAGGATTCTTTCTTTGTCGTTGATTTTAGACAGCTTCAGTACAATGTGCCTTGGAGAAGGCCTGTTGGGATTGAGGTAACTAGGTGTTCTATTTGCTTCTTGGATTCGAGGGTCCAGTTCTGTCCACAAATTTGGGAAGTTCTCATCGACGATTTGTTTGAATATATTCTCTGTTTCCTTCTCTCTTTCTTCTCCTTCTGGTATGCCCATTATTCTTATATTGCTCTTTCTGATGGAGTCAGAAAGTTCTTGTAGAGTTCTTTCATTTCTTTTAAGTCTCAAGTCTCTTTCTTCTTCTATCTGTGTCATTTCCAGGTTTCTATCTTCGATGTCACTGATTCTTTCCTCCATCTGGTCAACTCTACTACCTAAGCTGGTTATTTCATTCTTAATTTCTTCTATTGAGTTCTTAATCTCCAGAAATTCTGTTTGGTTCTTTTTAAAATTTCAATCTCTTTCGTAAAATGCTCATACTGTTCTTTAATTGAGTTTCTGAGTTCATTTAACTGCCTATCTGTGTTTTCTTGTATCTCGTTGAGTTTTTCAGAACTGCAGCCTTGAATTCTCTGTCATTTAAGTCACATATTTCTGTATATTTAAGTGCCTTTTCTGGAGATTTTTCACTTTCTTTCTGAGCTATCTTGTTGCCTTGGTTACTCATGGCGATTACTGGTTTACTATTTCTCTTCCTAGACATCTACAGGAGTGACTTCTGCAACAAGTTGATAGGAAGAGGTCTTTCTTTGTTCAGCAGTTCTGTTTACTCCTGCAGGGAACCGCCCAGATAGGTGGGGCCAGGGGCGGGGTGAGCTGTGAGAGGTGGCCCAGAGCAATGGCAGCGACCACCACCACAGCCTGTCCTGCTTCCACAGCTCTCTTCCCTTTGCCGGAACTAGTTGGGCTGTGGATTTGTGTTTGTGGGCCACAGTTCTCAAATATAGCAAATTTTCTGTTGTTTTGATCTGACACTGCTACTGTTTCGCTTCTAGCACCGGGCAGGTGGGGGCGGGGCGAGCTCTGAGAGGGAGGCGGCTAGTCTCAGTGCCTAAGGCTCCGTTCTCTGCTCGGCAGTGCGGGCTTAAACCACCGTTTTCAGCCTTTTTCCCTCAGTCTTTTCTCCGAGGTCTCTGCCGTGAGCGTTGGGTTCAGCCGTGTTATATGCTGTCCCCTCAGCCCTGTGGAGCCCTGGCGGAGCCCTAGCAGTCCGATCTCCCGCAGCTGCGGTAGTTCCGGGAAGCAGCGAGCTCGGCGCACTGAGCTGGGTCTGAGTCCTGCGCCCGCGGAGCTGCGTCTCCGCCCGCTTCTCACTTTCCTCCTCCCCCCGCTCGCGCGCGCGAATCTCCCACCTGTAGGTGATTTCAGTCGGTAGTGGGCCTCTTCGTCTTGCCTGTCTGCTGTGCAGGGAGTCCTTTGTGGAGTTTTTGTTGTTCGATTCTTTGTAAATTCCAGGGGAGCTTTACAGAGGCTCACCTCACTCCGCCATTTTTCCGGAACCTTCTCTCACTTTTTAAAAGTGGTCAGGACACTAACAGGGAAAGAAGACTGACAGCCCAGAGGCCTCGCATTGGGCTTTCCCTTCCCTTGGTGGATGTGCCAATATGTGAGAGAAGACCTCAGCTGACCAAGCCCATGAGACTGATGTATAAACCCTGAAACCCTGCACCTGATTCACAGTGGAAACGGAACTGCTAAAGAGCTAGAGAGCTCTGCTCACTCCCTCTCATCCACCTCTGCCTACTGAGCAGATGATCAGAACCACAGAGAACAGCAGCTGTATGATTCAAAGATTCCTTCTCCTCAGTCTTCCCCATAGAAAAACAGTCCCCTTAAAGACCACACAGACCATGCCCTTGAGCAGCTGGATTCCCACAGTCTTAGTCTGCTTAGGCTGCCATTATCAAAATACCACAGACTGTGCGGCTGAAGCAACAGGAATGTATGTCTCACAGTTCTGGAAGCTGGGAGGTGCACGACCCAGGTGACAGCTGATTAATTTCCCTGATGAGGCCTCTCTTACTGACTTGTAGATGACTGCCTTCTTGTGTCCTCACATGGTGGAGAGAGAAAGGAAGCTCTCGGGTGTCTCTTCTAAGGACATTAATCCCATCACAGGGGTCCTACCCTCACGATCTCATCCAGACCCTATTACTTCCAAGGGCCCCATCTCCAAGTGCCATCACGTTGGGGGTCAGGGCTTCAGCAGATGAATTGGGGGAAACACAATTTAGTCCATAGCACCCACTGTTCACCAAGAAGCCATCCTCTTCTATCTCCTTTGGGTATTATACTCAGATACCCATCTTCTTTTGCTCTGTGTTTAGATACAAACATTAAATAACATTAGCTCTTGCAGTAGTTCAATGAAAATAATACAAAGAGAGGGATTCATAAAAATTCAAATGTCTAACCCCAATTAGACATTTTCCCCCAGAGTACTGTGTTCCTAAAGCCCTTCCTTCTGTGCCCTTCCCACTGCAAACTTAGCTTTTCAGCATGGCGCGTGATCGAGAGTAATAATTACCAAATGGATGCAGAAAGAGCCATAATGGACAGTGGGAAGTGAGCCTACCTACTCTAAAAGGCTGTTCCCAAGCCATGGGAAGCCAGACACTCTGGTCCACAGGTGGACGTTCCAGCCTTGCACTGTGGTACTGTTTTTGAGGTCAAAGTAAGTTATTTCTCAACCTCATCCCATCAGAGCTGTGGTCAGAGAAAATTCCTCCCAGAGATCTGAGAGTTATTCATAGAAGTCATTCCTTCCAGACTGTTGCAACTCTAAGTCTTATTGTGTGTTTGGGAGTATTTCTATGGAAAAGTGGGATAGTGAAATCCAGAGGGCACTGGCTGGAAAGCCACCATCATAACCCCAAAACCCCTAATTCTTAACCATTAAAAATGCTGCTTTCCTTGGTTTTAATCTAGCTGGTGATATGGCTCTGACATGTTTCTGGTCAGCTTGCTGTCCAAAGCTCTTACAGGAAGTCTTGTTTTTGTCTTTTATTTTGCCACCAACATTCTTCCAACCCTAATATATGAGACGTGACTGGTGAGGCTTTTTCCAGTCATGAGATTTCTCCAGAGCTCATCCATTCACTCAGCAAACCTCAGTTAAAAACCTGCCATGTTCCAGGCCTTGAGTTGGCCCTGGGATTCAAAGATAATGGAATACAACCATCCCCATTTCTCTTCATGCTGTAGAAGCCTTATCTTGTTTATGGCCTCTGTTTTATTTTGTCTTCTAATGGAACACCTGGCCAGCATCATCTATCTATGTGATAATTCATCATTCCCTTCGTTTTTGTGCAGAAGTCTGTCCCTAGGTGATCCTCAAGGAGAGATCTACTGGGATTCTGTCCAATATCCAGATGTGTGAGTACATTTAGAAGGGTCACCAGACCTTTGGAACCAAACTTTACTTTAACTTGATACAACTACAGAAACCTTTCTTAGACCCTGTTCCAGTTTAATATTGCTTTCCTGAGGCTTGTCCGTTTTCCAGTGCCTCTTATCTTAGGTTTTTCCAAGCCACCTGCTGCAGCTGACCCAGTTTCACTACCTCAGAACTGGAGAGTCATTTCCTGTTTCAAGTACTGGAAGAGATTTTAATAAGATGATACAGAGCAGCTGTTTTCTCAAGCCACAGAATGTGGAACAACAGCGAGAGCGCTGGCCTGGAATGCAGAAATTGGGTCCTCATCCACCCAGTCCCCCACTTGATGAGTGGTGGTTGGAAGTTTTCTTCATTCTGGACCCATCACTGTGATCTCCTTCTAAACCCCACTCCTCCCCTCCACCTACCTCACCCTTACCCCTTTTCCAGGAGTGTCTTTTCCCCGTGTCTTAACCAAGTCTTACAAAGGCGCATAGGAGCTAATTAGCACTGAAATGTTACTTTATGACCAGGTGAGCCATTACTAGATACCAGTAGCGCTGAGAGGGATTTGAACAAACACCTAGTTTATACCTTCTTGCTCAAACAGAACTTGCCCTTCCTAAACACTTATTCTTATTCAGGCATTTTGCTGGGGACTGGACAGACAAAATTAAATAAGGTTGTGACACAGCTATCGAAGGGAGCTCTGAGAACTGAGAGGCGAATTTAACTCATTCGGAGGGAACAACGAAAACTTCCTAAGAGAAAGCATTGCCATTGCTGGCTCTGGAAGGTAGAGCATGGGTTAGCCAGAAAGAAAGTGGGGTGAAAGATGTCCCAAGCATGGGAAGCCATGAGCGATTGCACTGAGGTGTGAAGTAGAATAGTGTAAGTAGGAGCCTACCAGAAGTGTGAAGTTACTAGAAGAAAAATCAAAGCTGGAACAGACAGATGAGGCTGGGAAAGGAAGAAAGAGGCAAGTCCCAAAAGTCCTTGCAAGCCAAGAAATGAGATCATTCCTCAGTTTACAACCTTTCAGTGGCTTTCTCTGCACCCAAATTAAGATCCAATTCCAATAAAGAACGCATACACTGGACTGACTCTCCAAAAGGGCCAACTCCTTGCGTTTGTTTTTTTTTAATCAAGTTTTTTAGAGGTTCTTTAGAGAACTGCGATATTTTCTAATGGAGAGGGTCTTTTTTTCTATTTTAAAACACAGGGAAATGATATACAAGTATTTCATCATTGTTGTGATTGTTATTACTATTACTTCAGGCACATAAAAAGTATAAAAATAGTATAATAAACATCTGCATATCCCTCACTTTTATTAAATTTTAAACTATTACAGTTCCAGTTAACGTCACACTCCCTAATCTCATTCCCTTCCCTGCACGCCAAATGAAAACACTGTCCTGAAGTTTGCATGGCATTCCCTTTCCTATTTTTACACTTGTATCACATATGTACTTGTAAAACAGTACTACTGCTTTTGCATGTTTTAAAGCTTTCACATGTTGCACTGATTCTTCTACAACTTGCTTCTGTCACGCAACATAGTTTTTGAGATTTATCCATATTGATACCTGTAACTCAACTTCATTCATTTTAATGCAGTATAGTATTCCACTGTATGAAAACAGAAATAAACCACAATTTGTTTTAGCCATTCCCCTGATGATGGACATTTCGTTCAGTTCCAATGATGTGTCATTACAAACAAGGCTACCGTGATCATTTTTGTACGTATCATCCTATGCATGTGTACAAGAGTTTCTCTGGGAAATGTACCTAAGAGTAGATTTTCTGGTCATAGGGTACACACATCTTCAGCGTCACTAGCCATTGCCAAATTTCTCTCCAAAGTGATATCATCAGTTTAAACTCCTACCACCATGTCTGAGAATTCCTGGGACTACATCATCTTGCTAATGCTTGACTTTTAAATTTTTAGCAATTTTATCTGCTGGGCATGAAATGGTATCTCCTTGTAGTTTTAAGTTGCATTTCTTTGATTACTAATGAGGTTGAGCATCGTTTCATTTTCAATGAATGTTTTATGAACTGCATGTTTAACATCCTTTGCCCATTTTTCTTTCGGGGCAGCTGTCTCTTTCTTAGTGAGAAGTTCTATATACCTCATGGATAAAAACCTTTTGCATTGCACTTATTAAAAAGGGTATCAGGAAATTTTGTCAAAGACTGGAAATGGGCAAAAGACATTACTGGGTGTTCTTGCAGTTGAACTCTGAATATTGTCTAGAGGTCCAAGGTTTATCAGATTCTATAGACCTTTGATTGCTTTTAATTGACTAAGTTATTTTACTCTGTGAGAGATAAAACTTAACTTGTAGAAAACAAATGGCAATGCAAATGCTTCCTGTTCAAGACAATGCAAATAATTCTTGCTCATAGCAATCAAAGCGTATTTTGTCTGCAAGAGAATATAAATCTCTATAAATCAAATTCTCATTTAATCTCTTATTAGTTCCCTCATTAATTAATAAGTTAAAATAAAATATTTTACACTTATTTATATACTATTCATATGAGACAGTGATTTTACCATGTTGAAAATTATATTTTAGTAAGGGAGATATTTTCAAAGAATAAAAAAGAATGATCAAGGAAAGCTGACACTTTCAGACAGAATCTGTGGTTGGCCAGACAGCATAACTGAGTCAGGAGACTGAGGGCCTGAGGCCATCCTGCAGTGTGAATCACTGATTCTGAAGCCCAGAAAGTTTAGTCTGAATAAAGATGGACAGAGTTGAGCCCTGGGGGGCAACAGGAGGCTGCGTGGCTGGTTTGCGAGCCAGCACCACCATTTTACAATCAGAGTGTTTGGGCAATGTATTGAACCTTTCTACACCTCATCTCCTCATCTTTAAAACTGGAATAATAAGATGTACCTTGAGGCCTACCTTGAGAATTAAATAATACATGTAAACCACTTAAGTTATGATATAAAAATATTATTATAACAATAGTAACAATAGCAGCTAACATTTATTGAAAGTTTACTTATTGGACAAGGCAAAAAGCTACAAGTGAGGGAACTGAAGCTTAGAGACTGCAAAGCCCCAGCTCGTAACCAAGGAGCTAATTGACAGCTATTGTTATTGTCCTAGTAGAGCAAAGCCAGAGACAAGTTCAAGAGCAGACTCTGTCTCCAACAACCCTGGGACCCTGTGCAAATTCGCACTCCTTCTCTGAGCCACAGCCATTCATTCGCTCATTCCTTTGATAAACTCACTACCTCTGCCGAGTTTTGTACTAAATTATTGATACTGGAGAAATGAGGAAGCCTGGGGGCTCCAGTTTCTGAACGTTTAAAATGAAGATGAACTATCTATTCACTGAAAACCTTGTTAGTGTCCTAGGGCTGCCATAACAAAGCACCACAACTGGGTGGCTTAAAAACAACAGATATTTATTGTCTCATAGTTCTAGCAGTTAGAAGTCCAAAATCAAGGTGTCCACAGCTCCCTTTTCCCTCTGAAACCTGTGGGGGACAATCTTTCCCAACCTCTTCCTAGCTTCTGATGCTCGCTATCAATTCTTGGCATCCTTTGGCTTGCAGCTGCAACACTCCAATCACTGCCTCTTTTGTCACATGGTGTTCTCTTCAGTCTTCTTATAAGGACACCAGCCACATGCTGTTAAGGGCCTACCTATTCCAATCTAAGCTCCTCTTAGCTAATTACATCTGTTTCCAAATATGGTCACATTCTGAGGTACATAAGGTTAAGACTTCAGCATAATTTTTAGGGGCACAATTCAACCCATAACAATACCCCAGATGGGAATCCTGAGTAGTACAGGCCGTCAGGGCCCGAGGCCAACCTGGCACAGTCTTCTATGTCAGCTTTGGCTTTCCAGTTCCAGAGAAAACGGATGCCCAAATCCTAACAGAAAGCAGTCATAGTTCCCAGTGCAGACTTTTCTTTGATGCAGCCTTATGAATTAAGTCCAGCTAGCAATGGGATGGCTTTGATAAAATGGAGGGGAAAGAGGCCATCCCACTCTTTCATCCTGAAAGATTAGGTAATCAAAGTGTCAAGAGTGTTATACTAGATTAGTGCTCCCTTTTCAGCGAGTACAACCCAATCCTAGAAGCCATAATAGGCCATCATTTTTATCTTTAAAAAAAAAAAGTTCTCTAGGATACAGGAAGGGAAGAGAGCCAGCATTTTTATTTAGAGCCTCCTCTGCGCCAAGCCATATGTGAAATGGTTTATAAACATCATCTCTTTCAATCCTCACGAAGATTATTTGATTATTAACCGCCCTTGACAGATAAGGAAGCAGGTTCAGAGAACTTAACTGAATTTTGCCCAAGTCCCACCGTGAAAAGGTAACGGTATTGGCATTTAGACTAGGTTTTTCTGACAATCAAGTTTATAATTCTTCTACTGTGTTGTCTCTTTGTTATTTCATATCAGATAATGTATGTGGAAACCTGAAGCATTATATCTGGCAGACAGAGAGTAGTCAAGATGCATTTACACCCTTCCTTCCTCCAGAGAATGTTTCTGCAACAAACAAATGAAGGCGTGAAGAAGTGAATGAATAACAATAGATGATCAGACAGCACCCTCTGATTCTCCTGTCCTCACGTGAACTCTCCTTCCTCTGAACTCCCAGGACTTTGTTCCTCCCTCTCTCAAGTGGAACTTATTTCCCTGCCTTCCCTCTACCTCTGCCCCATGGCTTGTCCCTGTCCTTGAGAAGGGATGGGGTCTAACTCATCTTTGTATGCCCTCTGGCCTCCTGCACTGGCCTGATACTCAGCAAATGCTCAATCTCTGTCTGCAGAGTGAATGAATAAGTGAAAACTCCTATAAAACAAACAGCTCTGTATTGGTTACAATCTGTAGTTTTAACCTGACAGCCTCCTAGGAAGTTTAGAGAAAAACCCAAGCTGAAACTCAACTGGGCTCTACTTGAACAAGGCCAAGCATTGTCATTAATCTACTATGCAAACTTGGGCTCATTTTAGCCTTCTCTTACTCCGTCCATCAAACGAGGGGCTAGCTCTCATGACCTTGAAAGCTAATCCCATTGTCTAGGTCTTGGTGTCTCCAAAGAAGGCTACAAGGCATCCAGATGTCAGCAGGGCCTAAGCTATTGAGGGATGAACAATCCTTTCCCAGGTTCCACTTTTCCTGAACCAAGAAAATCAGCATTTGAATACTTTGCCTACTTCTAGAGCAGGGGTGTCAAAACTTTTTTCAAAGTTTTTTTACCAAGGGCCATATGCGGTAAAATACACAAACAGCCAGACAACTCACTCGAGGTGAAGTACGTATTGCCTCACCTGGTTTATTTAAGTAAACTAAATATATTTTTGGAAAGTGCTGCGGGCCAATTAACAACGGATTGCGGACCACATTTTTGACACCCCTGTTCTAGAGCATCTTAACTTTTACCCTAACTAGTACTCAGTGTGACCTTGAACAAATCCCTTGACATCCCTAAGCCTGCTTCTACATCTAGAAATCCCTCATAAAGATTAAAGAGAAGGCAAACTGAACACCTAGTACAGTACTTGGCACATGATGAAAGCTCAATAAAAGACTCTCTGGGCCTGAGTTTCCCCATCTGTAAAATGGGTATATTAATCATTCCTTTGTAAAACCTAAATGACACAGAGCACTACACAATCAGTACCTAATTACCAGCAACCTAAAATATAGTGCACTTTGCACAGATGGCAAGGAGAGGTTTAACCTCCTCTGTCCAGGTGAGTTTGGGCATGTGCCCTACATTGGACTCAATGTGGGAGCTCATTTGGATCACAGGCAAAGGAGACCTCTGTGTCCGCAGTCCAAGGAATCCGAGGCCATGGAAGAGGAAGCCTGTCTAAGGTCTCTACCACACAATGCCTGCTGACATAAGTGTGAACAAATCAGAGGCGCGTGGGTCCCATCACCGTTTTGTGCACACATGGATTTTAAAAATAAATGTGTGCCAGCGAGAAGGGTACGGAGCAATAAAAAAGGAGTGATTTCTCAAGATCACACTCCATTCTTTACACTCAAACAAAAGGGTGTAAAGGTCAGTTTTTAAAGTTTTTGTTAACTAGAGGACCGTATGTTTATTAGATTCCTAATATGTGCCAGCTCCAGTACTCGATGCAATGTGTGTTCTCTCTGCTGACGCTCATAAGAGCCCCAGGCAGGATGTTCACGCTCACCACCTTACAAACGCAAAGACCAGAGAACTGCAGTGCCTTCCCCAAAGTCATACAGCTAATAAGGGGCTGCGCAGGATTTGAACACAGACCTGCCTGATTCCAAAACCACACTTTTTGATTCCACAATACTAATATTAAATCCCTATTATGTTCCCAGCTAGGGCGAAGTTGCCTAGAGAATAAGATAAATCAGACACAGACTTTCTGTTTGCTAGGTAATGTCAAGACCTTTTCTTCCTCATGGAAAGCAAAGCAATGGAAAGGGTGTCAGACCTAGAGTCATAAGGCATGGGTTGCTGTTCCCCTAACTAACTCTGGGTCCTTTTGCACATTTTTTAAAAAATTTTATTGGGGAACAATATGTTTCTCCAGGGCCCATCAGTTCCAAGTCATTGTCCTTCAATCTAGTTGTGGAGGGGGCAGCTCAGCTCCAAGTCCGGTAGCTGTTTTCAGTCTTTAGTTGCAGGGGGCGCAGCCCACCATCCCATGGAGGGAACTGAACTGGCAACCTTGTTGTTGAGAGCTTGCACTCTAACCCACTGAGCCATCCAGCCACCCTATGCACATTTCTAAATTTCTCTGAGCGCATTTCTAAATCCCTCTGATGAGGACAACCCCGTTAGTGCACTCATCAATAAAATAGGAGCGGGACCTATTTCCCAGAGTCACTAGGAAGATTAAACAAATGAGATAACAGGTGTAAAGATGGGGATTAAACCAATGAAATGACAAGTATAGAGATGGTGTGCAAACTGTCACGCACTGGACAAAAGTTTAGGATGTTCTGCACATCTTGCTTGTGCTGCGTAAATGCTTCACTGATGTCCACAGGGACAGGAAGCCAAGCACATTTGCTCCCCTGGAGACCAAGGGAGGAAAACTAGTATCTCCTGATGATGTTCCCAGCATGTGAAATCCCAGAAGTCCACATGCCTGAGCACTGGACCCTCTGACCTTCCTCCAAGCCAATGTCAAATGGCAGATGTACACAGCTTTGTGGGCCTCCACAAGCACGCTGTTGACATCAACAACCCTTTAAGTATAAGTGGCATTTTAGAGTCTACAGAGTAGTTTCACAGCCGCAAATTCTTTGGGCCAACGTGGAACCAGCAAGGTTGGCTGGGCAATTTGCATATGAAGTAAGTGGGGTGCTGAGATTCTGGGAAGTGCCACGACTTGCCCAAGGAGCTACATTATTTACAGGCAGGGTCCATACAACCCATATCTCTGGCCTCTATCTGGACCTAAAGTTTTTTCCGTTTCCCTGTTATACACCACCTGCAACCGAGGAAAATCCACTCGTGTGGGGCCCATGCTACAAAGCATAGCTCTGACACCTATTCATTCATTCATTCATTCATTCATTCAATAAACACACTCACAGAGGATCTATCTGTGCCTGCCCGTTCCCATGCTGGGCCCTGTAGAGACCAACAGGCCAGATGCAGAACCTGCGTTCAGGGACTCAGTCTGCTGCACCACAAGACCATGGAGTGAGGATCTACCATGCGAGGCACTTCACCTAAGCAATCTCTACTTCTTACAACGTCATGGGAAAGTGTATGGTTTCCCCCAAATTTTAGGATGGGCAATGGGGCTCGAGACACTGAGTGATTTGCTCAGTCTCTACGTGGCAGAAGTGGGATGAGATTTCAAGTCTGTTGGGTGCCGAAGCTCAGGCTCTTTCCCCAAGAATACAAAGGACTCCTCTTCAGTATAGAAGGTCCAGGACAGCATGACCAGCACCACTGCAACCCACTGCGTTTAATTACTAATACGTGACGTCCAGTGACCACTTCAACCAATTTATTTCTCCTGTTGATTTCCCGATTGGTAACTTTATATAATCATAGAATGTTAGAGAGAAAAAGATCATCTAGTTAAACCTCCTCCTCGTACAGATGAGGGAGCTAAAGACCAGAAAGCACGTCTTGCCTGAGATCACACAGTGACTTAATATCAGAGCTGGTATTGGAGCAAACGCGTGGCCAAATTTAAAGCCCCAGTTCACTTCCACTTCACCGTGCTCTGCATGCCTAGCCTGGGGCTTGGCATTTACTTTTGCATTATTTTTTACCTACAGAATACCACCTGTCTGAGGTAGGCAGCAGTTGTGGTTTATCTTTGTGTCGCCCGTGCCTGGCACTCTGAACAATGCCCTCAATGAGTGTATGATGATTGACAGATAAAGCAACAATCATTACCCCATTATACAGATGAGGAAACTGAAATTCAAAGCAAATAGAATCTCTGTCCACGGTTACATGGCTCCTGGTGGCCAAGTCAAGATTCAAACCTGCTCTTTTTGGCTCTAGAAGCCATACTCGGCGGCTGGCAGGGGGACCTCTGTAGGTACCAACATCACAGCAACCTGAAAAACAGGCACAGCATCCTTCAGTCTCAAACAAGGGCCCTGAGCTTCCTCCTCTTCGTGTTGGAAAGAGCCCTGGGGGTCAGGGTCCTGCAGGAGGACCAGGCACGTAGACGCAGCTGGAAGCTGTGACAAGTGTGCAGGGTGGAGAAAGGCCCATCCCAGCAAGACCCCCCTCACAGAGGAGCCTCAGGCTCAGATGGCCAAACCAGTCACACATGTTTGGAAGTCAGTGAAGAGCTTTGCTGGGGGCCAGGAGAAATATCCGTTCTGGGGGTTCTGCCAGGCCTAGCGATGAGGCTGCCAGAGGGAGGTCAGGACAGGGGGAGGACAGATGTGGCCCAGGCCCTGCCAAAGGCCATGCTGGCCCTAGTGAATCAATCCTCTAACCAGAGCCATAACTCTATTCCAAGCTCAGAGCGTTCCGGTTCCCAGATTAGACCATGGAAAAGTGATTCCATGTGGACTATTCAACTTGGTCGCTTATTCAACCCCCACCCCCACCTCCAGCCCAGAATCGCAGGGCGGCCATTTCGTGTCAACACGACGAGGCTGCTCTTTATTTTCTTCTCTCTTGAACACATAAAAATAACTCTGCCAGACCCAAGTATCCATGTGAGCGCTCAGAAGCTGGGCTTAAACATGTTTGCATGTCAGGACCAAAGCAATCCCACATGTGGCTGCTAAAATGGTGTGTCCTCTACGTGGCAAGTGGCTGCCTCCTCCAATCTCAGGGTTGCTAATGGAAGGAAGAAGGACCACATGTGCACCCTTTTCTCTGTTCTTTAAAAGGGTCTTCTCATTTAATTTATAATCTTAATTTTGCAGATGAAAAACCTAAGGCTCAGAGCAATGTGACTAGTTCAAGGTCACTCATTCACTCAACATTTATCATTTCCACCAATGTGCTCCGTATGGATTTGGACAGAAAAAAAAAAATTTTTTTTCTGCTATGTAAAAGGATTCACTAATAGAGTCCCTCGTGTTTTCCATGCAAAGTTTCCCAAAGTGCATAAAGTAAAAGACTATCTCTAGAAGAGCTTAATAGGTATTTGGGAAACATGAGTTTTATGTACTAATTAGCCTGGAATCGTTGATTAAACAATTACTTAGGAAAACACTGATTAAAGAAACTAAACAATGCAGGATTTTTCAAAGCTTTTAATTGGCTAAAGTGTATTTGACTCCCCCAGCAGAGTATAAAGTATGCAGTATTTTCCCCAACTTATAAGTTAGAGTTCTAAGAAAAACTGTTTTGAAGCACTTCGCCAATATATTAGGTTGAATAATATGAAATTGCTAACATTCAACTCTTTCTTTATCTATAAAACAGCAATTCCATATGGTTGAAACTAATATGCACAATAGGGGATTTTCACATGTTTCATGCCTCCTTTAACATATTTCATAATGTGATGTGGTTAATAGGCCCTGAGCTCCTTAAAGCAGACTTCATGTACAGCCTTTTATGTGCTCACTGTTACGGCTGGAAATAGCCCCGGGATGGAGGTTGGGGGCGGGGGAGACACAGATGGCTACTCTCTACTAAAAGTCATGCTTGTCTTTCCATAGTGTAGAGCTGTCATGGGAAGCAGCTGCCTATCCAGACGTTGCCCAGTCTCCTTTACATCCAGATGGCTGTGGACAGGGGGTGGGGGGCGGGGGTGAAGGAGAGGGTAGTGTCCACTATGGAATGTACTAGTGATAACATGCCACAGCCAAGCAAAGGCAGGTAAGAATCAGGTATGTCTTCTCCACCCTCTCCTTTTCCCATCTTCTGGCTGAATACAGAGGACTCCATGGTCCCAGAGATTGGAAGATCCCCAAGATGGAAGGGGAATCAGCTCTGATTCACCACCTGGTTAAAGCCCCCCACCAACCAGGAACACCCACATTGAACTATTAGGTGAGGGAGAAAGAAACTGATTACCTCAAGCCATCGAAGTTGTTTTTGTTTGTTTGTTTTGTTTTTGGTGGGGGGAATGTTGCTGGCATCACAGGAGAAAATAATATCCTAACTAATGCTGGGAGCAAGTGGTAAGAGTGGCTCTCCAGGACCATGAAGGTGGTGACATGCAGAACAAAAGAAAATCCACCTCAAAGGCTCACAGGACAAAGGGATTCCCTGGTCAGGATAGCCAGGCCTGGCTCACGTGCTTGGAAGCAGTCTTGGTCCATTTGGGCTGCTGTAACAAAACGCCATAGACTGAGTAGCTTATAAACAACAGAAATTTATTTCTCACAGTTCTAGGGGCTAGGAAGTTTAAGATCAAGGCTCCAGCCATATCTGATGTCTGGTAAGAGCCCACCTCTTGGATCATACGTGGATGGCTTTTCACTGAGTCCTCACATGGTGGAAGGGATACAGGGATCTCTCTGGGGTCTCTTTTATAAGGGCACTAAGGGCCTTCATGACCTAATGACTTCCCAAAGGCCCATCATCAAATACCATCGCATTGGGGATTAGGTTGTAACCTGTGACTAGTAGGGGGGAGGGGGCCGGGGAGAGGGGACATGAACATTCAGTCCATAGCAAAAGCCAATGCCATTTGTAGAAAGTATAATATGAATGAAGAACTGACTGATTATAAGAGCTGTTATTCAAAACACGAATCATTTGGTTGAGATGTACCTGGTGCCTTTCTCCCACTCGCATCCCCCATGTCCCATCAATCCTCACTACATGCTATTGATTCTACAGCCTCTGTCCCATGATCCTAACTCCTCCTTATCACCTCTGCCCTCGATACACTGTCTCCTTCAGATTTCCTGCATGTCAGTCTCACACCAACCCCTCCAAAGCCACACACAGGAGGCTCAAAGGGATTTTCTTAATACTGAAAATCTAACTGTATCTTTCCCTGTGTAAACCTTTAAGTGGCTCCCAATATGCTCAAGTAGGGTCCAAACTCCTCAGCCAGAGAATTGGACAGGTGAGTCCCCATCTTCTGAGCTGAGCTTACTGAGTGAAGTGAGAAGAGGGAGAATTTTAGAGACAGACGACTCTGGGTTTGCACCTTGACTTCACCCCCTCCTACCTGCCTGGCCACGCACACAGACCTTATACTTTTGACCTTCCATTTCTTCACCAATGAAATAGAATAGCACCCCATTGCCTTGTATGCAGAACGCGCTCCATGGTAATCAGCTTTCATCTTTTCACATGAATAAAGCCAAGGGCACTAGAGGTGAAGGTGGGAAGGCTGGCTCTTCTGCCAGGCTGACCACTAGCACGATAGTTGGCACAGAGTAGGTGTTCCATGCATGCATGCATGCCTGCCAGATAGTCAGTGCTAGGACCCTGACCCCCAGTCAGGCATTCTTCTGCTCTCATTGCTGTACCTGGGTTCAGTTCCAAGCATGAGGAGGTGTTTGTTCCCAGATAATGTGCTACATTTTGATGTTTCCACCAGGCAGAATGAGAGCGAAGCTCTAGAGGGGCAGAAGAGACTCTGCCCCCACCACACCAGATGTCCCCCAGAGAAACATCTTTGCACATCAGACAAGAAGACAGAGAAACAATGCTCATGCTAGTCCTGGGGTCTACCAGCAAATTAGCCTCTAAATTAAGCCGGCAAAATCTTGCATCCTTTCTGCTGATCTTTGAAAGCAAGGCAGAAGGGCAAATATTTATCTCCCCAAAGCAAACATCTGCTTTGCAGTTTGTGAGGGCAAGTCCGTGGAGAGAGCTCTCTGTCCATGAGGGCTCCCAGGAGAGGCCCACGATGTGTGGGGCATGTTCCCATAACGGAAGGGTGACATTCCCAGAGATGCCCCCCAGCCACTTCCCCCTCAAGGGTAATATTAAGACCCTCTTTACCCACCTGCTCTCCCTTCTGTGGGCCTGGGACAAATGCTATCTCTAAGGTGGCTCATCTCATTGCTGATCTCATTTTATGAAATTAGTGTTATATGTTCATTTCAGTCTCAGGGTTCCTAGAGTACAGTGGCCCCTTTATTCTATGTACTCTGCAGCTAAAATAAACTATAGGACAAGGGCAAGGGAAGGAAGTGGTTCTCATACGCATACCAAGTGCTCACAGGAACGGTGGTGGTTATATACTCGTACAGCAGAAAGCATCCTGATACACTGTGTGTTGGCAAATCATAAAATTATGACATCTCAAAGTTCAAAGTAACCATATTTAGCTTGAACTTCTACCATGTAATTCAACAACTTCCCAAGGTCTGTGTGAGAATTAAATAAAGGAAATGCCTCCATTACGCACTGGAGACCACATTAAAAGATAATTATCTGCTAACAATCTATCATGTATGATAGAAGCTATTGTTTAACTACCCAATAGACATTTCCGTCCCACTTTTTTATAGTGACATACACACACACCCACACACAGAGAGAGAGAGAGAGAGAGAGAGAGAGAGAGAGAGAGAGAGAGAGGAGAGATTAATGTTTTCCTAGCCTTCCTTGCAATGAGGCGTGACCATGTGACGAAGTTCAACTCGATGTATACAGAGGAATTTACCGGAAAGACGTCTCCCCTGATAAAGAGAGAGATGCCACTCTGGCATTTCTGACTATCCCTTGGCTTCCTGCCTTTGAAAATAGCCATTGAGGACTAATGCTGAAGTAGCCCTATTTAAATCATGCGGCAATAAGCCTAAATACAAAAGACAGCGTTTTGAGGAAAGAGGACTGGAAGGGTAGAAAGAAACTGGTTTGGTTTGGCAGGGGGAGGGTTGGTTTTTGTTTTTTGAACCACTGGACCAGCTTAGAACTGCCTACTTCTTAAGCCACTGTTAGTCAGGTATTCTATTACTGCACTCAAAGTATCTTAGCTGAGGCCTCATGCATTATCAACCCATCGTACAATAATATCTTGGGACATGGCGAGACCACATGGGGAGTAGATATTTCAGGGGTTACAAGTAGAAAATAAACCTTTACAAGAACTGGAAATATATATAAGTGAATATTTAATATTATTAATATATCCCCATGTGAATGCCTCTATTTGTAAAACAGGAATGATAATATCAACCTCATGGGATTATTCTAAGGATTTAGATGAGTTAGCACATACCAAGTAAAGTTAAAAGTGCTAGGCGCATAGCGAGTACTAGCTAATTACAGCTGTCATGTTAATCACTAAAACATAACTTTCTTTAATAAAGACTCTGAGTCCGGGCAGGACAATGGATTTGGCATCAGAAAACCTGGCTTCTGGACAAATACTTCTCTTTGATCATGTATCAATGCTTGTAGCTGTTTTAGGACAATGAAATCTCCGTAGAATATAGTCCCTGTGTCAAAGGGTGTTGAAAGTTTGATGAATCAGATGAATTTTGAGTTATTGCATATTGCCAATTGACTAATGAAATAAAGGTATTGCTGGAAGTCTTAAAAGACAAAAAATACGCTTGTAAATAAAATGGAACATTTGGTTGTGCAACTAAGCAAGAGCCTGGATGTTTTTAAATAATTTCATATGAAATTTGTTTTCCTTTACTAAAATAATAGCTGGACAATAACAAGTATGACCAGGAAAGTGGAGTAGGAGATGGACAGAGATCTAGTTTGGGCCCTATCACTAACCTGCTGATATGCTTCTGGGCAGGTCCTTTCCCATCTCTGGACCTCTTTTTCCTCGTTTGTAAATTGAAGGAGAGATCCTGGAGATAGAGTAGGACACTGGAGTCCTTCTCCAAGCTCCACTCCTCAGCTATGAGACTTGAGAAACAAGTCACTGTCTCTGAGCCCCATCTCTAAAATGGGGATAAAAAAATAGTAACCTCACAGGAATGTTTTGAAGGTCAAATGTCAGAGCATATGAAAATATTGGGGGCACAGGGTAGACCCTTAATATATGCTGGTCGGAGCATTTCCTATCCCAGTTCTAACATTCTACAATTCTATATAGAGTGTGGCCTGGAAGATGCAAAGCACCAAAAGAGAGGATGTGTTCTTTATCCTATAAGAATATACCCCAAATAGGGTGCCTTGGGCCCCACTAGGAGGCCAGGGCTGTAAACGATCAAAGGCTCTTGGCCAACCTTTAGCATGAGGCACATTTATTAGATTTAGGAGACAAAGAGGGTCCATGTGGGCCCCCTGGGTTCCAGTGTAAGGAATGTTGGACAATAAACATGGGGATGGTACAAGCTCTAAGAAATAGACTTCCATAGGATGTCTTTCGTGGCTCAGTTTCCATTACCAGAATTCTCCCAGGTATGAGGTCAGGCAGGGAAGCAAAGATTGAATGTGAAAACATTCACTAATGTACTCACCACCTATAAAAATAACCCTCATTCAAAGAGCAACACACACACACACACACACACACACACACACATACAGTTTGACACTAAAGATTATGACATATGAAGAAGTGAATAAGATGGGCACAAGCCCTTTCTTTCATGGCCAAATGTGCCACATCTAATAATACAAGGAATATACAATGCAAATGCTCTACAAAGTAGGCCTGCAACTTACAAAAGATGCCACGTACCATGAGTCAATGCAAAGGATGCTAAAGAACGGCGTGAATCACAGCAGAGTCGGTGAGAAACGATCATCTGACAAGTAGACCAGTTAGCCATTGAAGACAAGCAAGTCAAAAAGGATAATGACAGCATAGGTACTTGGAAGGGGAACATTTCTAATATAAAGCTCAAGGAAAAATGCATAAGACTTCTATTAGTTTTACACCAATCCCCTGCTTTTGCTCATGCTACAAAAATCACAAATAAACATATGGACATCTTGTGGTAGCGATTCAATGCTACCAGGAAAACTATACCAAAGAAACAATATTTGATTCATTCTTGGTTCGCTGTAAACCATTTGCTTGTAATTGCAATGCAATCTAAATTTCATTAAATAGAAGAGAAAATAAGCACATGATAAGTTTTCATAATAATTTCCCACCAAACCTTTGCCCTCTTTTACTCTTTACTATGGCCATAGTCCTTATTTTGTTTACTCATTTTAAGTGGCTAATTTCAAACATCAGGACCTTTTTTATATGGTCAGACAAATAACAGCCAACCGTACACCGAATTCAGCCCTTCCTGGTCTAGGCTCTGAGGATCTGGGAGTTGGGGCATGAGTATATCAGACAAAGGAAAGAACTTGGATGAAGGCCTTGGGCAGAAAAGGTTTTGATGCACTGGAAGATGTGAGGAAATGAGTAAAAGGAACAGTGGGACAGTATAAATGAAAGGGGTTCGCAGGGACCATCTCAGTCAGGTATGTCGGGTCTGTGTCGGGGAGTGAGAATAAAAACTAAAAGTACCCTGCTAAGTGACAAAAGAGTTTCAAGCAGATGTTCTTCCCTGAGCATTTGGTGGACAGAGGTGCTACTCCAGGAGATGGGGAGGCAGGCGCAGTAGATCTGGAAGGAGAAGCTGAGTTTATTGTGGGAGGGACGGTTTGAGGTGCCTGGAGATTTGTATGTGGACGTGCCAATGTGTTCAAATCAGAGAGGTATAACCGAAAACCAAGGTTCAGAAATTACTTGTTTGGAGGACACAGCTGAAACCATGCTTAGAGACGCAGTTCCCCAAAGAGAATATGTAAATGAGAAGAGAAACCCACAAATGGAAACTCCTGAGAGAGCTGACAAAGAGACTGTAGCCTGCCCAGATGACACTGGCTGGAATATTGTTACCAGATCCCGGAGCAGTGACAGCAAGAAATTGTAGATGCAAATGAGGCATCCAAGGGGACACTTTTATGACAATGGAGTATCAGTTCTATGCCCTCTCCCTGTCAGAAGGTTAATGTTATTAATGAGCTTGACTTAGTCCACGTTGCCAATTCAGTAATGAAATAAAAGCACTAACTTGATCTTTAAGAAATAACTTGAATTGGCCAAAATAACCTTTTCTCCTTGTAAACAAAAGAAAGTTATCTGATTGTGCAACTGGGTACAAGGCCAGACAACGTTAAATAATTTCACATGGAACCACCCCATCCCCACTTTTGCTCTAAATTAATATGTGGTCAGACAATTAAGTTCATGAACTCATCCTAAAAAAAGTGCTACATACCTCATTGCTGAATATCATTACGGTCACCTTTGAAGTTCTCCCCTTGGGAAGCTATGCACTGATGCCAGCATCTAATCCACCTTTCAAAGCAATTTGGGAACTCTTTTTTAGAATGGCCATCAGAACTGTCATTGTATTACCCTTGATGTCCTGAATGTCATCAAAATGTCTTCCTTTCAATATTTCCTTTATCTTCGGTTAAAGAAAGAAGTCATTGGGGGCCAGATCAGGCGAGTAGGGAGGGTGTTCCAATACAGTGATTTGTTTACTGGCTAAAAACTCCCTCACAGACAGTGCCGTGTGAGCTGGTGCATTGTCATGATGCAAGAGCCATGAATTGTTGGCGAAAAGTTCAGGTCGTCTAACTTTTTCATGCAGTCTTTCAGCACTTCCAAATAGTAAACTTGGTTAACTGTTTGTCTAGTTGGTACAAATTCACAATGAATAATCCCTCTCATATTAAAAAAAAAAAGGGTTGCAACAAGTTCACGAATTTAATTGTCAGACCTTATAGATCAAATGCAAGGTGTCAGAGTTGAGTAAGAAGAGAAATAAAAGAGGTGTTAGGAGGCCTGGGACCTAATTATTGCTCTGCCACTAATAGGTGTTGAGACCTGAGATAAATCATTTCTCTCTGTCCCTCAGTTTTGTCATCTGTGCAATTAGAAAAATGGGTTTGATGTTGACTTCAGTCTCTTACAGTGTTATGATCCTGCAATTCTATAAACAGAGAGGCTAGTAGACAGCTAACTTTCATTGACCATCTGTCATGCCCCAGACTCATACCTTGTCTTACTACACACAGCATCCCTATGAGACCAGCATTGTTGTTGCCAGTTTAGAAACAGGAAAACTGAAGGTCAAAAAAGGTTGTCAGTGTTCAGGTAGAAAGAATTTGGTCTTTGGTGTCAGACAAACCTGGGTAAGTGTTAACGGGTAATACTTTTTATTTATTGCTTCTCAGCTCCATACTCACCCTTCATTGCCTGGCTTTGTGATGCTGAGCTGGATCCTGTGAACACTTCTCCTTTGCCAGCTGGCATAATGTTACACTTTGTCCATAGAGGGCACTACAGGAGGGAGGGTCTTTTCTTCCCGGTTCCATGTGCTTTCTTTCTTCTTGTTCCTGTGGTGAATAGCAACCAGTGGGCAAAGGATACCCAATTTCAATGGTGCACACATCTCAGCAAGTTTCACTGGCACCCCAGAAGCTCCCCAGGGGGTCTTCATCACATTCCAGAAGACAGAGTCTTAGAGAGTTTTGTCGGCACCCCAGGGGCTGGTTTTCCACGTGTGGCACCTCAGCAAACCTCTCCGCCATCCAGGGGACTACCATCACACCCTCTCCAATGAGGTCTGAATCCTAACCAAGGAGTGAAGGTCCTCTTCCAAATGTGTTCCTCCCTTGCATACTGAAAGAAAATCTCTTGTTTTCCTCTACTCACAACGCATCTGACACCACATGGGGGGGAGGTGGCATTTCCCTACACCAACAAATTCTCCCACTCTCAGACACCAACTAAGTGTCCTCCCATTCATTCATGACATCAACTACCTGGAGTTAGCACGGACCCACAGGGCTCAGGCCCACAAGACTGCCTGTGACTTCAGATGCCAGTCACAAGTCCCAGCTTGTCACCTGGACGTCTGACTACCAGCCCTTTCCTCAAGTTTGACAATGTGCTATAATGGCTCACAGAACTCAGGGAAACACATTTACTGGTTTATTATTATAAAGGATATATAATCACTGTGTTGTACACCTGAAACTATTTTAATATTGTATGTCAACCGTAATTGAAAAATAAATTAAATTAAAGGATACAATAAAGGCTACAGATGAACAGCCAGGTGAATAGCTATATAGGGTGAGATCTGGAAGGGTTCTAAGCACAGGCGCTTCTGTCCCCATGGAGATGAGGTGTGCCCCCTCTTGACATCAACCTGGACGTTCTCTGAACCCCATAGTTTAGGCACTTTTTTCTGCAGGCTTTATCACATAGGCATGGTCAATTATCAACTGAAGCTTCCGCTCCTCTCCGCTCCCCAGAGGATGGGAGGTGGAGCTGAAAGTTCCAAGGTTGTAATCATGCTCTGTCTGTCTGGGGAGCAGGCCCCATGCAGGAGCCTACCAAGAGTCGCATCATTAGAACAAAAAATGTTCCCATCACCCAGAAAATTCCAAGAGATTTGGGAACTCTGTATAAGGCACTCCTATCTCCTCCATCACTCGGGAAATTATAGGGCGTAGGAGATTCAGGGGCAGAGGACCGTATATATATATTTCTTATTATTTCACAGGTACCCTGCTTCAACCCTAAAGGTAGAGACTGCAACTTAATCCTCTATTCCTGCATTCTTTAGTGTTATCTTTACCCTTTAGTTAATATTCTCTGTAACTAGTTTACAATTCTTTATATTAGACTTTCTTTATTCAAATTACTGCGTGGTTTCTAGCTTCTAACTAAACCCTGACTGATACACTTAAAGAAAGTTACTTAACTTCTCTAAGCTTCAACTCTTTCTTCAGTAAAATGGAATAATAATACCTCTTTGCCTGGATTAGAAAGACAAAAATTAGAGCTGCTGTAACATATACCATTTAGAAGAGCGTTAGTTACAGTGCTCAATAGTTGACTTCTTTTTTTTTTTTTTTTTTTGTTTCATTAATTTATACTAGTAAATGGTGGATCTGGGATTGACTCTGGATCTAAGTGATTCTAAAGAGCACTTTCGTTCCGCAGCTAAATGTTAAAACATCCATCTCTTAAGAAACATGAGCCCTCAGAAGGCAGTGTAGTGGTTAAGAGCCTAGGTCTGGGAAGCCAACACATCCGAATCTGGTGCCAACATTTCTCAATTGTGTATCCTCCAGCAAGTGACTTAACCTCTCTATGCCTCAGCTTCCTGGTCTGTACCAAGGGAATAATAGTAGCACCTACCTCACAGGGCTGCTTACGGATGGGAAGGGTTATTATGCAAAGTGCTCTGCTGCCTTGCCCAGAGTCATAACTCACCAGTCATTACTACGAATCTTGCTTCCCTTGCACTCATCATGCTTCCGGGAGCATAAGAAGCACTTAGTAGATGTTGTTGGCCTTGGTGCTAGTGTTGTCGTATATATTCAGCAAGTTTTTTGAATAAATAAATGAACGCACGAGGAAGAGCCAACTGATACAGAAATTTGCTTGTAACATGTTTGGGGCCAGAAAACATGCCGAAGAACTATTTTAATTGTCCACCCCTTGCATGCAGCCAATGGGGAGCAGCCCAAGAACCTGGAACTTTTCTCCTGGAAGGCAGGAGGCCACAAAGGCAGTGTGGCCAAGGCAGCCCAAGCCAGGAACACACAAACAGAGCAACCTGACCTTGGCAGAGAGAGATCAGATTCTGCTTAAGGATGTGTGAAGCGGTGCCTCTAGTGAGGGAGGGCAATGACACAGGGCAAGTGATCAGCAAACTTTTGAGGAGCAGCTACCCAGATCCACAGCCCACCTGGGCTCAAAATAACAGTCATCACTGTTTGCCAAGCCCCTGCCTGTGCCACTACTGCTCTAGGCCCTTGACCCATGTTGCTCATTTTTCACGCTCCTGAGAGATGGGTACTAAATCTGGCAGCTTCTACTCCAAACAGCTCTGCGCTGTGATTGAGGCTGGCTCGGTGACCTTGGATAAGGCACTTGACCTCTCTGAGGTGTTTTGTAAAACACAGGTGGAGGAAGATAGGCAACGTTAAATAGTAAACTGCAGCCTCCCTTCATAGAGGTTCCTGAATCTAAGTAAAACCTGGGGTAGGAGGTGGAATCTCACCCAAGACAATATGGCCTCCGTACAGAAGCTCTGAGTTCAGATTTCTTGAGGAAAACACTTAGGCCTAAACAGATTCAAGAATATTCTCTGGATAAAAATGGCTCTTCACCAAATTATGGAGGGGTGCGTGGGGGTGGGGAATAGCAGATAATTTTTATTGCCTACTGACTTTGTACCTGGCCAAGCATGTCACATGAAATAACTTATTTATCATCATAATAACCCTAGCCTACCCCCACTGATAATATTTATGTAATACCACATATCTGGGTAGTCCTTTTCAGTTAAAAGCAAACTTTCACATTCATAATTTTCTTTTATCCTCACAAGCCTAGGGGGTGGAAATTATTATTACCCCCCAATCTACAGATGTGGGAAGGAGCCCAGAAAGGTGAGGCGACTTGCTTTTGGTTGCAAAGAGAGTCAGTGACAGAACCAGAGAATGCAGGTCTTCATTTTTGGGAACCAGTACATTTTCAACTACAGGACACTTCTCTGTTCTTTTTTAACTTTTATTAACTGCTAACACAGTTTTATTAATTGCAATAGATATCATTTCCAATATATACCATTCACACACAAGCCTTTTTTATGTGCTTCAGTAAGACATGGGAGAATTTGGCTTAAGACTTTCCGGTTCTCTTTTGCAGTCAATGACTTGGAGAATGTGTCACAAAAAGCCTCCTAGCCTTTTTTTTTTTTTAATCTCTACTCACCTCAAATTCCCTTTGTGGTAATATGCATTTTGGGGGGTTCTACCATTTTTGGCTGCTTTTTCCAAACAGTGACAAAGTTTAATTCTCATTTTCCACTACAATGGCCTCTGCTGGCTCCATTGAATTGTTTTCATCCTCTAACTTGCTTTTCTTCTTTGCTTTTCATTCTAGGTTAAACTGAGAGATCCCTTCCTTTTTCTCTGTGATGTGTCTTAGCAGTGAATTACTCCTCCTGGCTAAGATCTTCACATCTTCATTGTTCATTGTTCTTCATTCCCTTGTTTGTCGATAAGAGAATTGCTACGACTGGTTGGCCCCCTCCTCTCCCTCCATCACAGTGGCTGATCCAGACAGGCACATGAGTACATAGTGGGGGCCACTGGGACGGCAAAGTCAGATTTTCCCACCACAGCCAACTCTTCTCTCTTCTTGACCCCCATCCTCTTCCCACAGATTCTGCTTCACCCCACCCCTGCTGCTGCTCTCTTGAGCAGTGCACTCCCTTTGCCTCTACTCCCTGCCATAACCCTCCTCACAGACTGTGTGCTCATTGACAGAATCTCAGGTCAAAGGTAGGCTCTGCCACCATTTCTGCTCTCTGACTCTCAGTAGCCTCATCTGTAAAACAAGGAGAGGGATTGTACTAAATTATTTCTAAGGGCCCTTCCAGTAATACTGGTCTGTGTAGAACACTGCCCATCAACTCATTTACACTAAGATGTGGCTGATTGATAAGGGGACTCGCTGTGTCATCTCATCAAAGAGAAGTTGCTTTAAGCAGGGATTACTAAAGGGGATATTATTTAGCCAAAGGAATGACTCTGTAACTATATAGAATGAAAGATAACTGGGGCTACCCAGTTGCAGCATTTTAGACAATTTGGGGAAGGGATATTCCTGAAATTTTTCAGTTCTGACCTGCCTCTGTATTCCTGTGAGATTCTGGGACTCTCACTTACACCCAGCTGTCATATCAGCATCCTTCGAGCACTGCAGAAGTCATATCTAATCTATGCTTAAGATTCTCTAAAACTCCCTAGAGGTGACAGCATAAACATCCCTTGCTTGCTCCAACCCCCCTTTTCCAGCTATATCCCACTATATGCCTTCGTGTTTTCTCTCAAGCCAAAGTGAATCCCATTCTTGTTCAACCATGAGCTGGCATTTCCCAACTCTTCATCTTTGCCACATGCTGTCCTCCTCCAGAATGCAGTTCCCTCCCTTCCCTTCCCTCTGTCGAACTCCACGTATAAAGAATCAATAACATCTAACATATCTGATCACCTTCACGAGAGTTAAGATCCTTGAGGACTGAGTCTGGCTTTTCTTTTGAGTTTGTACAGAAAATGTACCTGTAGACCTTCAATAAATGCCAGGTGAATTGGATTAAATAACTCTAAATGCCAATGAGCATTCGGAAGAGGCAATATGAAGTCATGCACCCCCAGAATTGGTTTGGAGCCACATCCCCCTGCCTCTTCAGGCCATTTAGAGGTCATAGCAATGTACCATCGATCTCCTTCAGGAGGCCCTATGAGGTGATCACCCCTGCTGCTGCCTTCTGCACCCACCACCATATGTGTGCTGAGGCCAGGCTTCCCTCAGCAGCTGCTAGCCAATGACTGGGTACAGCAGGATACTAGTGCCCTCCCACCCCTATCAGATACAGTGAATGACTGGGTGCAGCAGACAGGTTAGTGCCCGCCCACCACTAACAGATGCAACCAATGATTGGACACAGCAGAGTTGCTAGTGCCTGCCAGCCCCTGCGAGATGCAGGGCTCCTCCAGTGGGTGACTTGGTTCAAGAACCATTATATAAGCCTGGCCAAACTTTTTCAGAAGTTAGCTGCAGTCTGAGAATTTCTTACTCACCCCTTCTTCCTTCCTTTTCTGTTTACCCTGGTGATCAACATGTGTCACGTCTGCAGGCTCACCCTGCCTATTGCTGCTATCTCCCCTTTATCTTTCACAAGCATTTCCTCAATAAATCTCTTGAACATCCAACCTTGTCTTAGCATTTGCCTCTCAAAGGACCAGAGCTACCATTTCCTCATAGCTGAAGATATATTCACAGATAATCAGCAAGACTTGTGTTCGTCACCACTCACTGAAAAGAAGCAATCAGGGAGGACCCATATCTGTATACCATCAGCACTCCATCAGGCCTCACGTGGCTCTATTATCACACTGACCTTGGCTTACTTGCCATCCAGGCCACTCCCTCCCATAATCAGATTCCCTGCCTCACCCATCTCCCTCCCAGCCTCCAACCCAACTTCACTTCCTGTCACTGAACTCATCTTTCTCCCTCAGCTCCTGAAACAGGCTGAGCCATGATCCATCAGACCCATCCCTATGGCCTCTTCCACAAGTGAACTGTTTGAGGGACAGCTCCCCCCAATGCTGCATCCCCCACTTCAGTGGTGGGGTCCCTGGTGGGCCAGACCAGCCACCTATACCATAGTCTCCATCAGCTTCCTTCCCTCAAGGCAGAGCCTGGGGGACCCCAATGAGGTACCATCTGAGGGACCTTCACAGAAACCCAAAACAACGACATAAACCAGGATGGGAGAAGTCCATGGGTCTGAACAAACACCAATTCCAAGCATGGCAGAGGTGTCCCAACTGCAATAAGGAATCAGAAGCTCAAAACTAGAGGGAGGGCTCTAGAATGAGCAGGCTGGGATCACGCAGGAGAGAATGGGTTTCTGAAAGACTATCTCAGGCAGAGCTGGGACTGCTGTAGGGTCTAGAGAATGTCTCAGGGACAACGCCAGCCTGACTTAGAGGGCAGCTGGATAGTTTAATCAGTCACTGAGCCCCACCACCCAAGCCACAGCCCTTGGGTTACTCTGGAGAACATTGTGCTGCCCAGTGGCCCAGTGAAGCCTAGATGGACCTTTGTCTGCCACATTCACCCCATTTGCTCTACAGAACTGCCACTTCAATTTCCTGTTTGCCCTCTGTTTCTTGCCACAAGCTTCTCTCTGACTCTTCCTAGATGCTGCAGAGATCTGGACAATGACCCCCACAACCCCTGGCCCCAGTTAGTAAGTGCTGCTTTGTTCCTGCCAGCCCCTCCCCCCTACCCCCATCCCACCAGATGGGCGACAGTGGACACAGTACCACGTGTACGAGCATGCACTGAACCATTGCCTCCATGGCCACCTAAATCCTTCCCAGTCACACAGCCTCAATCCTTTCCAGCCATGGTTTCCCCCTGTTTTCTAGTCCAAGCCTCTGAGATCTCTGTAGGGCTCAAGGTCAAGTCTATGTGAGGTAAATGAGGTAAATGACTTTCCCCCTCTTGACCTCAGGCCCCATCTTATGTTGAGGAAGTAGGTCCTCTCTAGATCATCCCTCAGAGCCTTCCCAATTTAGGAATCCCACAGCCACTTGGTTCCATAATCTCATATCCACTTGGTTCCCATTATCTCTTGTGCAAACACTGCATCTCTTATCCTTCCTTGTTCCCATAGAGGGAAACGGACCAGGAGGTCAGGCCACATCACCCATCTCCTGGCATCTGTTGCTACCCAATTGCTCCATAAAGGGACTTTCTATCCAGATATAAAGAGGACTTCTCCCTGCCCCCACCCCACTCTACATCCCAGCAGCTGGGACTGTGTCCTCCTCGACCAGATCCACAGAGAGGAGATGAAAGAAATCCTACACAGTCATCCCTACTCACACGAAGACCACAGCATGCATTGGCAATGACACATTTACTGCACAGCTGCTCGTTCACGCTCACACAGACATACACTGACTCCCTCACACACATTCTCACACTCATTGCCTAATACATCGAACCGCTTCCATCTTCTGACACATACAAACTCTTACACAAGCCTCTCCCTCACATTCCTTCTCTCTCTCTCTCCCCCCACATACACACACATAGTTGGGTCATATTATATTATATATAAATCTGTATATTGCCTTTTCAGTTAACATTATTACATAAGAATTGTCCTATATGTAACTAGTATGACGAACAAATAGGACTTAGAGGATGCACTACCTTTGTTCTTTTTTGGGTTTTTTTTTGTTTTTTGTTTTTTTTATTAGTTTCAGGTGCACAAGACAAAGCAATACTTAGACGTTTATCATTTATATCCCTCACACTGTGTCAAGCCCCCTCCCCATATCCACTATCCCTCTGACATTGCAGAGCCATTACATTTCCACTGTCTGCATTCCTAATGCTGTATTCTGCTTCCTGTAACCATATACATACATATATATACATATATATGTGTATATATATGTATATATATGTGTGTGTGTATATATATATATATGTATATGTATATATATATATATAATTATAGTTGGCATTCATTATTGTTCAGCTTTAGGTATACAAGTACCTTTGTTTTTATTTCCTATAGCACTTAAAATTTATTCAACGTGGAAAATTCCTCCCCATCCTCTGGGTGAAAACTATGGCAGTTTTCATTAATCTTCTGATCACACTTATTTCATTTTTATTTTCAATACCCTATAGGTTTTTTAAATCACAAATTTAGTCTCCATTTGATCATTAAAAGTCCCATGGAATAATCAAAGCTCCAAACTTGATTCAAAGGGTGTTACTCCCTGCTCCCCATAACTAAGGACCTGCTTCTAGCAAAAGGTTTGCCTGAGCGGGGTGGGGAAAAGTAGACAAAACACATGATTCTTCTTCCTTTCTTCTCCACTTTATACTTCCACGTTTCCTCACCTTTCTCACTAAATGTGTTTTCTGACCCCACCAGGGTTGAAGAGAGACGCAAACAAGGCAAGATAAGAAAGGCAGGGACATTCTTAATGGACTGACACTGTCGTAAGATAACTTTATCACACTCTCAGCTCAGCAGTGTTTAAAGCTCACTCTTTAAACACGATTTCATTGCTTCTCAGAGACCCCACACCTGCAGTTTCCCTGATATTGCATTTCCCTCCGGCTTGTGGTTTACTAGTTCTACAGCTCCTAAGAATCCAGAAATTCACCTCTTGCCTCGTTCTGTTGAGTCTGTTCTCAGCTCTAGGCAGTCACCCCCACCAGCTCCCTTTTACCTTTGGCCCACACTTAATCCATGGGAAATACTCTTACATCTTTTGCTCCAACAAACTCTAGGAATGTAGGTATATTTTACCTGAGGCATAAGGTCAGTAAATGTCAGATACCAAAGTAAATTGTAAGACAGGACACCCTAGAGGTATTCATATTTGTAATTTTAATAACTAAATATGTCTCCAAATATTTATTTTCCTTTTCTTCCATACTTAACAGTACCCCAATTTTTTTGGGGGGACCCATTGTTGTGACTTTTTTTTTTTTTTTGCTTAGGTGCATTTTATTGGTTTTCTTTCAGAATCCTTCTACTAAAGAGCAAAGTTAAAATCTAAGTCCTAGAAGGGGGATGGTAGATGAGGGTAAAGGAGATCAAATATATGATGATGGAAGGAGAACTGACTCTGGGTGGTGAACACACAATGGAATTTACAGATGATGTAATACAGAATTGTACACCTGAAATCTATGCAACTTTACTAATAATTGTCACCCCAATAAACTTTAATTAAAAAAAAAAATCTAAGTCCCTAGCAAGAGGGTGAGAACGCTTCCCCTTTCCCCCCGAGCCCTCCACCCCCTCCTCATGTTCATGGGGTAGAGGGCTGGTTACTTTCATTCCCTTGATTCAGCTTTTACCATTGATACATAAACTAAGTGCTGCGTGAGGACGTCTAAGATGTCTCTTTAAAGTAATGGTGTACATGCTTCTTTGCTCCTTCTTCCATTGTATTGCTTAAAACCCGGATGTAATGGCTTGTGCTCCAGCACTCATCTTGAACCATGAAGACAGGGACCTCACTCTACAGTTATAGAGGGTCAATGCTGACATAGATCAGAAACAAGAAGGAATGCTTAAAATTCTCCTCCCACCCCCTGTCAGAGCTAAGGATCTCATAGTTGTCACATATGCAGAAGAGTTTGCGTGCTCAAATCTTGTGAAGGTAAGTGGCCTTCACATCTGACTTCCTGGATTCAAATCCTGGGTCTACTATCTTCTAATTGTGCAACCTTAGCTAGGTATGTAGCCTATCCTTGGCTCAGTTTCACCATCTGTGAAATAGAACAATGAGATTATATATTTTTTATGAAGGGTTAGTGAAATAACACACCCAAATTTCTTAAAACAGTACCAGGCACATAGAAAGTGCTTCATTAAATGTTTGTTGCATGAGGGTACAACATTTAACTCCTATGGAAACAGATTGCCCAAGAACATGTGGCTTCTTTATATTGTCTTTTCCTCCTAACCAGTTGAGTGTTTTGTATTTTTTCCAATGTTTACTCATTTCAAAGAAGCACATGTAGGACACTCATTTTATCTTACATTTGGGTGGATAATTAACGAGATTAACTTTTTTTGTCATATGTTTATCAGCTAGAATATGTTTAGAAGCCTTTCAGTAATAGCTAATCTTTGTCCTGTGAGTGGATTTGATTTTTGGAAATAGCCAAAAATCATTCAAAAGGACAACCTGATTACTTCCATGTCTAATTATGTTTGAACCTTAGTTATAACATAATAATATAAATGATCCCTTCAAAGAATGTTTACTTTCTAAGGGAAAATAAGGGTTTAGTCTCTCAAACATATCATTTTGACTCCCTTTCTGGTTCCTCTCCAAGATGACATCTGGGTATAAGGAGGGAGATGTGGGGCTTCAATAATCTCACGGGAGGTGAAGAATCATACCTCTAACTGCTCTGGATCCTCTGGCCAGGTTGCGTGAGTGTCCCCGCTGGGGTTCACAGCCAAAGTCTGTATCTATGAGCGCTGACAATTAAATTCACGAACTTGTTGCACCGATGTTGCCAAACTTTTTTGATATCAGAGGGATTATTCATTATGAATTTGTACCAACTGGACAAACAGTTAACCAAGTTTACTATTTGGAAGTGCTGAAAAGGCAGCATGAAAAAGTTAGACGAAAACAACCTGAACGTTTTGCCAACAATTCATGGCTTTTGCACCATCACAATTCACCAGCTCACACGGCACTGGCTGTGAAGGAGTTTTTAGCCAGTAAACAAATAACTGTATTGGAACTCCCTCCCTACTCACCTGATCTGGCCCCCAGTGACTTCTTTCTTTACCTGAAGATAAAGGAAATATTGAAAGGAAGACATTTTGATGACATTCAGGACATCAAGGGTAATACAATGACAGCTCTGATGGCCATTCCAGAAAAAGAATTCCCAAATTGCTCTGAAGGGTGGATGAGGTGCTGGCATCGGTGCATAGCTTCCCAAGGGGAGTACTTTGAAGGTGACCGTAGTGATATTCAGCAATGAGGTATGTGGCACTTTTTCTAGGATGAGGTCGTGAACTTCATTGTCCGACCTCGCACACTAGATTAACTTGTAGTCTAGGCTTTCCTCAGCGGGTCAGGGCCAGGGGATGCCTGGCTGGCTCTTCCTCATCCCAGCCCTCCCTGGTAATTCAGACTCCTCCATTGGCTCTAGACCCCCTCCCGTTTGCCTCGCCTCCAATTTGGCCTGGTCTGCGCAGTCTACCGTGCAGCCCTGGCTCCCGAGCACCTTGACCCTGACAACCATGGTGACCCCTACCGGCAACGCTCCCCAGACAAATTCCTACCATTTTCACTGGAAATAAGGATGGTTCAGAAAAGTTAAACCTTGAGGTCCTTCTGCCTGGCCACACCACGCTGCCATAGGGATGTGCTTACACCCCAGGATGACAATCTATTCCCCAGAGTCTGAAGTGGTGAAAAGGACAAGAACCCCCTCTGTTCTTGGTGAGAACCCCAATTATCCAATGTGCCTCCCCTTTCTGGGCCAAAGCTAAGAGAACACCCAATCTAAATTGATCTCTCACCTCCTCATTCCTCCTTTCTCATTTTCTCTCCGTCTCACTATCTCATGGGACCCCAAAAGGTCAGCTGTCCTTCCAACCACTATATCATGCCCTCCTTTTTCTCCAGACTCTTGGAGATGCCTTCATGGGTACAGGGGTATTTTTGTACACACTGGGGGAATTCCATAAGTTGAGTTAATTGTGCTTGATGCATTTTTCAAAAGCTAATGAGAAAGATTCAAGGAAGGTAGAATTAAATCCTCTTTCAAGATAACACCTGGCTTGTGAGGTTATATTCTTGCCAAATAATTCTATTTTATATGTTAGAGGAGGAATATTAATTTGTTCTTTCTTTTTGCATTCCTTCTGCTATAAATAATGATCTTCCCCCAGGATGAGGGATGCCTCAATTCAGCTAGAATAAAGGTTAAGAAAGGAAGGAAGTAAAATAGAAAAGTACATTAAGTTTTCAAAACACTACCTCCATTAAGCCATTTCAATTAGCGATAATTATAATTATCCTTTCCTTTCTTCCTCTAATTTGGCTTAGAGCTTCTCAACTCTATTATTATACATAAGAATTAGAGTGACTGTGTGGGCCTTGTTGGAATTCTGATTTAAACAAACCCACTGGAGAAAGATACTTTTTAGAAAATAAAGGAAACCTGTTTTTAGATGATATCAATAAATTATTATTAGTTTTGTTGGGTGTGATAATGGCATTACGGTTAGGTTAGAAAAAACTTCACTTTTTTAATGTAGACAAATTTCTAGGGCATAATGACATGGCATCTATGATTTGCTTTAAAATACTGTAGCAAAATAAAAGGTGGGGAGGCTCGTTGATAGGTGAACCAACTATGGGAAGACAATGATAGTTATTGAAGCTGAGTGATAGCTACTGAGAGATTTTCCCATATATAATTTATTTCTGTGAGTGATAGACATTTTCAAAACAAAAAAATTTTATATCAATTAGTATGGGGAATTATAAAACACAAATCACATGTGCTATACAAAAGGTCAGTTCAAGGAGGATGTGGATTACATGCAATTTTCACCTTACAGAATCAAGGGTAACTCCCATGGCAATGTCCATCTCACCATCCCATTGTCAGTACTGAGTTTTATCTGTTTCCCAACATCGACTAATTTCAAAAAATACAGTTGAGTTGTTTTAATTCACATTTGGGAGGTTTTAATGAGGTTAAATTCTTTTCATATATTTCTTACCCAGCACATTTTTAGAAGGTCTTTCAAAATGGCTAATCTTTGCTCTCCAGGAGTAGATTTTATTTTTAGAAATCATCAAAGCCCTTCATAACTACCTGGCTGATTTAACAGGAATAAGAGTCAGACCTCCTTTTGAATCCCCAAATCTTTAAAAGAATTGGCTCTGATTCTCTCCTAGGATTTCCAAACAAATGTGAGGGCTCTGCTCAACCAGAAGATGCAAATATCTGCCTCTGACAATGTCAACTCTTTAAAATACATGAAAAACCTCTCTAATGTGACAGACATAACACTCCTTTGGATGATACTAACAATATTGATGATGACAATTACAGAGGGTGCCAAAAAAATGTATACACATTTTAAGAAAGGAAAACTGTATTAAAATTGTAATACTCAACATATACAAAATAATAAAAGATGAATACAAGTGACGTTTGACTTCTGCCATTACAAGAGGTGCTCAAAGTGGTTACCATCAGCGTCCAGACACTTCTGATTATGGTAAACTACTGCTTGAGCAACATTGACCAAAGTGTCCACGTGTATACATTTTTTGGCACCCCCTGTATAATGTATTTTATACCAACTATGTGCCAGGCACTGTAGACACACGGTGCCTCTCAAATTTTTCTTGAAAAGTGTCCCTGATATACAGAATGAACATGAGAACCCAGCCAGATCTGAAAATATAGCCCAAAGACAAATGCAGCAAGTTTGAAAACTTGTTGAAGTCTCCTGTTTTATTTTTTAAATGAATGTGATATTTACCTTTTGTTCCACATAATAGTACTTACTAACATTTACTGAGTACATAAAAGAGATGTTGTTTTAAGCTTTTTACATGTATTAATTCTTCAATGTTTATGGTGTTCCTATGAAGCTGGTGCCGTTATTACCTCCATTCTGCAAGTAAGAAAACTGAGATCTAAAGAGATTAAGTAAGTTACCTGAGTTTGCACAGCCAGCAAGTGTTGGAGCCAGAATTTTGACCCAGATAGTCTGGCTCCGGAGATCGTGTCCTTAACCACTATGAAACATTTCCTCCCTAGTGTGTTCATGCTCTCTGTAAATTAAAAAATCAATTCTATCTTCCAATTAACTGTGCATCCACAGTGTAGAACATAATATCCATCCTGTGCCTTCTTGAGACCCTGACAGGTATGACTATGTAATCAGAGTTATGACTACCTAGCTAGAGAAGCACAAACATGTACTATTATCTTGTCTTCACAATGACAGAGCAAAAAGAACATTATTGTCCTGTGTAGAGCTTTACCAAATTCAGGAATGAGTCCTTTGTCTGGGACAGGCCTTTGATTCATTATAAAAATGAATGAAAATAAAGGAGTGAGAGATCAGGCAAAGGTTTATGCCACTATCCCCTTTGGTCATTACCAAGGGCAAACCTACAATGTTGCTGCTTCTCAGGTCTCTCGGATTCCAATGTCTCGCACGTGCACACGGGCACACACACACACATGTGCACACATACTCTAAGCTTAGGTCAGTTGGACCTAAGAGCAAGCCCCAGCCATGTTCCATGGGAACCAGCACAACTTCTGCAGATGACCATTAATAAATGGACACTGGACCCATGAATGAGCCCTGAGCCCCAATGAGTCAACTCTGCCCCAGATTTTCTCTTGAGTTTCTAATTATAGTTTTAAGCATCAAGAGCCCATTTTGGACCTTCTGAAGTCAAATTAGGACATTCACAGAAAGCATCTTCCCAATAAGCATTAAAGAGGCGGCATGAGGTAGTGGGAAGTCTGCCCCCTCGAAGTCAGTCAGACATGATTTGACACCCATCTCCTCTCGTCTTCAGTTCTTTGCCTGTGGGTGATGGTGTAGCTTCCCTCCCCAAGCCTCCTTTCCCTCATCTGTATAACAATCAAAGTGACAGACAACCAACAGACACCACACAAGGTTGCTACAGGACTAAATGAGAAAACGCATGTGACCATACTAGCATTTGACTGTGCTTGGTAAATCATAAGAACTCAGTAAACAATAGCTAAATAAAATGAATTTGAGGTGCATAATAGCATGAATATTGTACACATACCACACACACACACACATACACACACACACACACACACACACACACTTGTGTATATAAGGACTATTTTAGGAAACTATCCTCCTAAAGAGAAGGTTCTGGAGTCAGATGAAAATCGGATTTTCACACTATACCTTTTATACTGTTTAAATCCTGGGGGTGCCAAAAAAGTGTATACAAGTGGACACTTTGGTCACTTTGCTCAAGCAGGAGTTCGCCATAATCAGAAGTGTCTGGACGCTGATGGTAACCACTTTGAGCACCTCTTGTAATTGCAGAGGTCAAACGTGACTTGTATTCATCTTTTGTTATTACAATTTTAATACAGTTTTCCTTTCTTAAAATGTGTTTACTTTTTTTGGCACCCTCTGTATTTAGAACAATATCATATATTCCTCTCTCAGAAATATTTTTAATGTTTATTGTTGTTATTTGTTTATTAGGGAGCTTTTGAAAGACCAGATTTTGTTCTCTGTAGCCTGTTTCTTGATCCTCTTACCTCCATCTTCTCACTAGCAGATCCCCTGAAGGCCCAATTGTAGGATTAGACTATATCCACCTTGAATGTATAACCATTGATTGGCACATACGGTAACAGACGTGTAATGAAAGCTGATACTTATGTTCTAAGTGCCCAGCCAGGCTAAGCAATTTGCCTAGGGTTATACAGTTGGGAAGTGGTAGAGTTGAGATTTCAACCCTGGTAGTCTGGCTCCAGTTCCTGCCCCTAACCACCAGGCCACACTGCTGTCTCACCAAATAACAGTCACTGCTCCATGGTCTGACATGTCCCCATAGCCCTGCCTTGTCCTTTAGACTAACACGTTCCCTGATTCTGAGCCCATCAGCCCGAGCCCAGGGCTCTAGCTCACCCTCCCAGGGGCCTGGAGGTAGTTTTCATGGCCCTGCTCCCTCCTTCTCCCACCCCAGCCTGGCCTGCTGCAGAGTCCAGTCAGAGCTCCCCCTGGCAGCTCAGCCCAGTGCCAGCTGCTGGTTGCTCCAAGCCCACTCCCCCACCCAACAAGTTCTGGAATCAAGACTGATCCTATTACATCCTTGCGGAACCTCAGCCGGCTGTCAGAACAAAGGAGGTGACATTAACAATTCAGATGTTACTGGCTCAGAGCCCTCACCTGCTGATGGCGCTCAGTCTTCCTCAAAGTTTGCCCCTGGGATTTGCTGAGACATCTCACAAACTCTGGGCTCTGGGCTCCCCTCCATGGTACTGCGCTTGCAAGCTGCTAGCAGAGGGGTCCTCCCTGCTACCATTCTCACCTTCAGTCCCTTCCGCAGCCCTGAGTGGTTCCACATTCTATGCATCACTGGCGAAGGGGCCTTCTCCCCCAAAACCTGAGTCTCACTTTGCTAGCTGGGCTCCAAAGCAGCCCTTCTTGGAACCCAAACCTCACAAAGCGCTTTGTAAAAATCGTATCTTTAGCCTCTGCCTTGGACCCCTCTATTCAGAAGACTAGGGTACCTACACCTTGGACTTGGACTAGGAAATAGAAACAGCAGTGTGGTTTCATCAACTTCTCCTCACACTCTTTCGCCCGCCCCTCATCTCTGACTCCAGAGATGTGTGAACAAAACCTCCCCCTCAGCAGCTCCCGCTCTCTGGGCAGCAGTGGCTGCTGGCTCAGCTGGCTTGGATGTTCTAGGCTCCACTGGGCTGTACTAGATCCATTATGACAATAGGTGTTAATAACAGAAGTCATTACTGAGGGCCAGACACTGGGCTGGATAATTTACAGAAAACTGTCATTTAACCCCTTTCTGCAAATTAGGTAACAGTATCCCCAATTACACACAAAGAAACAGGCACAGAGAGATTTGGTGATGACTCCAGGGCCAGGAGGTCAGAAAGTGAACTTGAGATTCAAGCCCAGTTGCTGCCCTCCCCCCATCCAAACCCAGGCTCTTCCCGGCTTCCCTCTCCTATCCATTCTGCAGTCTCTACCTGAGAGTGTCTCCTCAGCCCCCATTCTATGCCTGGAACCAGGACGGGGATGGGGGCAGGCGTGGTGGGGGGAGGCCAGTCTGAGAGCATGGGTTTCTAGCTAGCTGATGTTTCAGTCCCTATGTTATCATAGGGACTTTTCCTTAGGCTGCGGGAAGTGTGAGGGGGAGGGGGCATAATTCTGAATTGAATCTTAAGAAATTCAAAATAGCCCCTCTCCCTAGGGACCAAGAAAGCATTTGGATTTCAAGGGATCCCAGAGGAGGCATTTGTCCGTTTATGAGATGCCGAGTGAGTTTTGATGTGTGAGGTTTATTTTAGTCAAAGAGAAGAAAAGGAAGAGGCAAGTGTGAGAGGGTCATGGGGAACCTAATGGGGGGGAGAACATTTTGGACTCTTGCCACCCCCTACAGTACCAGGCAGGCACTCCCCAAAACAGCTTTTCCAAGTATCAGGACGTGATAGCAGAAATCACTGCTCTCCAACCTAGGATTACAGGTTAGAGGGCGGCACCCAGGATGTCAGTAGGGTCAGGCTCTCAGGAAGGCTCGGTTTGAAATCATCTACTCATTAAACATTGATCAACATGTGCGGGGCACTTTAATAATACAGTTGAGTCCTCGCTTAATGTCATCAATGGGTTCTGTGACTTTGAGTGAAATTATATATAATGAAACAAATTTTACTATAGCCTACTTGATATAAACAAGACTGAAGGTTCTACAGCATCTCATCAGTGATGTAACAAAACAATTGCAAATGAAACGACATTACTCAAGGACCTTTTGTATCATGAACCATATGACCACGATCATATAATCATACAGGGCATGGTTATCCCTATTTTAAAAATGAGAAAACTGAGCTTTAGAAAAATGAAGTGCCAAGGTCACATAACTAGGAAATGTCAACATTGTAGTTCAGCCAGTTTTCTGTGGCTCCATATTTAATGTCTCCCAACACCTAGGGCCCTTCCCTCAGGGAGATCACATTCTAGTGAGGACACTGATATCATGGACAAGTATCATACCACGTGATAAGGGGGCCAGGGAAGCAGAGAAGTTTAGACAACAGACTTTGAACTTGGACAAGTTATCCCCAGTTCTGTGGCCTACTAGCTGTGTACATTTTTCTCACCTGTAACATGGAGATATCAAGTTCCAGTTAATAGGGTTGGTGAGGGTTAAACAAAATATGAAAATCACTTTGCCCAATACTTGGCATCTAGTAGTAGTTCAGGAAGTGGGAGCTGCTATATCACCATGAAATGGGGCATGTGCAGCGGGAGCATGTGAGACAGACATGTTGGACCCAAAGCCAGATCCCGCCGTAGTTATTCCTGTGCATTTGAAGTCCCAGTGGGATGGGGCCCCTAGTCTAGGGGTTGACAGGAATGTACAAACACCTGAGAAAAGAGGTAGCTATTGCTCTTTCTAGCTCCCACCTTCTGCTTGGAAGAGGGGACTCCAGGAACCTAAGCCTGAGCAGGACCTGGAGCCGGGCAGTGGGAAGGATGGAGCAGGTATCCCATCAAGGAGACCCTTTCAATGTACTCACACCCAGGCACATCAGAGTTGTGTCCCCCTTCACTCCATTCCTAGCTATGTGGCCTTGAGAAGGCGCTTAGACCCTCTGAGCCTCCATTTCCTCCTCTGTAAATTGTGAAGAATAAGGCCTATCTCACTATTAAAACAAAAAAATGCATACAAACCACCCAGTGCAGTGGCTGGCACGCAGACGTGCTGGAGAGACAGCAGTATATTAGCTGCCCGCTTCATGCTCTCTTGGCAAGCTCTGACCTCCCCACACCAAAGCATTCCCAGCCCCAGGTGACAGACGATGTCCTTCAGAAGCCTCCACACCTCTGTGCACACGCACCCACATACACACATGCAGAAGAAAAGATTCAGTCTGAAACAATCTCAGCAGATTTCTAAGGTCTGTAAGGTCGTAGGAAAATTATGCCTCAAAAAACAATGTACGCTTAAGACCAGACCAGCTCTACCTTCTGTCTCACAGCCAGTGCTGTGAGAAGTGTTGCTACACAGAATCTTCACATTGTCCCCTCTTCCTCCATTCAATCCCTACCCCAGCCCCCCACAAAAAAAAATAAAAACCTCTTCCTGATGGCCCTGGACACTGTCCAGTTTGGATAGTCCTGAGAAATGTTTTCACTTTGGCCAATTAAAGCACTTCCTATACAAGGTTCCTTTCTAATCTGTGGGAGAAGCTGGTTCCACCGCAGTTGTGCGGTGACGAGGGTCTGAGTTGGGAAAGGGATCAGGAAGAGGGTTCAAGGTGTCAGATAAAAGGAGGCGACAGGAGGCCACTTACTCAGGAGCCTGAGTAAAAGCCTTCCCATGCTCACCTAACATCAGCAGTTCGAGTGAATTCCTTTCCCTTCCTTGTGGTTATAGGACAACTGAGAGAGGGCCTTTCAGGTTCCCATCTCTTTTCTTGCCTTTGAGCCAGGCATTGTGTTCCCTGTCTTATAGACGGAGGCGCTAAGTTCAGAGAAGGGAAATCACTTGCCCCTGCCCGTATAAATAGTGAGAAACACAGTCATAGACCCAAATCTCCTGATTCCTATTCCAGGGCTCTCATACCAGGAGGTTTCCCCTTATGACGCTACAACAAAATAATAATGATAATAACAGCAACAACAATATCACAGAACTAGCATAAATTAAGAACATAAAACTTAGCTAATGGTTGTTAACTATCGTACTTTCTCCTACATCAGCCGAGGGAGGAAAGTATTATTATCTCCATTTGTGGATAAGGAAACTGAGACTCAAACAGTCAGGGTCAGCAAACTGACCCACAGCCTATTTTTATAAATAAAGTTTTATTGGAACACAGCCATTCTAACTCGTCTGTAGTCTGTCTGTGGCTGTTTTTGCACTACAACAGAGAAGTTAGTGGTTGCAACAAAGAATGTATGACACAAAATACCTCAAATATTTACTACCTGGCTCCTTAAAGAAAAGAAAAAATCTGCCAACCGCCGGGAAATTTGGACATGGACACACACAGAGAGACCATGTGAAGACACAAGAAGGCAGCCATCTACAAGCCAAGGAGAGAGGGCTCAGAAGAAACCAACCCTGCCAACATCTTGATTTTGAACTTCTGGCCTCCAGAACTGTGAGAAAATAAATGTCTGTTGTGTAAGCCACCCCAGTCAGGCACTTGGTGACAGCAGCCCTACCAAAGTCACACCGTTACCCACTCAATGCCAGACACTGTTCTGGATGTGAGGGAAAGATAAAAGGGCCTGGCACATTGTACTCAATAAACACCAGTTATTTATATCATTATCTAAACACTTGCTTATTTTGAGACATTTAATCCTCACAGAATGCCTGGTGGCTGAGTACTCTTTTATCCCCATTTTACAGATGAGGCATTTGAAGCCCAGAGAGGTTATATACTCACCCAAAATCACACAGCTAAGAGGAAAAGAATAAGACACAGCCTATCTTCCAGTAGGATTGGTATACTGGACAGTAAATAAATGTCCAGCAGGGAAATTTTAGAAGCCACTAGTGATGGCCACTGCCCCCTTGACTGGTTCAATGAAGCCCCTCTGTGCAGTAGGCCAACCAGAGGATAGAACCCATGAGATGTACCCTGTGCTTCAGTCCCCACCATCAATACCCTACGCTGTTCTAGTGACATGAGGCCAACTGGAATTTAAATTACTAGCTGGGCTCTGGATGCCTCTAAGTATCATTACCACCCCCATTCCCTGTTCATGGCACTACCTCCTGGCTTCTAAAATAATTAAATTAGAAATTAAATTTAAAAACCAGTTTCCCGACTCTGTCTCCTTCTGCAGATCAACCAGGCACTCAGGCTGCTAGAAGATCCACTAAGGTCACCTGCAACAATCTCCCCATTTAGTGCCTGGCACAGAGGGGACTCTGAATGGAACCACTTCCTACTCCCTTGTTCCTCGCTTCCCAAAGTGCTCAGATGCACTGCAAGGACAGGAGTCGGTGGCATGTAGCATTTAGTCTTCCAACAACTATTTACCGCGGACCTTCTCAGCTGGAGATAGAGCAATCAAGATGGAACGGGCTCCTGCCCTCATGGGGCTTACAATCTAATGCATGAGAGAAAGAGATTTAAAAACAGATGTGATGAGTGTTACCAAACAGGAAGCTTAAAGAGCAAGAGAGTTTAAAACAGGCCTTACCCTAGTGTGTATGAGTGTGTGGGAGGGCAGATCACTGAGGAAAGACTCCTCTACGGACATGTCATTTAAATGGGAAGGAGGGGACGGAATCAGCTACAAAAGGGGAGGAAAATCTGAAACGTGGACTGTGCTCCTGCTCTACCAACAAAGAGTAGTGTGACCTCAGACACTTGTTTCCCCTCTCTGGACAACCACTTTCCCACTCATACAATATAGGGGTAGCTTGGGTCCTACTAAGAGCTTCCTTCAAGTTCTAAAAGCCTTTGACATCAAATTCAGGCAAGAGAATAAAACGGTTCCCATCTCGCTTTCATACCCTAGAAAAGTACACATTACATTATCCAAAATAAAATTGGTGTATCTCTGTCCTTAGCAAGATTCTGAGCTCCCTAAGGTCAGTGTGGGGACAGAGCCCCAGAAAGCAGTTTCCAGGCTCTCGGCCTCACGTGGAAAGGTGCTGGCTCAGGTAGTAAATGGCCATCAACTGTGCTTGGATGGCCATCAGCTGTGGCTAGTTGGGCGTCAGCTGTAAGCAGTGAGCCATTGGCCACTAATATAACTGCTGTGGCTACGCTGGCAGGAAATGGGGGCTAGCAAGAAGATGGTGGCTGAGCTAGCAAGCGCGGATTGCAGTTAGCAGGGCGGATTGCAGCTAGCGAGGGGAGTCAGTCAGTTGGTAGAAAAGCAGACAGCAGGTAGCACGTCATGTGAATCCAGCCTCCAGTGAGACTATAGTGGTGTGACTCCCCTATCTATGGCTCCGTGGATGTTCCTTTTTGGCCTCACCATATCCTGTATTCTTATGTGGGGAGCGGGACCAGAGACCCCGCAGGTCACCCTACACGACAGTCAGGAATGGAGTCTATCCAACATGTGTGCCTTCCATGCCCAGGACAGAGCATGGCACACAGTGGGGACTCAAAGCCCCTTTGATCTATGTCTTTTAGAGACTTCAAGGTCACCTTGTAAAGTCAGAGGCATTAAAAGGGACCATATGGGAATCCTAAGGAAATTAAATGATTATTAAGATCCCTGCCCCATTTCCATGTTAGCACATGTACTTATGAGCACAGCCCTATGGGGATGTGGATTATCACCCCCACCTTCCCCCTTAAAGAAGAGGATTTAACATTTATAGAGCAACAGTTATGTACTTGCTGCTATGCTAAATCGTTACCTCATTTTATCTTTACTCTTCACCCCAAAAGCCAAGTAGAGACTATTAACCCCATGTTAGAGATAAAGAAACTGAGGCTTGAAGCAGGAAGATGACTTGCTCATGGTCCTGAGTAATAACTACTCCTCCTTAATCCCAAAGCTGGTGTTAATTCCAAGGCCCATGCCCTCCACTCATTCATGTAAAACACAGTGCCTGGCACTCAATAGGTGCTGCATCCCACCTCATGGCATTCTAACCCTGAAAGATCCAGAAGCAGAAAAGTACGGAGTAAAGGAGGGGTAAAAAGGCAGATGCATCCCTTCCCCACTCCAGGTCCCTTCAGGCCAAAGCCTGGCACGAACCAGGGAGCAAATAAATTCTATGCTGGAAATGAGATTGAAGTTCAAATGGATTAACTAGCTGAAAAATGCTCAGAGCTGAGGATAAAGGGACATTCCATCAAACACATCTGAAGACAATGATGAGAAGGAAAATAACACTGCTCCCTGCTGGTGTCTCACCCAGATCTACTGTTCAGTGTACTAATTATAAAAGCATGGGGCCCATTGTGACAGGAGAAGCACAGGGTTCGAGAGAGAAACAGAGCAGAGGATCAAAGCCCAGCCATCTGGGGTCAGACACCTCCTTGAGGAGACTCACAGGATGAAAAGTCAGGAAAGCCTTCTGGGCAGAGACCTGGTATAAAAACAGAGAGACATCTAATACGAGTCTGTGACAAAAGTGGGTATAAAAGGCTGGAGAAGTGGGGGTGGAAGGAACCAGAACAAAAAGGCCCTCATAGGTCAAGGTGAGGAATCTGGACTTTAGTCTAAGGACAAAAGAGAGCCTTTACTGGGTTTGACGCAGGGGAATAACAATCTGATTTGCATTTATAAAACATCGTCTAGATGTAGCATGGAGTAGAGATTGGGAAAGTGAAGATGCCAAATCCAGAAGCTTATGAAGAAAGCTAAGAGGTCACAGTGGCTTAGACCAAGGACAATGGACCTGGGACAGGAGAGGTGTGGAAAGGATTTCAAGGAGCTCAGCAGTCATCTATAGTGAAAGTTTCATCATTTATAATTTCTCTAGAGGAAATTCAGATATCAGGATAAATCTGTGTCACATTTGATTCAAAGACACTTGACTAAGGGGACCCTGGGCAAGCAGCTAGACTTTGCCCCTGACCAGGGACACTGGAAGCTTTGGAACACGGAGCTGGCAGGGAAAAGAAGTATCCCAATGACTGGAGAAAGGGTGGTATCTGGCACAGGCAAGATCAAGTAATAGATGTATAAAAATGTGAAAATGTAAAGATCCCTCATTTTATAGCTGAGGATATTAAGACTGATGTGTACTGGCTAAAGCATAGTCTCCAATATCCAACCGACCTGAGTTTCATCCTGACTTTACCACTGGTGAGCTGGAGAAGCCACCTGATGTCTGTGAGCCTAGATTTTTCCAGTGGATACAGTAAGACCTCTCTCATACAAGTCTTGCTGAGGCCTTGCAAAGTTTATATAAATTACTGGTAACTCACAAGTCCTGTCCATTTCCTTAGGCATTGGAGATGAGAGATGTGGACAGACCTGGAAGATACTCAGAAGTTAGGAAGAAGGGAAATTGGTGATTGTTCAGATACGGGGGGCAAGAGAAAGGGCAGAGGCCAGGACGATACTCAGATGTAGGGTGCAGGATCCCTCCTGCAGTTACCCCAGCCCGCTGGCCCCATGTGCAGGAAGCCGAGCAATATACTCCACTCCTCCCTCCCTCATCACCAGAAATTCCCTAGAAGGCTGGGCTCCCATAAAAATGAAAATACGTAAAACAAACATTCATCAAGCATTTGCTATATGCCCGCTGAGGACTTTACATGCATGTATGTCATTGAAGCCTCACAACCACCTGTGAGGAGGCAAGCAGTATTATCCCATTTTATAAGTGAAGAAACTGAGTCTCCGACAGGGAACGCAGCTCGCCCCAGCCCTCCTGGAGAAGAAGTACTAGCAGATCCCTGTTTCAAAGCCAGCCCTGACTCCGGCCCACCTGAGCAGCTAAGGTTGCAGACGCCCTTGCTGTGGGCACCCGGCCCTGCTGCTCCACACCTACACCGGGAGGTCTAGCCAGTTCTGTCAGGTGACTGATTTAGTGGGGAGGCTCGTCAGGAACAGCTGGGCGCCTGGGTGAATGTGTGACCCCACAACCAGGTGTTCCTGCTGCCTGTTGACAGCACCTGGATTACGTGTGGCAGGAAGAGGAACAGACCCCCAGGCTTTCGACACGGAATCATGGCACCAACCTGCTTCAGCTCTCAGGGATCACCTGCTCTCAAAAGTTTGTGGTCCCCAACAGCCTTGCCCCGTAAAGGCGGGCCATAGACCGACAGCCTTGGCTCATTAGAAATGCAGAACCTCGGGCTCCATTGGACCTTCTGAATCAGAATCTGCATTTGAACAAGATCTATAGGTGACTAGTATACGGGTCGACACAGCAGAAGGAGCACTGGCCCACAAGTGCGGAGTCCTGACCAGACCCTGGGAGGCTCTGCGACCTTGGTCAAGTCCCTTCTACTCTCTGGGCCTCAGTTTCTTCATCTGAAGGTGCTTAGATGAGATACTCTCTGAGAAGATGTAAGCCATTGGAGGGCACAGAGGCCTGGGAAGTCACATTCAAGCTCCATAAACATTTGAACTAAGTAATTAACATCACAGATTTGTACTGAGCACTTACTATGTGCCAGGCATTCTAAGCCCTGTTGATAACAAGTCTCTACTCTGATGAAGCTTATATTAATTGATTCTCTAGTTAATGACTTGGGGATAAAACACCACCTCTACTCCCTGAAGTTATATGACTTTAGTAACACGAGTTAACTCACCAATATCTACCTTTCTCACCTGTGAAATAATAAGAGCAGACAACATTTATTGAGCATTTATTATTTAATGTCAGGTGCTATTCTAAACACGGATTACAAGGATTCCCTGGGAGGCAATAGAGCATGAATTCTAATCCCCTTTAAAACTGTGTGACTTTGGGGCAGCTACTTGACCTCTCTGGCCTGGGTTCCTGTGGTGGATGCTGTGATGTACCTCCAGGTGCCCTTCAAGGAACGAAGAACTTAGTGCCCCCAGTAGCTGGGAGTGCTCCCCGAGACAGCCCACAACTGTCAACCCTCTTTTGGAATCGTCTTAACTGAAGAAAACTGCCTCTCCCAAGTTCGTGCTCACATCCAAGGTCCAATCAACACACAGTTACAAAGCTCAGTACCCTCAACCCAACTTGGACCAACTAAAAGACTATCCACATTCCAAAATGACAAATGGGGGAAGCTGAGGTCACAGCTCAAATTCACCCCCAGACCCTCCTGCCTCCTCCCCTTCCACAGGTGCTGGTCACAAAAATGCTCCCTGCATGCCCATCGCCATCTCAGAGTTGGCTTCCTGAGCTGACTGGGTTGCTTCCTGAGCAACCCAGCCTGCTATTTTCCCACCCATCCATCACCTGTCTAGTAGGACGTATGTGCTCACATCCAGCTCATTCATTCAAGAAAGAGCCACTCCACCAGAATATCCATCCTATGTCCAAAATAAATGTTTGTGTAGCAAAGAAAGGCAATAAGATTGGCTTGGAAAAATGTTTAGAACAGGTATGCATGGAGGTGAAAAAAGAGAAAATTTGAAGTCTTTTTTCTTTGGGCCTGGTTCAGTAATTAAGATTCAAGTGGGCTAACTTTCAGAATGCTACAAATGTATGTATCCTATGTCCCAGCAATTGCACTCCTAAAAATTTTTCCTACAGTTAAACCAGACTTATCATGAGGTTATTCATTACAATAATGTTTGTAATAATAAAATATTAGAAACAATCCAAAGGACAATCAATGAGGAACTGAGTAAAAAATTGATACATCTCTATAATGAAATATTGTAAAAGAAAAAGAATAATTAATTTTATTATGTGCTTTTATGGAAAAATCTCAGGAGATCCAAGATGGCATAGTAGAAAAATGCTGTGCTTGCCTCATCCCATGAACACATCAAAATTACAACTAAATTATTTTAAAAAGCAACCTAGAGAACCATTTGAACTCTAGCTCAACAGAAGTTTTATAACCAAGGATATAAAAATTAATATAAGACCCAGTCTTATTTTCGGGGAAACATGGTAGTTACCTACAAGGGAGTTCCCATAAGACTGTCTGCTGATTTTTCAACAGAAACTTTGCAGGCCAAAAGGATTGGCACAAAATATTCAAAGTTATAAAAAAAAAAAACAAGGACCTACAATCAAGGGTCTCCATGACAAGGCTATCATTTAAAATCAAAGGACAGATGAAGAGCTTCCAAAACAAGAAAAGACTAAAGGAGTCCATCACCAACAAACCAGTACTGCAAAGAATATTACAGGGACTTCTTTAAGATGGGGAAGAAAAAATGAGATAAAAAACACAAATAATAAAATGGCAATAACTACATATCTATCAACAATTGCTTTCAATGTAAGTGGATTAAATGCTCCAATCAAAAAATAGATAAATGGATAAATGGCTGAATGGATAAAAAAAACAAAGCCCTTACATATGCTGCCTACAGGAGACTCACTTCAGATTGAAAGACACTCACAGACAGAAAGTAAAGTGATGGAAAAGATTATTTCATGAAAATGGAAATGAAAACAAAAATAAAAGCTGGGGTAGCAATATTTATACCAGACAAAACAGACTTTAAAACAAAGGCTATACCAAGAGACAAAGAAGGACCCAGTAATACCACTTCCTAGTATTTATCCAAAGAAACCCAAAATGCTACTTCAAGGGTACATGTACCTCCATATGTTCATTGCAACATTGTTTACAATGGCCAAGATATAGAGGCAGCCTGGTTGTTCATCAACAGAAGAATGGTTAAAGAGAAGAAATATTGCTCGGCCATGGAAGGGAATGGGTTCTTGCCATCTGCAGAGGCATGGATGGGCCTAAAGGGTATTTTGCTGAGTGAAGTATGTCAGACAGAGAAAGACAGATGCAATGTGATTTCACTTATATGTAGAATCTAAAGAACAAAATAAACAAAACAGAAACAGACTCACAGATACATAAAACATTTTGATGGTTGCCAGATGGGAGGGGGCTGGGGGTGTGCATTTAAAAGGGGAAGGGATAAAGAAGTACAAATTGGTTGTTATACAGTAGTCATGGGGATATAGGGTATAGCATAGGGATTATAGTCAATAATATTATAATATCTATATTAGTGTCAGATGGGTACTAGATTTATCAGGGTTATAGTTGGGAGGGGGCTGGGGGGACAGGGTGAAAAAGGTGAAGGGATTAAGAAGTACAAATTGGTAGTTACAAAATAGTCATGAGGATACAAAGTAAAGCATGGGGACTATAATCAATAATATGGTCATAACTATGCATAGTGCCAGGTGGGTACTGGACTAGTCAGGGGGATCACTTCTTAAATTATATAAATGTCTAACCATATGCTGTACACCTGAAATTAATATAAAATAATATTGAATGTCAACTGTAACTAAACAATTTCGAAGGGGAGCAAAAGTAAAGGGGAATAAGAGGTCCAAATTTCCAGGTATAAAATAAGTCATGGGGATGTAATGTACAGCATGGGGAATATAATCAATAATATTGTGATAGCGTGTCTCGGTAGCGTGTCTCGGTGTCAGATGGTTGCTGGACTTATCATGGTGCTCACTTCTTCAGGTATATAAATGTTGAATAACTATTGTGTACACCTGAAACTAATATAATATTGTATGCAAACTATATTTTAACAAAAATCTTTTTTAAAAAAGAAAAATCTCAAGATATACTGCCAAGTGAAAAATAACTAAAATGCAGAACAATGGCGAACTGGGCTCTTTAACTAAAAAAATGGGGGGAGGGGAGACTAATACTCTGTGTTTGTGTCCTCCATGCTTATATGTACATAAAACATCTCTGGGGGGAAACTAGAAACAAGCAGCAGTGGTTGCTTGTTGGGAGTGCTGAGGAGCAGCATGAATTAGCAGATGAGAGGAGGAGGTGGATAGGAAATTTTTACCTTCTGTCATTCTATAGTTTTTTTTTTCATTCCTTTAAAAGCCCACTTCTGGTGAATAAAAAATAATGTATGTGACCAGATCAATTGAGGAAAGACATTATGACACGAGGCAGAGTGTACCACTCCTGTTTGTTTGCAGCTTGGTAAGAAAGCAGCTTCTCCCCAGGTGAGTGAAACCGAGCCTCCTGCCTCACGGAACCCTCATTCTATACTTTCTGATATTTAAATCTACAGAGCAGAAGTCTGGGAGCAAGGGGACATTCTATTGGTTAATTTGGTTCAGGGGCGGGAAGATGCCATCAAGATTCAGGTACCTGCCATCCTCAGCACATTGCAATTTCTCCTGTCGTCACCAAATGGCTGCAGCAGGGGTCGCTTAGAGACACATCATCCAAAAAAGAGGGCTTTTTTAATCCTGTGACTCTTTTCTATAACAATGAAATCCTTTCCCAGAAGCCCCAAATCAGGTTTCCTCTCAGGTCCTATTGATCATATGTTTGGTTGTGTATATGTCGATACCCAAACTAATCTCTGATAAAGAGTTTGAAACCTCCATGGATGGCTTAAGCCAATCATGATTCATCCTCCCGGGCCTGAGGGTAGAGCCATCTCCCCTAAGCACATGATACCCCCAAACTGGAGTGTCCTTAGCAAGGGGGGACTAAGGAATAACTGTTACGTGAGTATATGCACTCAACAATGTCTGTCCAGGTAGCAAATGATGTTATCTCAAAACAAAGTTGGACATAACCTGATTAAGATCATTAACAAAACTCGTTACTCGGTAAACCACTGCTGAGTGCCTACTGCGTGCAGGTAATATACATACAAGGTAGCAGGGGTTCTGAAATAAAAGGTGCGATCCATTAAGGCCCTTCCCACTGTAACGAGGAAAACAAGTAAAGAAACGAGTCCAACCCAGCCTGAATGGAACCGTGAGGAAAGGAGGCTCAGGGAACTGGGGGAAAGGGAAGAGGCAACTGGCCAATCCAAAAGCTTAAGGGCAGAATTTCAAGAGAAGGGACCCGTGAGCTGTGAACTAAAGGAGCTAAAGTTACAAAGTACCAGTCAGGGAAGGTAGTCCTGGCAGACTGAACAGGCCTGTGCAAAATACTGGAGATGGAAAAGAGCTGATTATATCTGGGAAACTCTGTGGGTGGGCCCGGGTGGAGAAGAAAGTGCTCCTGTGGACGGGGTTGGGAAGAGTGCAATAAGCAAGCGGCCCTGATGAGCCTTATACATTAAACCTTTATCCAAAAAGGTGAGGAATTCAGATAATCTCTAGTAGTGGACTGATGTCATCAGGTTTACATTTTTAAAAGAAAATGGACAAGAAAGAGGAAGAAGAGAAGAAGCAATGAATGGAGAAAGATTGATTAATTCCAAAAGTAACAGGGCCAGACTCTGTTGTAGGCACAGAGGGTCCAGCATGAATTGGGCAGAAACAGCCCTGCCCTCACAGTCCCATCAGGAAAACAGATGTTGACAACATGCTCAAAACCTGTAAACACTGATAACCACGGTGTCAGGGGAAGCTCTAAGGAGGAAATAAGCTTTAGGCTGAGATCCAAAAGGTGAGTAGGACTTACCTAATAAGAAAAAGGATGGAGAGGTATTCCAAGCAGGGGAACAGCACGTGCCAAGTCCCTGATGTGTGAAAAACTGGGCATGATCAAGGAACGGAGGCCCCCAGAGTAACTGGAGCTCAGAAAGCAAGGACTGCACGGGCAATGACAGCTCCCAATGACATGGGAGACAGTTCGAAGCCAGCACCCGTGGTTGTACTAAGGGGCTTACATTTTATTGAGAGAAAGGAATAGAAGAAACAAAAAGAGGAAGCAGGAAAAGAGAATTGGAAGGCAAATTTCCTGAGTTGGTCATTTGAGATCATATTGGCAGTTGAAAACCCCAAAATGGGATTTCAGAGCATTAAATGACCTTGGGCCATCCTAGCCAGCCAAGGATGCTGTAACAGCCTCCTAAAGGCAGGCATCAGGCCTTCAGAGGTGAGAGATTTGCCCTGAGGACCAGCAGCAAAGGGCATGCCCCTTCCCTTGGCAGCTTCCAGGAGATCCACTGCAGGTGGGGGTCATCAGAAAGATATTACCACAAGACCCTGAGACACCTGCAGGAGAGGAGCCTTACAGGTCTCCTAACTGGGAACTCCTCCAGCGGACGCTAAGGGAAGTAACCTGAGCTTTCTTTGGCTGGAGCCAGAGGCTCTGGAAACACATTTCCCTTTTGGGGGGTCTTTGCAAAATCTGTGATGGACTTGGGAGTTGCAGAATTTAAAATTTTCTAGCCAAAATATGTCTTCGGAAGTTTTGGATCCAACCCTTTAATTTTAGAAGAGATACCAGTAAACTAAAGCCAAGGAGGGAGAGTGAATTGCCCAAGGTCACAAAGCAAATCCCGGCAGAGCAAGTACTGGTATATGTCTGAAGATTCTGTTCAGTGTGCTTGCCATTTATATTAACAATAATAGCAGTATGATTAAATATCGAGCACTTACTATGTACTAGATTCTCAGTGTTTTGAATGTTTTAACTCATTTAATCTGTGCCACTCTCCCATCAGACTGGTAATAGTACGATTTCCATTTTACAGATGAAGAAACAGACGAAGAAGGTTTAAGTATCATTCCCAAGCTAGTGCAGCTGGTAGAGTTAGAAATGGAACTCAAGCAGCCTGTATTTTTAAAGACCACTAAGAACTGCAGATAGATGCCCAACCCATGAATTCCAATCCCACCTCCTCCAAAAGCCAGAATCTATTCACTGATGGGGACCCCACTTTTTTTTTAATTTGGTTTGTTTTGAACCTGAGTGGGTTCACCTCTCTTCTCCCGCTCAGAGCCCTCCCTCAGTTTGGAACAGCAAGTGGTCTGCACTGACAATATACCAAGGCAGCATACTAGCATTTTTTTCTCTATGCTAAATTAGCTCCCATCTCCAATAACAACAAGGTCACATGCCAATATGTCCGCTGAGCCCCTTCCACCACTCACCACCTCCCTGCATTTGGCTCGCTCTCTATCCCTACTGGTTAACTTGGATGGACTGCATCACAGGGCATGCTTGCCTTCTGGCCACTGGAAACAATGGGAAATATGATCAGGAGATTAGAAAAAGAGAAAAGAGAGATTGGGGTATTCCCCCAGTTTCCTCCCTTTCTGGTCACCCCAGGCTGGCTGTATCCCTCACCTGCAGGTCTAGCTGTTGTAGGGGTGCCCTTCCATACAGCCCTCTCTTCTAGGCTCCAGGAACCACTCCCTCCCCACACCGCTGCCGGCCTAGGAATGATAAGAAAGCCCCTCTATTTATTTACTCCAGGGTTCTACAACATCCCTGGTGATTTCCCTACACCCTGCCTTAGCGCCATGAGTGGTTCCTCTAACTTCTTGATGTACCCTCATTTGACAGCGTTGTTCATTTTCTGTCTGATGCATAGACGAGTCCCTGAACTTTTGGATTGTCCACTCTGCCATAACCCAGGTGAGCTGGGATGGACACAGGGCAGCTGGTCACTCACTGGCGACACGCCTCCTAAAAAGCTAACCATGATCACCATGTGAACCAGCTAACTTCAGGATCATCATTCGGGATGATTCGAAAGTCCAAAGTCTAGTCTCCAGAGCCATTAGCCTTGGTTACTGATAGTTTCCACAAAAATGGCCTGACTTCTCAGGCACCGAAACTGGTTGGAGTACACGTTCTCTAATCCTCACAGCCACCGTGAAAAGTTTGTGATATTACCCCCATTTTATGGACAAGAAACTGGGGCCCAAACAGACGGAGGTCAGAACTATAGTGGATGAGGCTCTTTTCTGTCCTACCTGCTCCTTTCTAGCACACCTGCACTAGGTCGGTAGGCTGCAGCAGGATGATCTGAGTGGCAAAACTCAAAGTCTGGAGAGACCAGCTTGAATGGGGGCATTCTGCAAATACGGTAAACTGCCCCTGCCAGTATGGAGCAATATGACATACAGTTCTTAGGCAGAAGGGGCTGGCAAGGGTTATACAGGGTTTTAGGGCCCAGGCATTGGAGTAGTGACCCAGAGCAGGTACTGGAAACACTTGGCAGTTTCACCTGCCTGGCATCCATTTCTCCTCCTGTCCTTACAGCATCCTTATTTCCCTTTGAGGAACCTTGACCTCTAACCACTTCCAGTCCAAGTGGTTCAAATAGGACTCCACCCTGACTCGGGGACTCTGCCATTGGAATCCTTAGGAGGGAATGGTCCTTTCCTGGTGATGGGTTCAGGACATGACTGGAGTTAGTACAAACAGAACCAGCATGAGGGCTTCTCTTCAAGCGAGGGCAGGAAGCTCCAGCTGGCAGAACATGAGCCAGGACCTGCTGGAGGCCATCTTGCCCTCGCTGGGGAAGCACCTGACTGAGAATGCAGTGAATACAAAGGAGCATGGAAGTTGAAAGAGAGGAAAAAGGGAAATTCTGACTCGAGCACCTAGTTTCAGTCCTGTTTTAATTCAGCACAAACCCTGGACTTTTCAGTGAAGGAGGCCGATCCAGTTCCTTTTGTGCTTAAACCAATTTGAGTTTCTGACACATGCAGTTAAGAGTCCTCACTAACGTAGAAGGTCTTAAACTCCATCAAAGATTTGAGGTACAGATCAGGGAAACTGAGGCAAAAGCCTAGGTGTGTAGGACAACTGAAAGAGGGCTGAAATTCTCAGCACACCTAAAAGTTAAATACATGGTCTCTGAAATCATGCTGTCTGACTTTGAACCCTGGCTAGGCTATTTCTTGGCTATGGGAGGCACCTTCTCTGCCTCAGTTTCCTCACCTGTATGACACAGGTATTCAAAACAGTACCTTCCTACTACAGATGTTGAGAGGATTCAATAGATTATCCCATGTGAAACACTTACAACAATGCCTGGTAGACTGTAAACTCTCAGTAAACATAGGTTTTGCCATCACCCTAAAGCAGACGGACAGCCTGGGGGACAGCCCCAGGCTCATTCCGGGGAGCAAGACTCCTTCCACACCCACAGAGGTGAGATAACAGCAAAGACCCAGGAGCTGGACATGCACCGCAGTCAGAATGCCTCAGGGACTCTGGGACGGAGCCTGTAGGAGACGCCTCAACACTGACCAGTTCCTCTGGGATTAGGGCAATGGGGGCCCCAGGCTGGCAATCTCATGAGGTCCCTGGACTGTCCAGTGCACACCTCAGATCTGGCTGCTACCGTTGCAGAGCCTGCTGGGAGACCACTCCCCTCCCCCACCATGATGACTGCAATTGTTGTGATGATACTTTCATACTCACTAGCAGCCCCAGTAAGGCAGGCAACAGGCCAGGGCCTAGCCCATATCCCCGCCTGGGAGAGAACATTGCCAGGTTGCCAATCAGTTTGTAGTTGTGGTGTTATGCCCAAAGATAGAACAGGATGTCTTTGGTTAGAAAGGAAATTGGGGATTTTGTTTGATTAAATTAAGAGTGCCCCTGACCAAGAAAAAGAACAAATGTGTAGTGAGAAAAATGCCTGGAGCAGATGTCCGGAGGCCCAGGCTCCAGTCCCGGTCTGTCACTGGCTCACTGTGGGACCTTGGCTGGTCCCTTCTCCTCTCTGGACCCCGGTTCCCTCAACTGTACACCCCTGGATGGGAATCAGCTGGAGGGGAGAGAGAAAAGGCAATTCAGTTAAACGGTCTTAGTGGCCTCCTTTCCATCCCACGGTTAAGAAATTCCCTTTTGTCACAGAGGCGAGTAACCGCAGTTTGAGAAAATGAACCTCCTTGGATCCTGGCACGGGTTTACCCTGCCCTGTGCTTTCTCACCATTTCCTTTCACCTCCCTGTGAGTCTCTCATGAACCCACCGTGATGCCCTTTCCTCCTTTCCTTTTGTGTCCTTTGAGATCTCATTGATAATTTTAATAAAGGACCAACATTTGCATTAGCCCTTTGCTATATAAAGCTAACTTCACATCGATTGCTTTGTTTATCCTGAGACGAATGGATGCCTATCGTGGTGCCGTTCTAGCCTAAGACTTACCCTTCTCTATTGTAATTGCTTGTTTCATTGTTTTCCTTGTGAAGTAGACTCCCCAGGAGTATGGGGACTGCTTCTACCTGGCTCACCACTGTACCCCCCAATGTTAAAACATGGCAGGCTCTCAATAAATATGTGTTGAACAAATCAGCCAGGCCTGTAGCTGGTTGAATATGGAGCTTAAGAAAGAAAGAGGAGTCCAGGATGGATGCAGAATCCCTCTCCTAGTGAGTGGCACCACTGATCCCCGTCCCTTCAGGAACAGCAGATTTAGAGAGAGGCAGGGAATCACAGTGGCTAAAGGACCCCATCAGGGATCATTGTGGCTTCTCCAAACTGATGACACGAAGATCAATGCCCAAGTAATGCTTTTGTGAGAAGTCCTGGGGGTGACTTTTATTGAACGTGATCATTCTGCAGCCTGTAACACCAAATCAGACAGGCCTACAGTACTTTGTTGCCAAAAAATCATCTGTGACAACAAAGGCAAGTCAGGGGAATATTTGGGTTCAGAACAATCTGGAAAAAAAAATTTTTTTTCATAGAAGTTTCAAGGAGAAAAAAAAAAAAAAAGAGCCCCATTGAAGCAAAGGTTTCTGACCCAGGTCAGACTCTTAAAGAAAACCACATGAATGTTCAGACATGTTGGTCAATTAGCTTAAAGGAACATTTGCCACACCTTCCAAATGCTTTCTCCTTTTGAGAGGACTTTAATTAAAAGGCCAGAGGAGATCTGGCATAGAGAATGACAAATAGGAAGGGATCACCTTAGAGAAGCCACTGGCACAGAAACAGAAAAATTGGGCTGGCTGGGATGTTCAGCATTTATTAAAATTCCCAAAGTGTGAACTCACGCCTGAGTCAGACTGTCAGTGGGCTGGCTGGGGAGGAGAGTGGGGCCCATAATAAATTCTGCAGCCAGAGGCTTTGCCACAACTCCAATTCCAAGAACAGGGCAGAATCAGGGAAGGCAGGAAACCAAAGCTTGCATAGAGAGCCTTAGGACAGCAGAATCCTAATACAGAACAGGACTTGCCTTGGTGGGTCATGCTACCTTGGGTGGGCTCAGAAAAGGGGCATATTTGGGCCTCGGCCGATAGCTAATCTAAGGAGAAATAGAGGCTGAAGAAACCATCCAGGTGTTGCATGGTTGAGTCCTAAGCGGAAGGAAGGCTTGTTATTGGGAGCCAGGGGACACGTAAAGGACCTTCATATGCTCTCCTTTGTCCATCCCATAAATGTTGGTGTTCTCCAGCATCAGTCTTGGCCTGCTTCTTCCCTCGCTTACTCCTCTCCAACCTCGCTCATGAGACCCAGACTCATATTTCCATCTGCCTGCTAGACTTTCCTTCCTGGGTATCTCAGAGGCCCTGCATACTCAAGATTCCCCAAACCAGACTCATCTTCCTACTTACTAAGCACTGCTCATCCCCAGAGTAGTGAGTGAATGGCAATACCATCTACTCAAACACCTGAGCCAAAAGCTGAGTATTGGCCTCAGCTCCTCTCCTCCCACTAGTCACCAAATCTAGTTCTGCCTCGTAAATGGGTCTCAAACCCATCACCCCTCACCACTCCTACCTAGAATGCCTCAGTGCATATAGGTATTTCCATGCACATCCTGTGGTAGGTCCAGCCCACTGACAATAACTCAAAGACTGTGGATGGTTCTGTTTGCTTCACCTCTTGTTGAATTACAAATGCCCTTCTCGAGCCTTGAATCTTAAATCCAACCCAATCCAGTCAGCTCTTATAGGACTCAAGATCTTAACTCTTTGCCCTAAGAATCCTTGCTTCTCCTTCAGATGGGACTCCTGACTTGGCCTTGGCCGGGAACCCCAATCCATCCCACTTTGCCCTAGATCCTCAGGCACGTGCTCGCCTCTTACCCTGGTCCTCAGCCTCCCCCTCCCCCACCTGACACTCTGAGCTGCTCTGCAGAGCCTCTCCTCAATGAGCCTCCAAGCCTGGGCTAGGAGGCTTCTCCATGTCCTCATGGCCATCTGCACGTCCCTATCACCACATTCATCTCACTGTATGAAAGTTTCCTTGTCACTTGTATAATTGGCTCCTTGGGAAGGGCCACTTAAAATGAGGTCAGTTTCTATTACATCTAGAGATGGAGGCAGTAAATCACTTTAGAGAAAATCACTTGAGTGCCTAAATTAGAGTTAACACTTTTAATGTGTTAAATTTCTCCTTAATGCCATAGCCCAGTGCAGGTTTTTTGGGGGGCGGGGGGTGCTCTATGTGTTATTCAGGAATCCAGACACCTTCCATGTAGGTCTTTGGAGTCCTTTCCATATAGCAAGTGGGTGAAAAAAAAGAGTAAGGATCACCCATGGGCCAGTTCCAGAGGTGATGCAATCACTTCCACTCACGTTCCCCTGGCTAGAGTCATTCCCAGTCACATAACCACACCTAGCTTCAAGGAAATCTGGAAATGGAGTTGAACTCCCTGCCCGGGAAGAAGAAAACAACATGAATATTGGTGAGTGCTAGGATTTTCTGCCATGCTTGGCAATGTTTATCAAACAAAATTTTGTCCATTTGACTTGTCACCAAGTTTAACCTTGGGACAGAGACTTAGCCACCCTTGAAGAAAGCTGGTCAGTAGCAGCAAGAAAAATAAAAAGAAAGGCCCCTTTGGAGTCCCTTCACCGCAAGCTGTTACACCAGCTCCGCTCTCCAAGCACTTGGCAGCCATCAGACCACGTCAAAGCAAGCCACCTCCTATGGAAGGTGGGCACTTCCTGCCTTAGAGAACAGGGTTTGAAGCCTGGTTTCTTGTGATGACCTAGGAGACAGCAGAACCAGACCTCCCCATATACACAGTAGTGGGTATCCAGGAGTCTAATGGGGTTACTGGAGGAGAAGGAATGGGTTTCTTTTAATAAGGGCAAGAGGAAGCAGCCAGATAACTCAGTTGGTTAGAGTACGAGCTCTGAACAACAGGGTCGTCGGTTCGATTCCCACATGGGCCAGTGAGCTGTGCCCTCCACAACTAGATTGAAGACAATGAGCTGCAGCTGAGATTCCAGAGGGGCAGCCGGATGGCTCAGTTGGTTAGAGCGCAAGCTCTCAGCAACAAGGTTGCCGGTTCAGTTTCCACATGGGATGGTGGGCTTGCAGCTGATGGGCCCTGGAGAATCACACTGTTCCCCAATATTCCCCAATAAAATGTATTTTTAAAAGAATAAATGAAAGCAAGAGGGAGTTAGAGAGAAAGAAGCTTGTACTCTGAGACACCCCGGGAAAGAGGGGGTGCATATCTACAGCCCAAACTGTAAAGTCAATCCCTTTCATTATATTAGTTGGTCTTTTCCGCTAAACTCTTACCTATTCAGAGGCAGAATCTCCATGTTTTTGTCATGTAGCCACAGGACCTGGGCAGAATCTGGCATGGGGTGGCTGTGAATCCAGCTCCTTCCTGAACCACATCACACCAGAATCTGCTCTGGGAAAGCCAGCTCTGGTGGTCTATACCAAGCAGGCCTCAAGGACAGGCCAGCAGAATACTCATTCAGTACCTGGCTCCATTTCCTAGATAAGGCACAATCCTCGAGGTGTCTCTATATTCAGTCCTTTTGATGATTGCCTGCTAAAGGTGGGTAGAAACCAGTCACTGGCCAAACTACAACTTGGGACATGATTACATATTCCTGGATGAAGGGGAAAGATATCTCGTAAGCCCTGGACTGGGTATATTTCATTCATTAAGTCATTTAATCTCATAAGGACTGTATAAAGTAGATATTTGGTTGCCCAAATATTTTGCAAGTAAATAATTTGCAAGTAAGAAAACAGAAGCTCAGCAAGCGTTTAAGTAAATTTTGCAGGTCACCCAGACAGTGAACGGTTGCACCAAGAGCGGAACTCAGATCCTGCTTCTTAAAACCTGCTGTCTTCGCACTCACTGTGATGCTGGCTTCCTCCCACCAACAGAAGCAGCTAAGAGTGAACCCCAGCTGAGTGGTCAGCACTACTGAGAAAAGCAAGGGGGTGCGAGCATTGCTTAAAGGAAAACCAATCTGCAAGGATGGCAGGAGGGGAAGGCAAAAGGAAAGAGCATTTGTCAAGGGCCAGCAGTGTGCCAGGCACTGGCTTAACACTCCTGCTACGTATCCTCTCATCTAATCCTCACAACAGCCTCCAAAAGAAGGACACTTATCTCCATTTTGCAGAGCAGGAAACTGCGCACAGAAAAGTTAAGTAACTTAGTCAAAGTTGCAAACTTAACAGAGCTGAGATTGAAACGTTATCTACCTAATTCAAAATGCACTGAAGATTCCATTGTCTGGGCCCACATCTGCTGCTGCTCTCAGCCAACTGTATAAAATCCAAGACACTGGCTGCTGACCCAGAAGGATCTATGAAGGCAAAATTCAGAGTGTGTCTGGCTAGAGCCCAGCCCTCCTCAGCAGCTCTGGACTCCAAGATGGTGTGTCCCTGTTAACACTCAGAACAATGGTATTGGGAGCTAGAAGCTTTGGGGAAAAGGCAGGACAGATCCAGGCCCCTCTCCTGGTCCCAGGCCCAGCCCCTGGGGAAGCCATATGGAAGCACTTGAACTGTCCCAGCGCCAATCCACGGGTGTGTTGTACTTTAAGAGGAAAACGCTTCAAAGACAAACAAGGAATAAAATTCAACAACACATAATACTCCAAGTGACAAGAATTGCTGTCATTAAGAATACTGCCTGTCATCTAGGATGCTGACTGGCTAAAATCTTTCTTCTCTTGCTAGTTGTGGTTCAAATGCCACCTCCTTTTGAAAACAGCTCCCTGGAAGGAATCCGTCTCTCCCTTGCCTGCACTCTGTTGTATGATTAGTTTAGAAATTATCATATTCATCCCCAAAACACATTATAGTTCTTAAACTAAATTGTAATCATATTGAAAGCAAGGACCCTGCTTTCTTTGCAGTAATAAAAATAAAGTAAAAGACACCATTTGTTGGGTGCTCACTACACCCCATATGTTTTACAATCATTATCTCCAATAATTCTCATGATACTCTATATTTGTTTCACCAGTTTGGAAGCTCATGTTCAGAAAGGTTACCCACAGGGTCAGGATCCAAACCCAGATCCAAGGCAGGACTCTTTCCCATATATGACAATGCACAAAGTACTTATTGAAAAAAAAATTGTTCAATATTTGTGAATTCATGGGTTTCAACCCTGTCACTTGGTGTGTCAACTAAAACTGAAATGATAGTACATCAGTTTTCTATTGCTGCATAACAAACAAAACACCCCAATTCTTAGTGACATAAAACAACAGTCACTTCTGTTCTTTGATTCTGAGGCTCTGGAATTTGGGCAGTGCTCAGTGGGGACCACTCCTCTCTGCTTTACGTAGTGTCTGTTTCCTCCTCGTGGCCTCTCTCTCCATATGGATTCTCTGGGCTTCTTTATATGGCAAATATGTTTCCCTCTGAGTGAAAGCAAAAGGTTTCTTAAAAGGCTTCTTAAATCTCGGGATGTCAATTCTGCCGCTATCTACAGGCCAAAGCAAATCACAGGTACAACGTAGATTTCAGAGGGTTGAGCAATGGACCCACCCCTTGTTGGGAGGAGTAGGTGAGGTCCCATTGCAAAGAACCATAGACCTAAGAGGAAAAATCCACTGGAGGGCCTTCTTTAACCACCTGCCAGATACAAATGATAGATTCTGATCAGAGCATAGAGCTGTGGGGTTAACTGTCCGTCCCTTAAAGAAATGGAGATAATTTCAGTTCTGATCTGGAAACCCAAGCAGCGCTGCATCAGACGAAGAACTTTCCATGGATTTGTATCGTTTCTCTATTTTGTCCAGGGTTTGCTATGATAGCCACCACAACCACTTTACAAAGGTATCCACAAGCATTATCACTTATACAGAATTGAACAGGCTCTGTGTTAGATCCTCTCGCCAACCAGGGTCTTTGTTGTAGCAGGAACAATCTGAGGAGGGCATAGCTGCTACCACTTCTGGACCCTGAAAACCATCACCGGCACCGCAATAGCCCTCACTAGACACAAGGCACAAAGCAGGCACCTCTTGTCACCAGAATAACTTGCCCCTGAGTCACTCTCTCCAGATTCAGAGCATTTAAAGTGGATGTTTCATTATCTGGAAACTTTCCTGTGTGGAAAATGCCTGACTGGGCAGGAACTGGAGGAGAAAGAGGCTAATAGGGAGATGCTTCAGATCCTGCAATGAGTGCTAGGAGAGAAAGAGCCTGTTCTTACCCAATCCACAGATCAATAGCAGACATTTGCATTCAATGCCCTTTTTAATGCATGTGACAAACAGCCTTACCAAGGTAGTTTATTACCTGTATAGTGAGTTACATGAGTTCTCGGCAGATGCAGGCAGTACAAGAAATCTGCAATGGGGGTAGGGAGTGAATAAAGATGTGAGCAGAAATTAAGAAAACCAACAAGGGATAGTACAGTGCCCTGGAGTTAGCAACATTTGGGCTGCCTAGAACTTAGCCAACCCTTGTCCTCCTGGCTGGCAGAGTACCCTGCGATATTCCTCCCACCCCAATCTCCTGTCGATGTGAACCATGGACTGAACCCAACCAGAAGCCAGAGGACAATGGCACCCATAGGAGCAGTCTGTCAGCGTCAGCTTCTGAGGGCACTGAGCGAGGTGGAGAAGAGAATGGAGGTGGAAAGACAAAGGACAGATAACCAGCGTACAGCCCCTCTGCTAAGCAGCTCACCATGGGGTGTTCCTAAAGATTGTTCCCCCTCACTCCTGACTTGGTAATCTTTGAAATCCAGTTTCACCAGATTATACATTTGTAGGGGAAAGAAGGAGGACAGTACACTGAGATTTGTCCAAGACGCATCCTCTAAGGCTCAGTGCTTGCCTTGTAAATTTCAGATAATAACTTTTAGTTTTTGAGGTTGCTGTGTGAGAATTCAAAGAGCTCATGTATGCATACGTTCCTTATAAAGTATAAAAAATATACAGACATGATCTGCTATATCTTATGGGGGGTTAGAAGGGCCACAGATATAAAGCCACGCCTACACAGTGAAGGACACATCCGGGCACATCTTCAACCAGGCCAATCCAGTACCATCACAGCACATCAATATCACATCACTCCTCCACGGAAGGGCCAGGCCAGCTCCCAGATTCCCTCACAGCTGACGTACTAAGCCAGCGAGGCATCCAGGCCAGGCCGCTGTAGCATCAGAGATGACAGCCTATATGGGCAGTCAGGGAGTCAATCCCTCGTCAGCAGGACTGATGAGTTGGAGATGCATGAACGTCATCTGAGTTTTGGTGTCAGGAATACTCTTCCCTCCAGAGATGCCTCCTGGGAGCATTTAAATCCACAAGGTTTATTTAGGGGCATATGAAGTACGTTGGGGATGCCAAAGAGTGCATTCCCCAGGGAACAGCCTTACAGAGGCCGCTGGCCAGAGAGATGCAAGAGTTGGCTGGGCCCAAGGCTGTCCCGCTGCATCCTCACAGGACCTCGCCAAACTCTCAGCAAGAATGGCTCCAGAATTTATGAGGCCAAAAGAGGCTCTTAAATGATTTTTATTTTATTTTTAAAAGAAATTGGAAGTGTGTAGTGGGAACGATGATACCCTTTTCAGAGGGGGTGAAACAGCATGAGAGCCAAGGAAGTGGCACCAAAGCAATTACCATGTGTGTGCCCACTTGACTAACCAGTAAAATTTCCATTTTACTCAGGAAGGAGGGCAGACTTCCGCTCTGCTTTCCCATCTAGTGGCTCCCCGCTGCCCACAAGACAATGCCCAGAGCTCCTTACTCTGGCGTCTCAGAGCCTCCCCATCGGGCTCCAGCCTACTTTTACAAGTTTATTTCCCAATACTGTACCTCATGGACTCACAATTCTGGTGTCCTGGGGTGGTCAGATGCATGGGCTTCAGAGCTGACGCACCAGACTTCTGTTCCGGACTCTGTGCTTCCTAAATGGTGTGACTTTGGGCAAGATGTCCAGCCTTCCTGACTCAGGTTTCACATCCTAAAAATAATAGTGTTTGGTACAAATTAAAAGAGGTCATGCACATAAAGCCTTAACACACTGTCCAAAACCCAAGTAAAAACGGGATCAGTAGCAGCGGATACCAGACCAATCTCCTGGTTCTGCTATGTCCTTCACCCCTAGAATCTGGCCTGCCCAGCTCCCCACCAACACAAGCCCACCCGAGTTCAACATCTCTGGCTGCTCCAACCACATGTGTCTCTGCCCCCCGACCTTGACCTTCACTCCTCCCTTAGGACCCCAGGGAACCACATTCACCTGCAAAGGCCCCTGCCACAAAATGGAAATATTGCTGGGTTCAGTGCCCAAAGACCCCAATTCAAGCCCCAGACGCTCCAATAACCTTCCACCAGTCACTGGGTCTCTCTAGATTTCTGTTTCCTCTTCTCTAAATTAGAGAGAACAACCCCATCCACTTGTTGTAGAAAGTCAACAGGATGATATATGTGAAAGGACTTTGTAAACTCTGAAATGCCATGGAGTGTTCAAAAAAAAAAAAAAAACCTATTAACCTTCAGGGCAATAGTAATACTAAACCATAAAAACTTACTTTTTTATGATCTGGTTCTACATTTATGGTCTATTACGTTTCCATTAGAAAACCTAGTGTACTGATTCAATTATCCAGGCCACTCCAGTTCACTGTCACTGATAAGCAAAATTTGCACGGACTCCCTATACTTCCCCCAGGCCCCTCTCTAAAAAGGCCAGTCACATTTGTTGTTGTTCAGATAATGGGAGTTCTAGTTCTCATTTGCAAGGTAATTTACAGTTTACAAACTGTTCATCTATCCCGGGGCCTAAGAACACTGCAGTTGACCTGAAGAGCCAGGCAGATTTCTTGCATCAGCCTGGGTCACTGTTCTACTTCTACAACTGAGAACTTAATGATTACTTGAAAACCTGAGAGCAACCCAGCCTCAGCCATAAAGGGCCAAATGCCTGTGGGAAATGGGATTCTTTCAAATGCCCGGTCACATGTAAAAAACCAAGCTAAAGTTCTCTGACCTGACAGGTAAAAGCGTTGTGTCTTTTGTTTTATTTCTTGCAAAGTGTAAATCTAGCCATTCTTCGTTCCTCTCCAGTTTACAGTCTTGAAACACACTCAGAGCCCAACTTGCCAACTCAAGCTGCCTGCCATGCTCTCTGCATATTCTAGGCAACAGTGTTTCTTTCATTTTAAACTTCTTGGCCAGCATTTCTTAGGCAACATCTAGTTCATAATGCTTGCACTTTCCATTTTCTTTGAGATAAGGAGAAATATATAGGGGAAGCAGATTAATCTGTAAGCACAAAAAGATTAGCCAACTTTAATGCTACCTAATGGAACCTATGGTCTTTAAAGTTCTAGGCTGCCTCAATGATTTCCATTTAAACAATGGAAATCCTGCCTAGATAAGAAAAAGGACATTTAAATAGTTAAGTCTGATTGGTGGTCTTGGGAGCTGGACTATAAGTGAGAAAAATCATTAGTCCCAGTTTTGCCCCTAGTTTATTGTGCATTTCTTTGCTGGTTAAATGACAGAGTTGGATTAAATGAGGGTAGAGCAAGTGCATGCCACACATACTCACCCACCCAAAGCCCATGCAGACGTTACTAATCAATGACAGCATCCTTCCCCGGTAAGCAGGATACAACACAGTACTTCAGGCAATGGCTGTAGGCCAGGGCTGGCACGTGAAGTAAATAAAACCTATTTGCCATCTCTAAGCTAGAAGATTTCTAAGGATTTTTTTACCAATTTTGACATTGTGTGATCTCTGATGGGAAAAAGAAAAAAGCAACAAAGCAGAAATTGGGAAACCTGGGGCCTAGTACTTACCCTGCCATGGGCTTTTAATGCCACTGAGAAAGTAACACAAAATCTTGATCTCTGTTTTCTCATCTATATATGTAGCGTAACAATTTTATTCTTATTATTTTCAGGATCTCTGTGAATGTAAAGATTAAAATCAAAAACATGTGAAAGAGCTTTCCAAACTGAAAGTCTGCTAATAACTGTATTACACTAACAACTTATGAAGTGCCATGCTAGGTACCTTCAGTTTATTTCTTGTCTCATTTAATTCTCACAGCACCACTGCAAAGTTGGGTTTCTGGCCCTCGCAATGAAAGAAGCTCTTATTAATACATGGTGAACTCCTCCAGAACATGACAGCTTCTTTCATATCTTCCTCCCAATGCTCAGCCTGGAGCCTTCAATAAATATATATTGATTTTATATGTTTCCCTGGAAGAAATTGTGTGGCATCTGAAGGAATAATGAGGGACATATTTTGGAAGATGACGCATGACAATTAGGATGCACAGATCTGACCTAACAGTGGTTTCAAATCCTATTTGAGGGTGTGATGTATCGACGTTCACCTCATGATCCCAAAATGACTGCTGCAGCCCTGAGCATCACATTCTCTCAGTGGTTTCCAAAGAAAGAAATCAAGGAGCTGGGCGAGGCAGTGAGCGATAGCTCTCAATGAATACTTACCTTCTTTTATCAGGGAGAGAGACTCTTTCCCCAACTGACTTCTCCTCATGACTCACTGGGTCATGTGGTCATTCTTGAGTACAAAGGAGGCTGGGAACATAAGCACCTGGGAAGAAGGCAAGCGAGGAAGGGTTAGGAATGGCTATTAAGTAGCCAAGCAGTAATGTCTGCCATAGGGAGTATCTCAGGTATTCTTCATGTATTAATTTCATATTGCTGCTGTAACAAATTAGCACAGACTTAGTGGTTAAAACAACCCACTTTATGATCTTACAGATCTGGAGGTCAGAAGTCCAAAATGAGCAGAATCAAGGTGTCAGCAGGGCTGTGTTTCTTTTGGAAGCTCTAGGGGAAAACACACTTCCAGCTTCTGCAAGCTGCCTTCATCCTGTGACTTGTGGCCCCTTCCTTCCTGTTTAAAGCCAGCAGCGTAGCATCTTCAAATCTCTCTCTGACTCTGGCTCCTGCTTCCATCCTTACATCTTCTCTGATTTAATGTTCTGCTCTCTCTTCCAGTTTTTAAGGACCCTTGTGATTGCATTGGGTCCACAAAGACAATCCAGGCTAATCTCCCTATTTCATCGTATCTACAAAGTCCCATTTACCGTGTAAAGTAGCATAGTCACAGGTTCTGGGGCTCAGGACGTGGGTCCCACATAAGTCCTTGCAAGCCTCTTCTTCCTGAACACAGACTAGCTGCTCTTGCAACAAGGTTGAAAACAAAGTGAAACTGCAGCCTCACCAGACACTTTATACATCTGCCTACTTAAATGTCAATAGTTACCCATTCAAAAGAGCACAGAAAGGGTAGTTCAGGCCATTGTCATCTTCTCAAGTTCTCCAAGTCCTTGAGAGGAGATACACAAAACCAATCTGAAAACCAAAAGAAACGTCAGTCCTGGGTGGAGGAAAATACTACTTTTTAGACTATCCAACAGCACCCCCTAGTGCCAAGAAACAGAAAGAGGAAACAAGGTGCTAGAAGTTTGCCAAAGAAGAATATTTAGTCCAATGGGTTCCGCTTGGCTGTGCCTCAGAATTACAAAGCACAGATGCCCACACCCCATCCTCAGAGATTCAGAAGCAAATGATCTAAGGCTGGGTCCAGGCATTAGAAGCTTAACACCCTAAGTGATTGTATGTTCAGCTAGAACCCCTGAGTTCAGCATAGCAATAAATATGGCCTGAAAGCCTACTAGGCCCTGGGTTTTCAAAAATAAATGTGATAAAGCTCCTCCTCTCAAATAGCTTCTAGTCTTGATAGACTACGAGAGCTGGAAGAGACATTGGCCACGACTGGGTGATGTAAGGCAAATTACTTAACTTCTCTGCCAGAGTCCTCGTCTGTAAAATGAGGGTAATAAGAGTCTCTGCCTTATAGAGTTATTGAGAGTTAAATGATATAATATGGTGTCTGGTACAACATAATCACACAAGTATTAGGAACTCCTAGCAAGTGCCAGGGATAGAAAATATGGGGCCCACATGCTGCCACTCCCCTGTCACTCAGAGCAGACACCCCTGATTGATCTGAACACTCATTCCTAGTGAATCTGGACAAAGCTTTTGAATTCCTCTCAATCTAGTTCTTCACTGGAGGTGGGGAGGAGGGGTGATCCAATTTGCTAAGCAAACTCCCTCTTTATTTTTCATTTAAGAAAACTGAGACTCAGGAAGGCCAAGCTCATTGGATGAGCCTATGCAGAGCTCTGAGGAGGGTCCAAATTTTCTGGGCCAGGTCCTCTGCGCACGTGGCTTTTCAGCACTCACCAGCTTGCTGGGCGCTGCCTAAGCCGCAGCATGCGATGCTCACAGGTTCATTCTGGTCAGGCCTCCTGGCTGTCTCTGTTCTCTCCACCTGCTGCCTCCCGGGTGTTCTGCCATCATAGCATGACTTCAGAGTCCCTTTGTGGGCTAGACACCCAGTTTGATATTATAAGAGGACACCTGCCTTTGCTGACTGCTTGATTATATCTGATGTTTCTCAGGTAACTTCATGTCAATCCTGCCAGTCAGGTATTTTTTAATCCCCATTGTATAGATAAGGAAACTAAGGCTTAAAGAAGTTTACTGTCTAGCCCAAGGTTATTAAGAAGCAAACAGGGATTCTAAACCAGGGCTGATAGCAAAGAGCTGAACCATTGCAGCATATGTGTTAACTTTACATACCCATAATTTCATGAAGCAGACCCATTAAACTTTGTTGTGCTCCTAAAGTTCCAAGGCTTCCCCCTCCATCGTAACATTTACCACGTGACATTGAACCTGTCCCGTCCATGTAAGGGTCTCTCTCCCATAAGACTGAGGTCCTTTAGTCACTGACCCCTGGCACACACACACGCATAGCATACACGCCTTCTCTACCTGTTGTCGTACTCATCTTTCAGTTTTATGCTTATAAGTCACTCCTCCTCCAAGAAGACTGCCTAGACTGTCAGGTGTCCCTGCCATGTGCACCAGTATCAAGCTGTATTTCCTTTGTCTCAACAATTGTCAAACTATATGGAATATATTCTCTGATTGCAGTGCAATTAACTATAGTTATTATAGTAAGTCCTCATGATATGTGAAAATTAAGAAACTAACAAATACTGCATGCCCTCACTTATATGTAGTCAAACTCATAGTAACAGAGAGTAGGTTGTTGGTCACCAGGGGCTAGGTGGTAGGGGAAATAGGGAAATGCTGGTCAAAGGGTACAAGCTTTCAGTTAAAAGATGAATACATTCTGGAGAGCTAATGCCCAGAATGCTGCCTAAGTTAATAATACTGTACTGAACATTTTAAATTTGCTAAGAAAGTAACTCTAAAGTGTCTTCACCACACACGTGAGCACGTGTGCTCATCAGCTTCATTGTAGTAATCATTTCACAACGTATATTTATATCAAAAGGTGTATTTGTATCATGTACACCTTAAATATATGTAATTTGTATTTGTCAGTGATACCTCAATAAGTGATACCTCAGGAGAGAAACACTAAATCATGTTTAGTAAAAACAGCTACCATTTATTGAGCTTTGTGTCAGGGCCTCACTATACTAAACATTATATATGTAGACACACATACCACATACCATGTTTCCCCGAAAATAAGATCTAGGCGGACCATCAGCTCTAATGCATCTTTTGGAGCAAAAATTAATATAAAACCCAGTATTATATTACATTATATTATATTATTTTATTTTATTTTATGTAAGACCCAGTCTTATATTATAGTAAAACAAGACTGGGTCTTATATTAACTTTTGCTCCAAAAGACTCATTAGAGCTGATGGTTTGGCTAGGTCTTATTTCCGGGGAAACACGGTACATTATATATAACCTCATTTAATGATTACTCCAAGCCTCTTAAGTGATTCATATCCCCTCATTCTATGGGAGGTAGGGGTGGGAGCTGGCAGAGAATGAGCCACAGAGAGGCTAAGTGACCTGCCCAAAGCAGTGCAGATATATATATATATATATATACACCTTTGTGGCAAAACCAGAATTTGGACCCAGGTCTGGAGTCTGAAGAGTCCGAGCTGTGGACCCCCAGGCTATACTGCCTCGATGCTGCATGACTTACGCTCGCACCTTTGTTCAAGAGCCAGCAGACCTCTGAGAACTCGCATAAGCCTGGAAAGTCGCCTCCTTTCCTCCTCTTCTTACCATGACTTCAACGACTAGAAAAGCTACCGGGTTGTGGACGGTTCACTGAACTCAGTCATTAGAATTTGCTGATAAATAGCAAAGTATTCCCAAAAATTAATCTGAAAGAGATCCTATGTTGGAGATGGTGAAAGAAAAGGAGCTGAGGGCTTGTTCCCAGTTCCAAAATTCGAGAAGGAGCTATTGAAGCCAGTAAAGTAAGATCCAACCCATTAGACTATATCTATAACTATACTATACATTCACCTCCCATCAGAATCTGGGCTTGATAAGAAACAAGACAGTTTTGTTCCTTGCTGATTCCCCAGAACTTGGAACAAAATAGGTACTCAAGAAAAACCACTATTCTAACCACTATGCTGTACACCTGAGATTAATATAAAATAATATTCAATGTCAAAATACATAAAGTGTTAAAAAAAGAAAGAAAAGAAAAACCACTATTGAATAAGTGAGTGAACTCATATTAACCCAGATGATGGCAGCACAGGAATGGTGGTAGAGATCATGGGTGACCCAAAATTACTGTTAAAAGTTGTCAGATGGGCACTTGTCTTATTAGGGAGATCATTTCATGGACGGTGTAGATGTCTGACCACTGCAGTGTACACCTGAGGCTTAAGCTGAATAATACTGAATGTCAACTATAATTTAATATATATGTATAGTCACAGGATGTGGAGTACAGCATAGGGAATAGAGTCAATGGAATTATAACAGCTATATGTGATGTCAGTGGGGTAGTAGATTGAGGGGTTATCACTTTGTGAGAGGTGTAAATGTCAAACTATTACATTGTTTTGTACACCTGAAACTAAAAAAAAAAAATTGTCCAAATATAGCACAAAAAGTTTTTTCGTGTAAATTTAAATGGTCAAAATTATATCCACTTTTTAGGAACACCTTTATCCTTTTTTCTTATCTCTCCCCTAACAAAAATGATAAAAATTGTTTAATATAAAAATATACTGATAATGCACAATACCTTCCTCTTATATTATCCCTAACAATAGTAATAGGGTATAAAATATACATATAATACACAATATATCACATACATTGTTTGGTGAAAATCAGCAAACAGATTGCTACCATCTTTTTTATGAAAAGGCAAGTGAAAGTCTGCTGAACGAAAGCAGACAAAGGAGCAGGTGTGGTAGGAAACAGGCCAGGAGGGTGCTCAGAGGAAGGAACTGAGAGAAGGCTCAGAGATGGGGGCAAGAGGAGGCTGAAGCCAGAGGAGGGAATTTCCAGCAGGTGGCAAGTTAGAAGAGATTTAGAAGGGGTGTCTATGGGGAGGGCAGGGGGGACGTTCTCAGCAGCTCAGCTGGATGCAGAAACTTTGCTCCCTTGTTCCCAGGACCTGGCCACTCTGCTCTTCTGGTTCTGCCTCCTAGGGGCTAATTTGTGGCCTTTTAAATTGTTTCCTACATGCTCTGCCTCATTTTTAATCATGGTTATTCTGCAAAGCAATTAATTTACCCCTCTCCCCTCATCATGGAGAGCTAATTCTAAACAAATTAATGAACTCAAAATAAGAATGCACAGGAGCTAGGAGGAGGTCTTCACTGAGGGCTGTTAGGGGAAAGGAGATGGCCATCATCTTCTGAGAATGGAAAAGTGCAGCTTTTCCTACGCTTGATTAAACCGCCTCTCAAAGCTTCATTCAATCCCTGCAGTAGGTGACAGGGAAGAAAAACTACAGAGACCAGGAAGTGACATTTCAGCCACGGTCAAAGCTGTGCTCATGTCCACAAGAGGGCAGTGGTGCATACAGCCAAAACCAAAGACCTCAGGCTGAAATCAGTATTAGGAATAGCAGTAGAAGATTCAGTCAGAGAGCCAGAGAACACACACACACACACACACACACACACACACGTATACATACACGTATAAACACACACATATGCATGCACAGGTCCTCAATATACACATGCACACATACATGTGTGTACATATACATATACATGACGCATACACACATACATGCACATACACACACAAGCAAGTTACAGATGGGGCACTGAGCCCAGGGACAGGACTCACCCACAGTCTCACAGAAACTAGTTGCAGAGCCAGACTTCCTGCTTCAGCGGTTTCCAGGTGGAATTCCTGCTAATGCAATGCTGGGTCCCACCCAGACCCAGTGATCAGATTCTCCAAGTGGGGCTCAGACATCAGTGATTTGCAAAGCACCCTAGGGTGAAGAAGTTTTACTCATTGCTGCCTCTCGACACAGGGATGCAAAAGAAAGAAAAATGTGAGTCTTCTATACTTCAACAGGTGTCACCACACTAAATGGAAAAAAAAGGCAAGAACATGTGTGATATTATGAGAAAATGTATATGAAACAGCACATAAGTGAAGGTGCCAGAAGAAAACAGATGTCTCATTCAAAATGGGTAACTTGGGGAGAGCTAATACAGGAATTACAAAAGTATAATCAGGCGGTAGAGAAACCACCAGGAACGGTGAGGGTCAGTACCTACAGGGACATTTACACCAGGCCAAAGCTAAAGAATGGACTGGTTCTCAGAACCTAGAGACAAAGCAGGCCAGAGGGAAGAGCTGCATGACTGGAGCTGTGGCTCTCAGAGGGAGGCAGCCAAGGGAATAAGCACCCAAACCCACTCCCCTCCATCCTCTGAGCTCCTGCTAGTGCTTCTCATTGGGCTAAACTCAACCCAAAACCCAAAGGCAAGGAAGCCATCGAGAGAGTCCTAGAAGCCAGCTTCCAGGATGTAGAGTGGGTCTGTGAGTCCAACCAAACACACTATTCAAGCATTTGTCTGTTCAACGGAAGCTGAATGAGCAGTGCTATATACAGACACCGTTGGATGTCAAACACCATGACTTTAAAACTCTATGGATGAGGAATAGATATTCTTTGCTGGTTTGAGTGCAATCTAGGCCATAGCATTCCTAGGAAAACAATAATTATATTTTAGTTGGGCATAAAGGAGGAATTCCTAAACAGTCTTACTTCTCTCTCTATTTTTTATATGGTAATCAGCAACTTTTCTTGGAATTGGACAACAGGAAAAGGTTTTCATTAAATTACAATAAATGGGTTTGGTAACTTCCCGGCTGGAATGATAGGCTCTCCTTTCTGAAGCTTAGAAAGAAAAAGAAAGAAATTCCTTGTATTTATTACACAATATCTGCCTTTCCAAAGAAGTGTCATGTATTAAGTCATTTCTAAAGTAGTATCCTTATTTACCATCTTGCAGGTGAGAAAGCTCAAATACAGAGAAGTCAAACCATTCTCAAAAGGCCAGCAGTGAACCAGGGGGAAAGAGACAAGGCCAGACCCTTTGATGTCACACCCCAGGCCCCATAGGCCCCCTGTACTGGGGTGTTTACCTGACCTGGGAGGTAGGGTCAGGGGGTTACAGTTCAGAACGCAGCAAAACTGAGTTCCAGCTCTAACATGACCTCACTGGGTAACTTTGAGTCAGTAACTTCCCTTCTTTGGGTCTCAGTTTTCCTGATCATAAAATGAGAGAGTTGGATTAGACTTGTAGTTTTTCAAACATTTTTAGCAGGAAAGTTTTTTCAAAGGGAGTCTTACATGGCAACTAACAATATAATAGATTTAGTAACTCTATTCTTTTTAAAGCAGACCCCCCCTTACCCTGTCACTGAAATCCCTGAGGAAATTCTAGAGGACTTTTCTAAGTCCTTCCGGGTCTGTGTTCTATGAAATATTAGTTTCATGAGATAACAGTATAAGCATTTGGGGGAACCCCTTTTCCCCAAACCTAAGGTCGCCACTTAATCAGAAAGTTCAACAGATTTCTTTACTGCAGGAATTTTCAGGGCCTTCAATATGATAACATTTTGTCACTCTCCAAGCTGGAGATTTAATATATAGTTGGGGAAACAGTAATCTGGACAAGTGTTTCTTAATCTTTTTTACTACAATCCACAGTCAGAAATACAATTTATACCATGAACATGCACACACACACAAACACACAGAAACAAAAGTTGTACAAAACAATATTTATCTGCTGCACTCTGATACTGTCTAGTCTATTTTATTTCCTTTTACAAATGTTCAAATTATGTATAAAAGCGTACATGAATGTGTCTGTGTGTGTCACCGGGTCATGATGCAAAATTTATTTCTCACTATAGACTGTAGTCAAAATGTTTGAAAACTGCTATCTTGGCAACTCTCAGCTCCACAACTCCAGCCGTGCAGGCTGCAGGCTGTTTGTAGGTCTTCCAGACACAAATTAACTGATTCTTTTTAGGGCTTAAAACATGGGAGCCTCTGTGCCTCTCCTCACAGCTGAGTTGGGCTAGAGGCTGTGGATGGGGTGGAGTGAAAAAAGCTGGCACTGCTCCTGTCTGGGAGGTACAGCTTGGGGACAAAGAGGGAGTTTGTCTTAAGGGCTGCCAATCCCGCCTCATTCACAGGCACTAAATTCATCCAGCCTCCGCTGGCCTGCAGGCATCCCCTCTCACCCTGTGGGCCTGCCAGCCACTTCTACAAGGGGTTAGTGTCAGGTCTGGGCAGCTCTCCCTGCCTGATGTGATGGGCATTCAGATCGCCTGTGAGAATCGGAAACGAACTCACTAGGGTCAGTTGAAAAAAAAAAAAAATCCCTCCCCCAAAACCCCATGTGCTCCCATCCTCACCCTGAAGGGAACCTAGAAACAAACATATCTTGGGATGTACATCAGTCATGGGAAAGGGCTTTGGCTGGTCTGGCTGTTGTGTGCAGGTCACCAAGGGCCATCAGTCTCCACTCTCTTTCCCTTACCCTATCTCCTTACTTCTTACTCGGAAAGGGCCACCTTTCCTATTGTTCACTCTAAGCAACAAGATTGGGAGAGGAAGGAGGAAAGGGAAGAAAGCCTACCTGTGCCAGGAAGTGCCCTGGGTACCTTCCATCATAATCTTAAGATATTCCCCCTTTTTATACAGATGAGGAAAATGAGGCTTCAAGAGGTTGTCACTCAAGTCTGTCTGGTTTCTAGGTTTAAGACCTACTAAGCCATGGGGAAGAGAGAGGTACCAGGGACAGCAGATCAAACCTGAGTGAGTCCAGGGTGCCTCAGACACAGGCACAATGGCCAGCTGCTCCCAGAATGAGGCCCCGAGGAGTCTACATGTGGGCAGCTGAAACAGACACAATGTGAGCCATGAGCTGAACGCTAGTGATGGTGACAATGGAGTCAGAGCACTCATTTTGCAACCACACAGATTCAGGTTGGTTTGTTGTTGTTGTTGTTGTGTTTTTTAATTAATAGACAATATTCTGGAGAAGTTTTAGGTTCACAGCAAAATTGAGCAGAAAGTACAGAGTTCCCATATATCCCAGCCCTCCCCCCACACCCAGCCTACCCCACCCCCCTTACCAACATCCCCACCAGAGTGGTCCATGTTATAGTTGATGAACCTACACTAACCCATCATTATCACCCAGAGTCCATAGTTTTCATTAGGATTCACTTCTAGTGTTGTACATTCTGTGGGTTTTGACAAACGTATAATAACATGTATCCACCATTATTGTATCAGATACAATAGTTCTACTGCCCTAAAATCCCTCTGTCATCTCTCCCTTCCTTCCCCTGAAACTCTGACAACCAACCAGTCTTTACACTGTCTCCATAATTTTGTCTATTAATGACATTAAATTCATTTATACTCTCCAAAAGCAAATATCCAGGCCCAGATGTTTTCACTGAACAATTCTACCGAATGTTTAAAAAAGATTTAACACTAGTTCTACACAATCTCTTCTAGAAAAATGGAAGAGAAGGGAACACCTCTCAGTTCATTTTATGAAGCTAAGATTACTCTATTACCAAAACAAGACAAAAACCAAAAAAAAACACAGAAAACCACCGACCAATATTCCTCATGAATATAGATGCAAAAATCCTTGACAAAATATTAGCAAATATAACTCAGTAACATATAAAAAAGAATTATGTGCCATGACCAAGTAAGATTTATTCCAGGGATGCAAGGCTGGTTCAATATTCAAAAATCTACCATAATCACAGGCTAAAGAAGAAAACTCACATGATTATATCGATCGATGAAAAAAAACTTTTGACAAAATTCAACACTCATTCATGATTAAAAAAAAATCTTCAAAAACTAGGAATAGAGGAAAACATTTCAACAAGAGCAACTATTAAAAACCTACAGCTAACATTATACTTAGTGGTGAAAGTTTGAATGCTTTCTCCCAAAGATCAAAATCAGGGCAAGGATGTACATTCTTATCACTCTTATTCAACACCATCCTGGAAGTTTTAGCCAGTACAATACGGCAAAAAGAAAAGAAAAGACATATAGATAAAAAAGGAAGAAGTAAAACTGTCCCTAATGACCGATGACATAATTATCTATGTAGAAAATCCCAAGGAGTCTACCAAAATAAATTTTTTTTTAACTCCTCGAACTAAAAAGTAAGTTCAGAAAGGTCATAAAATATAAGATAAACGTACAAAAAATTGATTATATTTGTATTAACTAATAAATTTAAAATAAAATTCCATTTATAATCACTCAAAAAATGAAATATTTAGGTGTAAATCTAACAAAACAAGTATAAGACTTATGTACTGAAAGAAATCAAAGAAGACTTATGTACTGAAAGAAATCAAAATGTGAGATATACAGTGTTCATGGATTGAAAGACTCATTGTAAATAAAGATATCAGTTCTTCATAAATTGATCTATAGATTTAATGTGATTCTTATCTAAGACTTTTTGTAAACATGGAGAAGCTTATTCTAAAATTTATATGGAAAGGCGAAGGAACTAGAAAAACCAAGACACTTTGAAAAAGAATAATATGGGAGGAATCAGACTGCTTTTGAGACTTACAGCTGCAGCAATCAAGACTGTGTGGTATATATAGGCTGAGGGATAGATACATAGATCAGGGGAACAGAATACAGAACCCAGAAACTGACCCACATAAATATACCCAAATGCAAAAGTAATCCAATGGAGGAAAAACAGTGTTTTCAACAAATGGTGCTGGAGTAATTGAATGTCCAAAGGAGAGGAAAAAATAAACCTCGACCCAAGTCTCACATCGTATACAAAAATTAATTTAAAATGGATTGCACACTTTAATGTAAAATGTTAAGCTATAAAACTTTGAGGAAAAACATCGGAGAAAAACTTCAAGATCCATAAAAGGGAAAATGTGTTAAAATGTGTTTTACCAATATTAACAGCCATTGCTCTGTGAATGACCCTGTGAAGAAAATGAAAAGACAAACTACAGACGGGGAGGAAATGTTTGCAAACCACACATCTGAAAAAGGGCTAGAATATGTAAATATCACTCAAAATTCAACAGTTAAAATAAAAAACAAACAATTCAATTAGAAAGTGGCTAAAGGATATGTAGAGACTTTTAACTGAAAAGAATATACAGACGGTAAATAAGCCTATGAAAAGATGCTTAAATTGTAAGGCAGTAGAGAGATGCAAGAGCACAGTGTGCTATCACTACACATCTATTCGAATGGCTGAAATTAAAAAAAAATGTGACAACACCAAATGCTGGTGAGGACATGGAGAAACTGAATCCCTCACACATTGTCGGTCAGACTGTAAAATAGTACACCCACTCTAGAAAATATTTTGGCAATTTCTTTTAAATTTAAACATGAAATTACCATACAAACCAGCAATAGTATTCCTGGGCGTTTATTCCAGAAAAATGAACACTTATGTTCATGTAAAAACATAAGTACAAAATTGTCTTTCAGCGGTGTAATCGTAGTAATAAAAAACTAGAAACAACCCAGAGGTCATTCTAAATGTTTTACAAATGCTAACAATGCCACTGTAATGACCATTCTTGTGACATGTCTCCCTGCACGCACATGAGAGCTTGGCAGACACTGCTGGATGCCTTTCCATAATCCATCCTCACCTTCTAAGGTTATTTTAATGAATGAAACAGACATGATCCCTGCTAGTATAGGGCTCACAGTTTGGGGGAGAGAGAGAGAGAGACAAGTAAACAAGTATTTACAATTGATTGCTTCCGTACCAGGTTGTTGTTACAAACCCATCAGTTCACTGCTACCCCCACCCAAAAATGTGCCAAACTCGGTAGCTGACTTCACCATTTTGCACAGGGCAGCCTAGGAGCGTGTTATATTTTTATGTAAAACTCATCACAAAACTTTCCAAAGGATTAGGTGGTTGCCCCAGGAACCCTAATTAAATTTATCTGACTTAATTAGAAATCCAAATGCTGCTAAAGTTCTCTGATCAACGGAGCAAGGAAAAGTTTGCCCAATTTAATTATTTTGTAAAAAGGCTGCTTTTCACCCTCTTCTTGGATCCATGTTTCAGTGAGCCCATAGAATAAATAAAATTATTAAGGGTCCCCACACTAGAGCCAGATAATGCCAGTTTCCCCACATAAGTGCCTTAAGCCTCAGTTTCTTCTCTTGTAAAAAGAGACTTCATGAACGTACCAGTCTCATAAGGCAATTGTATACATTAAATTAAATAACATATGTTAATGTACTTAGTACAAAGCACATAGCAATTTCTCTATGCTTTATATGATAATAGTGAATCATTTGGGTTATTTCCTTAGCATAATTCTTAGGAGTAGAAGTACAAATCAAAGACTGCAAACATTTTTAAAACTCCCTAAACATACTATAAATCATTTTCTAAGAATAGCTAGGCTAGTCTACATTCCCACCACCAGGGTAGACAGCACCCATCTCTCCTTACCCTTGCCAGCTTTGTGTGCTCTTATTTTAAAGCCTTTGTCACTTGCTAGATGAAAATGTGTATATTCCTTTCCTTTGTGTTTCTTTGATTATCAGCAAGGTTGAATGATTTTTTTTTTAATGTCTGTCAGCTATTGCTATTTCCTTCTGAGTGGATTGTTGGTTAATATCCTCTATTTATTAACTATCAGGGTCTAGTTTTTATTGATTTGCAGCAGTTCTTTGAATATGAAGGATGTTAATTCTGTGTTGGCAGTGTGAAATTTAATAAATATGTTTGGAAGGGGTGAGAGCAGTTCTACAGCTATGTCACTAGAATGTTGAGTCACGTTTATGAGTTCATGTATGTGATCTTAATGTCTTTTAATTCTTTATGAATAATAAGGCTACCTTTTTTTTTAAACTACCTATACATCATTTTCCATCCTTCATAGACCCGAAGATACAATTTCTGTTAATTTTCTCTAGGGCAGCCATAGTGATCCTGTCTATGCCCCTTTTCCTACCCAGTAAACGTGAGTATTGCTGACAAAATTCTCCTGCCCTCTTCTAGACAGAATGCCCTGGACCAAACAAGACCACCCTCACCAGACAGGTTACATCACTCCCTTCTCCACCTCACCTGTTCACAGGCCTCAGCCAATAACTGATTGGCATTTGGGTACAAAGGCCCACTCTCTTTCTCTGACATGAGAGTAACCCTGTGACACACTTTGTGCTCAGAGCTTCCTCCTAGGAGCAGACCAAAGCCCACTCTCTAGCTCAGTTTTTCTCCCCTGCCCTAGGCCACTTCCCTCCCTCTCCTTCTCCTGAGAGCATTCTCTCAGGAAATCTCTTGAACAAGAATCCCTGTCTCAAGTTCTGCTTCCAGAGAACCCAACCTAAGCCATCAACTTTTCCAGGACTAAATATTTCTGTTTGTACTTTTCTTCCCCCAACCATTCTGAGTCACACTGCTTCGTGGGTCACTCTGAATATGTAACTACTTGCTTTTCCTTGATGGTGGAGTAAACCAAGTGGTGAATGGTTTCAGTAGCTTGTCTAAGGTCATCCACTATGTTGGTTGATATTTACTGAGACCCCAGAGGCAAAGTAAACCTGAATGTGAATTTTTGGCCCATAGCAGCAGGGACCTATTGCCCCTGGTCCTGATGCTCTGAAATCTCACATCTCATTCCCAACCCCAGGGTTAGTTCCTTTTAAGCAGAAAATGATTCACACCAGCTGAGCAGTTCCAATACAGAAGTACAGAAATTGCTTCACCCAGAGGCCGAAGTCTGGGACGTACTGGTCTGCGTAATCATACATAGGTAGAGCTGAAAAACCCCATAGTCATTAGGTAACCTGACAGATGGGGAAACTGAGGCCCAGAAAGGTAAAATTACTTATTCAAGGCCAAGCAACATGGTAGTACTGCCACTGGAGGCCATTCCAGCACAGGGGATAAATATGGGTGTCACTGTAATTTCTTTGCCTTTGATTCCCCCATGATCTCCTAACCTAGCAGCCCCATTTTTATTCCTTCCTTGTTATCCAAGCTCAGCCCATGGTTGGTTGTCCTGAAAGAGACTGCTCCACTTCCTCATCAACCTTGCACTCCTGCCTCACCTACCTCACCTGCCTCATGTTCTTCTTGGTTCCTGCACCCAGCTCCCCAAGCGCTATTGGAGAAATGGCACTGGCAGACTGGTACCAGGCCTCCCCCTCAACTGACCCGGGGTTTGACAGCCTTTTGATAATTTGTAGTTGGCTCTCCCTGTCATTACCATCATTGCCCAATCCCTAATACACATGCTCTGAAGAACTTCTTTGAGAAAACAGAAGAGGCAACGTATGCACCCCTGAGCTTTCTCTCCTGCTGCAAAAGAATTCTCATCTGCACCAAGACATGTCATCTTTCGTCACCCCTTTTCCTTGTTACCCTGTCAACTCCTGCTCCCGAGAGACCTAAACCCTTGGAGTATACCGTCTTCTCTCCAGTATTCAACCTTGCTTTCTCACCTGTACCTTAAAGAAGCCTATACGCTTGCTCAAGAGCCTCCCATCCTAAAAACAAACCAACCAACAAATGCACGCTTGCTGAAAAACCCCTCACTCGAGTCAGTGGCCCAGAGGCCTGATCAGGTCCGAGTGGTTCTGACCAGTCCCTGTCTCTTCCCCGGCCCCATTAGCTCCCACTTCCCACTTCAGGCTTGCTCTTCTGGTCCCACTGACTTACTTGTAGTTCCCCATGCACACTACGCTATTTCTTGCCTTACAGTCTTTGCCTATACAGGTGCCTTTTTCTGGAACATTTTCCCCTTCCTGCCTTCTCTCTTGGTTCAGCTGCTTTTTCCTCCAGGAAGCCTTGTTTGACAGCCTAAGTCCCTCCATTTCCAAGCAAAGTGGAGGTCCTCCCTGCCTGCGTTTCCTGCTGGGTAGACCATCACTTACTGCATTCTAGCAGAACTGTTTATTTCTGTGTCTGTTTCACTAAGTGAGAAGCTCCAGGCGGGCCAGGGCTGTGATTTCTCCCTGTTTGAATAAGGTTCCAGCACATTGCACATGGTCAGTTCTTAGTACTTGGTTATTCTCCTTGCCCTCCCTGTGCAGGTGGTTTCTAGGACACCCCTGCCTTGCTTCTATCACCCCCTGACTGTGACAATGCTGTGGCAATACAAGTGAAATCATGACCCCAACCCTGCTACAAAGTGCTGCCACTGTCACTGACACTGAGCTCAGCCACCAGAAAGTGATTTCTAAAGAACTCAAGCCTTTTGTATTCTCTGACACCATGAAGGGGATTCTTAGAGTAAGAATGTCTTAAAATAATTTCCCTTCTTCTGTCTTCCATTTCCCTGATACGTCACAGTTGCTTCCATACCAGTGTCTTCAACACTCCTGCTTCATCTTTACTCTCACTTCCTTGTCGTTTTGACTTCACAGTGGCCTAAAAGCACAAGACTGGCAAAGCCAGAACCTCTGCATGGGGAAGAGAAAGAGAGGAAGGTGGCATTCTTTTTCTGGGGCTGGGGGCAGGAAACAAGTTGAGGGCACTCATTTAGTTTTGTAAGTGTGTCTTAACTTACCTACCTATTTGCCTCCTACTTTGGGTGTTCTGATGTTTTGCTACTATTAAATCTGTTTCAAAGAACATCTTGAAATAGAGATGTTTGCCCCAGCACCTCCACTAACTAGCTTTTTGATCTGGAACAAGTTCCTTATCCTCTCTGTGCCTCATTTTCCTCAACTGTAAAATGGGAATAATAATTCCCACCTCATAGGATTGTGTGAGGATCAAATGAAAAGTACTTAGAATGGTTTTTTGTGAGGTGGTGGTTGTGATTGTTCTTTTGTTGTTACCAAGCCTTTCTCTGCTGCCTTGACATTTTATCTGACCAGCAGGCTGTTATCGTGACTGGACTATCCCACGGGCATCTCAAATACATGATATTCAAGATTCTGTGATCACCAAGCACCAGCTCCCTTTCCACTTAATCACCCATTAGCCACCTCCTTCTGTGTCTTTCCTCTCAGTGACTGCCAGGGCCAAGCCCCTCCTCTCCCAAGTAAGAAGCCCAGGAGATGTCCAACCACCCCCAAGTTCCGTGGGACAGAAGAGCTTCTCAGAACATAGGACCTTCAGTTTTAAAACCAGTAAAGTTCCAGGCAAACCAGACCAAGCTGGTCACCCTAATTCTTGACCTTCTCTCCCAGTTCGCATATCCATTGGCCACTAACTTCTGTAAGCTCAGCCTCCAGAATCCATACCCCCATTCCTCTGCCACTGACAATGCCTTCTGCTAGAATTTCCTGTCTCCTGCCTCTGGTTTTCTTGCATTCACTTTTGCCTCCCTCCTGTCACTTCCCCTATGGCTACTAGAGTGACCTTCTTAAAAGACATAAGTCTATTGGCATAAATCTCCTACTAAGATTCTTCAATGGCTCCACCATTGTCTTACTATTGGTCTCAACTCTTTGCCACCACTGGGGTTCTAATTTGTCAAAACTCTACGGATAGACCACTGCTTATAAGCATTCTTATATGTTTTATAATTACATAGTTCTATAAGCGCTCCTTTTGTATAAAATGATATTCACAAATGTTGTACTGTCCTAGTATTCATAACTATAATGTGAATGAGAAAACATTTTCAGAATTCCTCTTAAGATGGATAAACGATCTTTGCTGGAAAAATACAGTATGCGCTTGGGTTGGGGTTGGCTTGTCTCCCTCATGTGAGACAGGGGAGGAATGTATATGTGGGCCAGAGGGAACGGGGGGTGGGGGGGGGAGAAATGGAGGAAATAGAATGAGAGGAGGCAGGATATGACCCTGACCTGCGATATCTGCCGCTGCCCATCTTCAGTAACATTGCTAAGTTTATGAAAGAATCAGTGTGTGTGGATTGTGAAACTTGGTGGAAGGGCTGGGCTTTGTCTCTGCATTGGCTTGGGCCAGCACAAAGCAGGAAGTGGAGGAAGAGGTCAGAGCTATAGAGAAACCATGTGGAAGCCTTGTGATGTCATGGGCCGTGGAATTTGGGTTCAGGTCAAGGTTACCCAGACTTCCCAGGGATGGAGAGCCCCAGCTGCATCCAGGTTGCACAACCCCCTTCTGAAACACATTTTCACCTCTGCACGTCTTGGTTCAAATGGCGCAATCCACAATCCAACCACAGCACAAAGAGCAGAGGACAACGACCTAAAAAAGGTCAGGCCTCAACAAAACTTGACCCTCTCTCTTTGATTCGGGTGAGAGCCTATGGTGTGTGCAGCTTTCACCTCTGTGCTCTGCTCAGGCCTTCCATTCCCCTCGCTCTTGTCAAAACTTATCTATCTTGTGTATTCATCCTCAGATTTCATCACCAAGGATCCCTGTCACTTCTGCTCCCCTCTCTCCCGCCTCTCACCCATATTTTAAAAGATTTTATTGACCAAAATGAATTTACTCACAGTTTATCTCTTTTCGCATATTTTGGCAATCAGAAGTTTGTACAATTGTCAATCAAGACTTCAGATTTGCTTGAGATAACAAAGTTAGTGTTGAACCGATACAACCTCAGATCAAAGCAAAGAAGCTTCATAGTTTAATAATAGCTCACGTTTACAGAAATATTACCATGTTCCAGGCAGTGACCCATTGAAGTTGGTGATATTATTAACCCTTCTTACACACAAGGAAACAAGAGATTAGCCTGTCCACCGTCACTTAGCAAGTAGGTCACAAAGCTGGGATTCAAACTCAGGAGATCTGATAACAGAGCCGAGGCTATTACATCCTTAACTATTACCAAGATAATTAACGTGCAGTTAAAATATACAATTTCCACCATGTTTTGTGAATTACAGCACAGATTGGGAGCCCCTCTATCACTATTCCTAAGAGTCCTCAAATTCGAGGTGAGAAAACCCTGTAATAAATAAATCTTCCTTGAGATAGTAATCACTTTTTGTTTCAGTGTTTTCCAGAAGCTAGTATTACCAATTAGTGGACATTTGGTCCTGTCCAAAACATCTTGGACAGAACCTTTTGGCATGGACCAAATGTCTCCATGGATGTTTTGGACAGGACTAACTGTCCTACAAAGGTTTTACCACTTAAATCTAGATCGTTTAAAAAGAAATCTATGTCCTTTTTAAAAAAATAAACAACAACAACTCAGTTCGATATTCTTTCTTTCTTTCTTTCTTTCTTTCTTTCTTTCTTTCTTTCTTTCTTTCTTTTTAATTGAACAGAATATTTAAACCATTTCTGCACAAAAGTACAACAAAGAAGCTTCATACACTAAACATTTGCATAACTATTTCTGAGGCTTAATGGTGACAGATACCAATTTCCTCTAACTTTGAGAAGTGCGTATATACACTTTGTGGTACTATTTTGCATCCCATGCTTTTTGCTAAATATAATTTCAGATGGTCTCTATGGACATGATTCAGGAATTTGTCTTTTGAAGTCTGCTCCATTGTGTTAATGTGTGGCAGCTTGGCTCTCCACCTTCCAATGTGGGGTCCTATGGCTATGTGATGAATATAAGCTATAGATTTTCTTTAACAATTGACCTTCTTTTCTTTCTTTACTTAGGATCTTTTCCCAAAAGTGGAACTGCCAGATCCAAGAATAGAAAGACCTAATAGGGAAAGTATGGCTATTGGAGTTAGGCTGTACTTGAGTCCTTTCCCCCACCACTGACTCTCAGGTGGCCTCAGACATGTTGCTTAATCTCTTCCTAAACCTCATCAATCAAGTGATAATAATACCATCTCCACAGGGTAGTCACCAGGATTAACAATAAAAGACATCAAATGCATAATAGACCCTAACTAACTGGAGGCAGCTGTTGTTAATGTTACTAATGTAAGGCTTTTTTTTTTTTTTTTTTTTTTTTTTTTTGCAAGTTACCACCTTACTTTCCAGCCTGCACAATAAATAGCTTAATTATTAATTAAGGCTTAATAATTTAGATTGATCATGTTTAATGTGTTTTCTCTTTAAGGTATTTTCTTTTTAATTGGGCCTCCCAGAGATAGCACACCTTAGCTCAAATGTTAACAGTGGAATTTATGAGCTAATAATAAAATACAGAAGAGAGACTAATAGTAATATTTGGGACTTCCCTTCACATCAATGCCTAGTAAAAGCTACCATTTATTTGTCACTATAGACATGCCAGGCACAGAAGCTTTTGTATGTTTTCTGACTTAATCTTCACAGCTCTATGAGTTATGAGTCACAACCACCATTTTAGGGATGAGAAAACTGAGTCACAATGAGGTTATATAAACTGCACTGGGTCGTACAGATAGAAGAAGCTGAGTTCAGTTTCAAACTCAGGTCTAAGTTCATGTTCCCTCTTTTACCCCAGGCTGCATTCCAGTGAACTGGAATAAACATCTAAAAAGTCATCATTGACATGTGGACACTTGGGGACTATCCTGGGCCATGCTTGGATCTCTCTAGAATCTGCTATTTTGATTATTACTCTTTACTGGTCCTCTGCACTGGAAACCATAGTGTAATTTGATATTCTCATCCCCAAGACAAAAATTTCAGCATGGGCTCTCCTATCCTCAGCGATAAGCCCATCTCTGCTATTTATTGACCTTGGGCAAATTTCTTAACCTCCTCGAGCCTCAACTTTCTAATCTATAAAGTGGGGATAATAAAAAATCTAACTCAGAGGGCTATAATTAAGAAAATTAAATGAGCTAATATAGGCACAAATTCCTAGTACAATACCGAGGACCTAAAAGATGTTAAGTAAATGTTATCTAGTTTTATAAAAATAACATATTATTATTAAATGAAGAACTAACTTATTCCCACCTAGATGTCCTTGCCCTGATCTCTTCCCTCCCCTGCATGGTTTCCCCATCCTATCCTGCACGGCACAAAAGCTGTTTGGAGACTATTTCTGCCCGAGGATAGGAATTTGGGAAGAAAACATAATTAAACTAATCAGGCTACAAAAATTCCTCTTTGCCAAGATGGCTTTGAGCCAAGCCTGCTGGCAGTCAGAATGTATGAACCAAGGGGAAATGAAGGGTACAATTCCCTTCAGGAAATGCCCCTGCCAGGATCAATCTCTGGCATGGAGTCAGAGCGTGCCTCTTCTGTGACAGGCGAGCTGGACTGGACAAGTGGCTTTTGTTGCCCCAGCGGCCCCTGCAGAGGTCAGGCCCAGATCCCCAAGTGTCAACCAGCCTGGTTTTCCCATCAAGAGAGTGAGGGCACAGCCAGGGCCACCAGGTGGATCACCTATCACAGGGCTGGGCAGGCCTGGCAGCGTGTAATACATCCATTCCCAAGCAGGTCAAAGGGGTGCTTCCCCCACGTACCCAGAGGCCATGTAACAAGGGTAGGTCATCAGAATAGTCATGACCAGAGCCAAGGTCAAGGTGGGGAAAGAGAACCCAGCCTTCCAGGCAGAGGGAAAGCAGGGGAAAGTCCTGAAGAGTCAGGTGGGTAGAAGAGTGGACAGAAATCCTCTATGAGCTGGACAGCAGGGAGCTCAGGGGAGAGCGGTAGCAGGTGAGGCTAATGGGGTGGGGGGCTCAGCCCGTGCAACCTATGGACTGTGCTGAGGATTTTAGTTTCTATCCTCCAGTAAATGGAACGTTTTAAGCAGAGGAGAGTCATGATCAGATTTGCATTTTTAAATAATTCACTCGACAAATATTCTTGAGCACCTACAAAAATTGCTCAGGATACTGAGAAGATTACTGTGAAAAAAATGACACTTACTAAGCACTCAGTTTAGCAAGGCAGTAAGACTACTAACCACCTGAATATACTATCACGTGGAAAGACAACGTGTCTTTAGAGAAGCTTTGTAAATGGAGTATATGGGATTCAAAGGCAGAAGAGGGTATTTCTAAGTGAGGGATCTGGAAAGCTTCATGAAGAAGGTGGAAGAAGCACTTATACATGTAGGTATAACATAGCTGAATGTTGTCGTGTAGGCACTGCAGAGTGTAGACACTGGTGTCTAATGGCCTGAGCCCAAAGCCTGGCTCTACCGCTTACGTAAGAGTTGTGAGGCCTTGAGCAAATTGCTTAACCTCTTTGTTCACTAGTTTCAGTTTCAGTTTTATTTGAGGCAGACCTTAAAAGAAATAGGATTTGGATATGCTGAGATGGGGGGGCAGTGGGAGCAAAGATGGAGGGGCACGAGGGAGAACAACATCAGTAAAGAAGCAGAGGGCTTGAAAGTGGAAGCAAAGCAGCTTCATTTGGCTGAGACACTGTACATTCAAGAATCGTGGAGTAGAGAAGGGTATTAACACCTTTTAAACTTTACCAGGTGCCAGAACTCTACACACATTAATACATTTAATCTTCACAACAACCCCACAAGGAAGGTGGGATTTCCTTCATTTTACACACAAAAAGTCTGTTGCTCTGAGATGTTGAGACGCTTGACCTAGCTTGTGACTGTGAGAGAGAGGATCTAAACCCAAATTGCCTTGCTCCAAAGCTCACACCCGCTCACTCGAATGACACTTTGGCCTCCCCACCCCCACCTCCAGAGTGGGACAGCATCTTCTCCTGAGCTAACACCCCACACTCCCCAAGCACATAGCGCTGCTCTCACTGGGGACATTTGAGAGCCTGATCCACACCTGGGAAAGTAGGTCTGGAAAACATATTCCAAAAAATGCTTTGAACAAAAAGATACTGTCAGGCCAAACACAGTGCCTTCCAAAGAGGAGCTCCGCGTTCATTTGGAAGTGTAAGATCTCTAACGGTTTTTAAAGCATCAGTCACATTACTTTATATTCACACCTCTATGTGACCTTGGGGTAGTAACACATTAAGCCGGAATCAGCTATTCACACTGAATGATTTTATAAAGCTGGCTTTGTTCCCACAGCTTGGCTACTTTAAATGCAAGCTACTTGCCTAAGGAAGCTGATATGGTTGAAACTGCATTAAAAGAAGGTGCACAAATCACTCCAAGATCCTGAATCGTTTACTTCCAGAATTCTTTTCTGACCAATTCTCCCAGCTCTCAGTCAACTAAAAAGAAGCAAGTATGGGCAAGAAAATGAATGTCACTTCTGTCTGAAAAGACCCATTAATAACTGAAGTGTGCCTTTTACATTGCAGAGTGAATTCTGCCAGGAAAAACAAAACAAACACACCAGCATGTCTTTGAGAACGGAATTGGGCAGTTGAGAGAGAATTGACATTTGGCAAGTTTAAAAATAGATATTCCAATAGAAAGAGCATCTGCCCGCTAAAAATATGAATCAACACAGGGGCCTGCTGCTCTCTGAGGGCTCTGACCAGGTTATTAGACTATTCAATAATGCCCTATTTTTAGAGCTGTGAAGCCAAGAAAAATAGTCTGGTTTCAGTGGCTCAAATAAACTTGTAACGTGAGGAGGACATGGAAGGCGGAGTACGTCTCCAGAGTACCTAGAAAGAAGGACTTGTAACACAGAACGGAGTTTCTGTGGCAAAGCGACGATGTGGTAGCTTTTGTAAGTTGCTGTGGTTCATAAAAAGGGGGTTGAGTTGATGACGGTACCCACTATCGTTTTGCTGGTGGACACATGGATTGTCAGCATTGGAGGGACCTTACAGACTGCCTAGGGCTGGACATTTGATGTTGATCGGCTTCTCAGGATGTGAACCCTCTGATTCCTACAATGGGGAACACTCCATTTTAAGAGGGCTGATGGTCAACAGAAGCTGCCTCCCTCTCTAGGAAGCTCTTTTTTCCCAGTCTTCCCCAGCAGCTTGGGCTCTCACATATGACTGAGCTCGGCGTGTCAGATGCATCTGCTCAGGTTTTTGAGTCAGAAGTAAGGAGAAGGGAGAATTCTTTCTGAGGGTAGCAGCAAAGGCAGCAACATCCAGTTCCCAAGGACAGCACGGCCAGTGGTGCCAACAGGGTGTCCAGTGCCCACTCCCGGCAGGGGAGCAAGCTGTGATGCTCCCCGTTCAATGGCACAGTGGCTGCAGTGGCCTCAGGGGAGTCTAGCCCCACAATGAGATTCTGGCCTGGGTTTTGCCTGTGCCACGTTCCTCATTCTTGCCCGTTCTCTACGTCTGGTTCTTCTGGCTTCCTGGTACTCCTGTGAGCCAGCCAGTACCCTTTTAATCAGTTCATTTTCTGTCTGTTTAAATTACCCTGAGGCGATGTTTGTTCTTTGCAGCTAAGAATCCTGACTGCGGTAACAATCCAACACTGTTATTTTACAGATGAAATTAAGAATGAAAGGGGAAAACTCACAGCTAATTAGCATCAAATCTAGGCCTTGAAAGCAGTGCACTGACATAGTTTAGTGCACTTTCCCTCACATGGCACCACCTTACAGAAGCATAGAGGGTGTCTATGAACTTTCCCTCTGTCCATGACATGTCCTTTCCATTCTCTCCTGCCCAGAGGTCACCACTGTCGTGGCTCACCCACCAAATCGTCTCCATCTTTCCCAAGTCATTTCAAATAACCTACCTACCCTCAGTCATGTTTTCTCTGGGCCCTTTCAGGTTACAAAGTCTCTTTTTATACATATATATATACATTCATTGAGAGCCTACTGTGTGCCTGACACTACACCAAGCACAAGGGATCCTATAGTGAGGAAAACAGAAATGGACTCATACATCATGAATATTACAGCATAGAATGAAAGACAGATATGAATCAAATAATCACACAAGCATATAATTACAAATTGACAACAGCTAAGAAAGAAAAGTATAGCCTGTTATGACAGCGTGTAACTGAGGGCCTTATCTAGCCTAGAGTTTAAGAAAGACTCCCTAAGGAAGTAACATTTGAGCTGAGATCTGAAAGTCCATGAAGCTAATTTGGTGAAAAGAGGGGAGGGAGATTTCTAGATCTTGAAGCAGAAGCACAAAAGTAGGAACAACTGAAAGAAACCCAGTGTGTCTGAGCAAGAGGAAGACTGAAAAGCGTTGGGCTGAAATGTGGGCAGGCGAAGCTAGATCATTGGGGGCCCATCAGCCTTGTTAAAGATTTTGATCATAACAACAGGCAACTACTAAATGATTTCAAGCACTAGAGTGACAAAATCATGCTGTATTTTGAAAAGATGGCTGTGCCTGCCCTATGGAGAATGAATTGGAGAAGAGGCAAGAGTGGACATATGCAAATAAATTAGCAAGCCACTGACATAGTTCAAGGGAGAAGTGATGGCAGCATAAGAGTTAGGAGACTGCAATGGAGAAGGAGAGATTGATCAGACTGGAGAGATACTCCAATAAATTCAACAGGACTTAGTGTTTGGGAGACTGGAGATAAATTGTTAAGAATGATGCTACATTTCTGGATGTATAGTAGCGTTACTGACAGAATAGACATTGTAGAAAGGCCAGATCTGAAATGGGACACCATGAGTTCGGTTTTAAATACACTGAGTTGGAGATGCCTTTTAGACATTTCAATGGAAATGTCAAGATATATGGACCTGAGTCTCAGGAGAGGATTGAACTAAAGATGTATATTTGAGTGTTATTATCGCATAGGTGATCACTGAAGCCATGAGTTCAGATGAATTCACTTAGGGAGAAAGTACAGAGGGACAAGAGAAAGAGGCTTAGGAAAAAGCCTTTAGGAATTACATTTAAAGATCATATCGGGGATGGAAATCCAGCAAACAGTACTAAGAAGGAGTAACCAAATGAGGAGGAGGAAAACCAGGAGAAAGTTTCACGAATGCCAAATTAGGAGGGGAGCTAGTGTCCATCGCATCAAACGTTACTGAGAGGTCGCGTGAGCTGAGGATTGACAGGATGCAAATTGGCTCAAACAACATGGAGGCCATCGCTAAACAGTGTGGATCATTCTGATTGCGCAACGAGAGTGGGAGTCAGGAAGTGAGCTGGGAAATGGGAAATGACTGGGAGGTGAGAAAATGATGATGGTGAAGAAAACGACAATTCTTTTGAGAAGTTTTACAAGGAAAGGGGAAACACGGAGTGGTAGAGGAAAGTGGGCTTTGGGGAGAATTCTTTCGGATGTATGGGCTTGAGCACCCTAAAATGCTGAAGAGAAGCATACATAGGAAGAAAGAAGTTGACCATTTTCTGAAAATTGATCTGGAAATTGTGAATGGGTAAAATTAACATCACCCACTTCCCCCAAAATATTGTTCTTATATAGGTGTTTGATGACTTAATCCAAGTAATAGATGACATGGGATTTGCTAGAGTCATTACACTGCCCCCAGCAAAGTTAACTGCTCTATCCTCTATACTAATACTTGATTTGTGCCTGCTACAATACTCCCAATGTGGCAGTGTGATTTATTGCCTGTCTCTCCCACTCATTGTATATTTCTAATTTTGTATGTTGTGCATTGTATGTTCTGTATTTTGCTCAGCTTTATACCCCTGGGCCAAGAATACAGGTTAACAGGGCTATGGCATTGCACACGTCAGGGTGTGATATGGTGGCCCTGCCTGACCCGTTGAATTCAATAAATATTTATTGAAAAAATGAATGGATAAATAACAACAAAAACAAGATAGAAATGGGTCTCTGAATGACAACACTGCCGTTCAGAAGGTAGCTTTCACCTTCCATGAAATCTCACCCACCTATACCAACTCTAACTGCATCCACACAGCTAGCCCTAATGGCAAGATAATTCCTAAGCAGTATAACATCTGATCAGCACACAGAGACAATGTCTGCCCATCAGACTTTGTCAGGAGCAAACCAGGAGGAGGACGCCACAAGGCTTGTCCTCGGGGATGGATGACCTAGTCAGCTAAGTCAGCTCTTCTTTGGCCAGGACAATATCTCAGAGAACCCAGGGCTCTTAAATCAAATCTTGCCTGAATTCCTTGCAGAACGGAGCAATATTTTGGCAGGAACAAGCCAGAAATTATCCCAAATCTGGTCCAATTTCTTTACATCTGGACTGCCTGCTGCCTCCGGAGACCAGTCTACAGTGTGCCATCTTCTCCTCCTTTTTCATTCCTCACATAGCCCAGATCTGGACAATTTCATTGCTCTTTATGAAAAAGAAAAAAAAAATTTTCTCATCCATTTTTTGAAGAGTACAAATATTTACAATAATTACTAAAAATTATTAGTTATTTGCCTTTGTGGATATAAAGTGAGCAGTATTTTATCAAAACATGAGATTATGAAAATACTGGGAGTATCAGTCTGAAATTTAAAAGATTACACTTTCTAATCTAAACTCTGGCAATTTTCACTTTAAACAGGAAATTGTTATAGAACTTCTTGTGAAATATCACTTGATTTTCAATAAAAATTATTTCACACAATACAGAAAATGCAACATAGCATCCTGTAACAATATTTTTGCATATTAAATTCTCATCTAAAATGTGTTTGAACAAAAAAAATACTTTTAATAAATTCCAAACTCTTATTTAAAAAACAAAAACAGAACTCTCTTGAATAGTCCTATCCAGAGGGAATCTGCTAAGTCAAACTTTTCTTTCACCTGGAATACCAAGCACACTGATATTATTTGGCAAGCTTCACTTACTTTGCCACCCCACTCCCACACCAAGTACACTCATGACCCTCCTGGGTGCTCTGTGCCCCAAGGAGCTAGCTACTACATATGGGCCTTATGCCTAGGGCTCCCTTGCCCTCTGGGTTCCACTTGGGTTTGGCTAATAGGAGGCACTGGGGGGAGATTGAAAGCTAGAGAAATGTGAGGTCAACATATTTTCCCTCATCCCTCCATATTCCACACATGGTTCTAGTAATGGTTGTGTCCTTCCACAACCTCAGCCCTCCTTGGGAGCCCTCCTTCTCAACTCCAGCTCCCATGGGGCCTACGGAGTGGCAGAGACTTCTGACTGTGGCTAAACCTGGGAGGCCTCACCAGCCCTTGTGTCTCCCTTAACCTGCCCTTACCTCTCTAAATCATCCCTTTGTACAATTCTCTTTCCAATTCCATCTGAGTGTGCTTCTGCTTCCTGCCAGGACCCTGACAGACATTGTTCCCCTAATAAAAAGGGGGAAAGGGGCTAAACAGTTTAAAATTAAATGGCAATATGAGTCCAACAATAAAAAATACATGAGAAAATATTAAACACCTGTCAACCAGGTGTTCCTTCGTCCTAACTTATGGAAGTGGATTCCCAAAATCTGTCTCAAAAATATTTTCTTGTGGGTTATAGGGGGTCATGCATGTTTTTCACCAATGTGGGTAAATTTCTGACTAAAAGCCATTTTCAAATGTCAGTTGACTTAGAATTTTTTTTCCTGCAACACTAAGCAACATTGATTAACACAGAGCGCTCTGTGAATTTTTAATGAATTGGTTTCTATAAATAGGCATTAAGTAAAATTCTCAAGTAAGTAAAAATCTGTGTTTGCCTTCCCTCCCCTCCTTTCATTCTACTCTGGGTCTCTGGAGCTCTTCTTCCACAGGAAAGCAAGGAGAAAAACTAACGCAGCAAGCTGTTAGTGACTCGTGACAGCTCTTCAGAATCCCAAAAGGATGCCAAACAGTGCCTCTGGTTTTTTCATATAGCAACCTCTCAGTCCTCTATTCTCCCACTCAGTCTCTCTCTCTCTCTCTCTCTCTCTCTCTCTCTCTCTCTCTCTCTCTCTCTCTCTCAGACACACACAGACACACACAGGTTAGCTTAACCTTGCCCAGCAGGCACAAACCAAACCAGAGAGACAAGAAAAATACATATATACATATATTTTTTATACCTTAGTAACAGTGTTTTCAAGTTTCAAAGTGTTTGGTTGGGTGTGAGCTACGGTTGAGAGAAGGTGTATTTTAAAGTGTGCTGCAAATCATCCTCCCCCATGACAACACTCTGTGTCACACATTGCCCCTGGTAACAGCAATTTCTGTCAAATAAAAACATTACGATGTGTCCTCATCCACCTTATTCACCGGATCTGGCACTGTGCAACTCCTGGCTCTTCCCTAAAATCAAAATGACTATGAAAGGTAAACATTTTGAATCAATTCGGAACATCGAGGCAGCCATGACAGTGCACCTAAAGACACTCACGAAAGAGGACTTCCAGAACTGCTTCAGAAAGTGGCAAGAATGATGGGATAAGTGTGTTCAAAGTGAGGGGGAGTATTTCAAGGAGGATTAATGGCAATGTATCTTTTACATAATATTTTTTTAATGTAAACATTCACCATAATTTTTGATCACACCACAGAGAGAATACGAGAGAGAGAAGGAAATAATGGGGAAAGCATCAAGAGAAAGCTGGATGTATCTGTTCAGCAATATTTGGTCAATGTGATAATTTGGTTATTGAGGTTCAGAAAAGAGACATGGTTTCAACTTAAAGGTTTTCTTTTTCAAGACTGCAGGAGTTAGGGGTACTGTTTATCCCTCATACTTTTGTATAATCATATTCCATCTAACCCATATTCCTTTCCTCTGATTCTGCTGACAATTACCTTTTTGTGTCTTTTATTCATAGCTGTAGCTAGACTGCTCCAGGCAATATATCTATTTGGCTCCCCAAAACTCTCATTTTCCATTAAAGAAAATGCTGTGGTGGTGCTTTGAAACTCATGGGTTATCTTTTTCTTTTTCCAATTCCACTTTTGATTAATATGGCACCTTACAGTAGGCATGTTAGGTGTGCTTTTATTATTTTTGAAACAAGAGAGTTGTGGTAAAGACATAAACTCTATTAAGGCTGATGGATTGCTTAATACTGTAACTGTGTTGAGTACCAAGGTGAGTTTAGTCATAGAAAAAGCAATCATTCATACCTCTCCCAAATAATGAAAATAGCACCTAGGGAAATGAGCAGATGAAGGTAGATTTAAAAAGGTGTTCAACTGCCCCCAACTTCACCTTGAACAGTTTCCCAATGCCTTGGCCTGGCATTTGAGATTTTCTATACACTGCCTCCTCCCTGCGTCTCTAACTTTACGACATTCTCCATCTGAGCCCTATACCCTTAGATCAGCAGGCCTACCTCTCTGTGCCTTCTTCCCAAATCCAATATGAAGAGGACTCACGAATTCATCACAGCCTTTATTTCTTCCCTCTTTAGTTCACAAAATATTTAGCATGCACATATGTTCCAGACATTGGAGAAGGAGGGGCTAATCCAGTCCAGAGCTGACTGGGACCCAATGGGTAAGGCTGCCTAATTCCATACCCGGTTAGTATTGCCTAAGCTCCACTTCCAAATCAGTCCCTATTGGAAATAGAGGTAGTATTTTCACTTCTGTCTTTGCCCTTTTATTTTATTTCTTGAAATTATTCAGGATCTAACAGGGGAAGAGAGCTGCTAGTTATTGTGAGTGTGGAGAGGGGAGATTTCCCTTGGAGCCCAGCACCAAGCACTGTCTAAATTACTAGAGAGAATGCTATGAATAAGACAGCACGGCCCTAGTGCTAAGAGTTTACATTGTAATAGAGGAAGACAGTTGATGAACACAGATAAAAGGTAAATTCAGATAGTGACTGGTGGTAGGAAGAAAGTGAACTGTTTGATGGCGAGTAACAGAACAGGGGGTAAAGGGAAGCTACTCTGAGGAGGTGACATTGAGGTGAGGCTGAACAACAAGACATGCAGATGAGATACACGAGGAGCTTTTCAGAAAGGAAATAGCAAGTGACACATCTCAGAGGTGAGAGAGCACGAAGAGCACAGCATGTACAAGAGAACATTGGTGTGGCTTCAGCTTAATAAGATGAAGAATGAGATGAGGTCGGTGAAAAAGAGGCAGGGAGCAGAAGCCATAAGTAAGGATCCAAGATATGCATTTAAAATTTTTTTTTCATTTTGAAGTAATTACAGATTCACAGGAAGTTACACAAAAATATACAAACAGGACAGATCTCATGAACCTTTCACTCCTCCTCACTCAACGTTAGCCTCTTATGTGACTATAGTGCTGTACCAACACCATGACCTTGACACTGTCACAATCCCCGGAGCTTATCCAGAGTTCACCAGTTATGCATAGTCTCACTTGTGTGTGTCTACAGTTCTAGGCAACTTTATAACACGTGTGGCTTTGCATAACCACCACCACAATGATGATACATAACTATTCCACCATGTTACCTCTTTGCAACACTCCTTCCTCCCGCCAACCCCTAGCCCCTGGCAACCACTATTCTGTTTCCATCTCTACAATTATAACACTTCAAGAATATTAAATGGAATCATACAGTATGTAACCATTTGAAATTGGTGTTTTTCACTCAGTATAATTCCCTTGAGATCCATCCAAGTTGTTGCTGTGTCAATAGTTCATTCCTTTTTATTGTGGAGCAGTATTCCATAGCAGTAAGGATATATCGGTTTGTTTATCACCTACTGACCAATATCTGGGCTGTCTCCAGTTTTTTTGGGTGTTATGAATAATACAAACATTAGTGTGCAGGTTTTTACATGAATGTAAATTTTCATTTCTCTGGAATAAATGCCCAGGAGTACAATGGCTGCATTGTATGGTAAGTGCTTTTTCAGCTTGAAAAGAAGCTGCGGTTTTCTAGAATGGTTATTTTACATTCACACCAGCAATGTGTTAGTAGTAAGCCATACCTTATTTATGCCCTGCCCTTTCTTCAAGATTCTACTCAAGTCCTAGCCCCTCCTTAAAGTTTTTCCAACCATTCCAGTCATTGATAAGTGTTCCCTCCTCTCACCTCATACAGCTGTTATTGTCCATGCTACTATTTCACTTCATTGATTCATTTATGCATTCAACAAATATTAGTTGAATGCCTACTATCTTCCAGGCACTGTGTAGATATGGGGACACAGCTGTGAACAAAAGAAATGCAGTTGCCTTCCCCAATGGAACTTACAGCCTAGTGGAGGACACAGCATTAAACAAAGGTTTACACAAGAATATATATTTGTGCATGTGTAGTATATGTGTGTATATATGTGTATATATATATATATATATATATATATATATATATATATATATACATATTACTTATATACACAATATGTCATATATATATACATATATATGTATATATATAAACACAGAGAGAGAGAGAGAGAGATACAAGTCAGGATAACTGCTGTGAACAGAAAGTATAGAGCATTCAGAATAGACTGCTCTCTCATTTTAATATTTGTGTGGATATTCCAGTTTAATCATAAGCTCCTTAAGAATAGAGACCATAGTTGATGTTACTTGGTGAAACACAGAATTTAACCCATAGTAGGTATACAATGGGTGTTTATTAATGATGTTAGTGCCAATAAAAGAGAACAGTATTGTTTGAGGAGACTCTTAAGTACCAGATGCTGAGGAAATTACACTTCTCTTTGCATCCCTGCAAAATAAAACCAACCTACAGAATGCATTTTTTATTATGTTGGTTTAAAACACAGGAAACCATCTCTTAATGTGTTCTATCTCTGAAAAGGCTCTGAAAATTGTTTTGAAATGCCTATCTACTTGACTCAACTACACACGGCATTTCCATCCTCTCTCCAAATTATTGTTTTCTAGGATTATGCATAGTGGTGTGGTGGTAAATATTTCACAACTAACTCACTCTCAAAAAAAAACTTGTAGCATTTGCCAATGCTCCCACCATGGCCAATTTAAAGCTATCAACATGCTGTCACAAAACACAGAGATGGGAAGAAATGCACAGTAGCACATTTTTTAAATACCACACAGATACAGTAGTCTTAAATAAACTCAAGAGCACAGTTAGTAATAAAATGAAATAAAATATTAAGAAGTGTGGGGAAAGAGCCAGGAGTGCAGTTTCCAGGCTCTCACCCTCACGTGGAAAGGTGCTCACTTGGGTAGTAAATGGCCATCAACTGTGATTGGATGGCCATCAGCTGTGGCTAGTTGGGCGTCAGCTATAACCAGTGAGCCATTAGCCACTGATGTAACTGCCGTGGCTACGCTAGTGGCAAATGGGGGCTAGAAAGGGCGGATTGTGGATTGCGGATTGCAGAGAGGCAGATGCCGCCGGCGAGAATATAGTGGTATGACTCCCCTATCTATGGCTCAGTGGGTGTTCCTTTTTGGCCTCACCATATCCTGTGTTCTTTTGTGGGGGGCGGGAGCTGAGACCCTGCCTGACACCATGCGTGACAGGAAGTAATGAGTTTTAAGTATTTATTACCTTTTTTGATGTAATTTTTTGAAATATAATTTTATATAATTCAATTTTTAGTGATGGCTGTATTTATCAACTGGTTCACAACATTCTTAAAATTTTAACAATTGGCTCTCATGAGATGGTAGAAGCCAACTCTAGCACACCATTGACTGTGCAGCTTTACAGACCCATATATGTTCCAGTTGGGATCTAGCTATCTTAAATTGGGCCTTTACTTAGACAACAGGGAGAAAGCAAAGTTGGATCTGGTTAACTGACCTCTAACTCCTTCCCCCAGCTCTGCAGTATAGCTGAAAGCCTCAGTGTGGCAATACTTCAAGTTAGCTGACCAAAGACCCATTCCTGACCACCTCATATGACAAGGGTTTCTTCCTCTACTGCAAAGGCTGGAAAAGTTAAACACTCATGTTCTCAATTTCCCGTGAGGGTGAGTAGCCAATAAGACATGAGAACCGCAGAGGGTAGATAGTTGTCTGGAAAAGCTTTCTGCTTTCCCGATAAAAGAATTAGATGGGTCTCTTACCCTTCCTTCCTGTCTTAGATCTGCATATGACATTTAGAGCTAAAGCAGCCATGTTGGAGGCAATATGCGTAAGGAAAAGGCCAAGAGAATTGAAAGCTATTAGCTGTGGGTTTAACGAGCTCCCAAACTAAAACCAAACCAGCAGATTCCATTAGACTTAATGTTATGTGAGGAAAAAGGCTCTTATTTCCTTAAGCTCTTATGTTTAATTCTCTGTTATTTACAGCCAAAACCATTCCTAGCCCATACACATAGGAATTTCATCTGTTCTGGCTTCCATTACCCTAAGAGCTGGAAAGGGAGTAAGAGAAAAGGCAACTGGTGCGCCAAGCATGGTGCTGGGTGGTTTCCACACATTCTCTTTAAGTTTCATAACAACACTATGAGAGATGACATTTATAAAAATTTAACATCGCTAAACACACTTTATGTTTTAAAGGAAGATCTGACAGAGCTGCAGTTATGTGGACTTTGAAAAATTAATTTCAGTGTAAATTTACAAAGGTTTAAACACTTATTCTTCTTCAGTAAATTAAAAGTACATCACATAGACATTTCCTTTGGATAAATTAGACACAAAGTGCCTACTAACTATACTTACTAGCTATAGCATGGCATCCATACCTACCTCCTGCCAAGGGAATAAGGATATTTGGTTTGATTAACAAACTTCAAGGAACACTCCCTTTTATCAAAGTTGGCCTAGCTTTCAAAGAGATTAAGAAAAGGTGTATCTCCCTTGGGACTGGGTGGTGACATTCACCAAGGATGGGGAGAAGTGGTGCTTTCTGTGGTATGGGCTGCTCCACTGTTAGGCAGGCCAGAGGCTTAAGTTTCCCAGGGATCTAGAACTCTCCCCATGAGTCCAGAGGGAAATGGAGGAAAGAACTGTACTTCCAGGGCTCAATTAGCCAGTCAACTGGGAGTTAGAAGTCCCTGGGCCTTCGTTACATATGGAAGCTGGAGACTTCCCTGGTATGAGTCAGGATGTCTGATGAGCTGCAGAAAGTGCCAAAGGAGAAAAAGGAAAAAACAGAGTGTCAGAAGCCACATTAGAAATTATGTAAACAGCAAAGGGTATATCCTATCTCGAGTAGTAGAATTCCTGCTGTTCAGTTATTCTTCAGTCATTCAGAGGAGGGAGGTGTTATTGAGCATCTACAATGAGCTAGTTCTTGGGAATGTACCAGTGAATTATTAAGCAGTTAGTGAATTATTAAGCAGACATAGGTCCTGATCTCATGGAGTTTATAGTCTGGTTCAGAAAACAGACAGTTAAAACAAGTTATAATAAAGTGAAATGAGTTTTACAATGCATGAATGTTATCATTTATATATATCCTCTTCCCTGTTTATGGTGTTACTATGTGATGACATGTAATGAAGAAAGAGCCCTGGACAAGACCATCCAGTGAGTCCTGGTTAGGGCACTTAACAGATATTCTACAGTTATATGTCCTCAGGTAAATCTCTTCTTCCACGTTTCTTTTTACCTTGTCAAACTAGATGGTTATGATTCTATTATTTATACTAAAAATAGTAGTGATAACTTCTAAGAGTAGCTCCTACCCTGTTCGTCAATGCCTTATTTTAACAAGTACCATTTATTTGTTTATTAGTGTGTCCCAAAGTTTGTTCCAAGGTCACACTATTTCCTGAGCCTTTTCTCTCTCCACGTGGCTCTGACTTGGGCTTCCTTGCCAAAACTGAAAGATCCACATCTGAGATTGATCAGTTTCTTGCTGGCAATACCAACATTCCACAGCAAAGCTAGATCTTTTGAACTGGTTCTTCTAGAGAAGTACCTTTTTGAAGCAGAATTCTTAATTCAAATTCTTAAGTAACTTGGAGAAACATGAACATCTTTAAAAGGCAAGCAAAAAAAAAAAAAAAGCATGCAAAATTTAGTGTGTGTGTATGTGTATGTCTATATTTGGGAGATAAAGAGTTCACAGGGTTCATCAGATCTTCATAGGTGCTGATAACCCAAAAGAATTAGGAGCCTGGCTCTCAAGATTATGGTAAAGTCACGATATGATCTCTCTGTCCTCTGAATGCCACGGCACTTGTACCTTTTACCACCTACTACAGGGTTGTGCATCTTTTCTACCAGACTATTCTTCCCTTAAGAGTGGAGATTGTATCTTATTAAAACAGCAAACTATAGAGGAAGAAATATATATATACTTCGGGGTCAGACAAACCCGGGTTCAAACCCCTATCCTGCCATTTTTCTGGCTATGTGGCCTGACACAGGTTATTTAACTTTCAGATTGACTTGTTTTATCTTAGTCTCTTTCTGCTCTTCTTCTGAGAACATATCATCTTTGTCCATAGGAGAGGGCATGAGACTCAGTCTGAACCAATCACAGTGCCCGATTTCCTTCCCATAGAGATGGGCAGCAGCAGGGCACATGACCTCTGCTGACCAGTGGACTCCCTCTCCAGTAACTTGCTATGTGGTGTTGGAAGAAAGGAAAAATCCTTTCCTTGCTGGCTGCAGAGTGGTTGGGACATGAACCTAAGCTGTGCACAGCCACGTCTCCATTCTTGTGAGGACATCTGTCGTTGAAGGGAATGACTAGACTTGGCAAGCGGAGGAAACCAGAGGTAGGAGAAAGAGAGACTTGCAGGTTTCAATGTTCCAAGCTTCTCAGTTACATGAACTGATAAACACCCCGTTTCACTCAAGCAAGTGTGAATTCAATCTGTCACATGCAACCAGTCTTGAGCTCATCTGTAAGTAAGGATAGTAATACCTACAGCTAAGGTTTTGTGAAGATAAAGTAATATGTGGTGAAGAACCTAGCAGTAAGCCTTCTCCCTGCTGTGACTGCCCCACTTCAACAGGTACCTTTTAATAGTATTTGCTCTTCAGCGTGTTCCAAGGAACACTAATGACACAGGCTGTTTCTGAATTTTGTTCAAGTTGAAAAAATGATGAAATAATTTGAGAAATGCTTGGTTAAACAAAATTCGTTCCCAAGGCACTTTCCAGCCTCCAGTCTTCTACTTTGCCTCATGAATTCCCCACTGGGCGAAGTAATATGACCACAGAAGCCTATGACAAGGAGAATATCTGGGCACATTTTGGGAACTGCGCTGTCTGTGGCTACTTCAGTAATCGTACTGTGGCAAACACTGCTCAGTGAGAGTTTGGCTGTCATCATCTGGTTCCTTTTCTTCCTGAGCAAAAGTCCAGCAGCACCCCCGTTCTGACAATTACTATCTGTAGGACTTGGAAAAGTGACTTTAATCCCAAGTCTCGGCTTCTTCATCTTCAATTGACAATATTGGACTCCATGACCTTTCAGAGCCTTCCAACTGTACAATTCTGTGCTTGCGGGATTATAAAAGGCTTTGGGAAGATTCCATGTAGAAGGGCCTATAAAATACAGAAAAGTACCAGGTTGTTGAGTGGGGAAAAGTGAGGGGACATGATGTACTGCAAGGAAGGTTCACAGCAGTCACCAGCACTACCTCCACATTTGGGAGATTTTATTCCAACATTTTAGTATAAGCAATCTTTGTATTATCTCAACTTCTTAAATGAGGTTTCTAATGCCACTAGATTCTATGAGTTCATACATTTTAGGTTTAGGTGGAACAAATCTAAAGCCTCATAAAACAAAAGGAGTCTTGCAACAGAATGTCTATCCCATGGAACCTCAAATGCCGAGAAAACCTAACAGAAAAAGATGGAGAGCAAAGATGGTACAATTCAAACTCTGACTCCTGAACAACTTCGGGTGTTTTATTTTCTTATTCAGTGCAAATGTAACCAAGACTGCTGGGAATGAAACCTCCTTCTCTTCTGCTATCCTCAACTAACCAACAGGAATCCTTCTTAGGGAAGCTTAGGAAGTGTAAATAAAATGACAGCGGAGAAGATCCTTTGAAAACTGCAAAGTACTCTGCAAATATGATATTTTTATTATTATTCATTACATTTTAAAGTGTAATTTTGGCTTTACCACAGACATGACTTCAGGCAAGTAATTCATCATCTCCTGCCTTCATATAAAACAAATGCAGTAGTGGATGGGAAAGATTAACTAGAAAATGATGGTTGGACACCTTTAAAAATTGAGGGTCACAGCAGTTCTTACTAATTAATAGTCACCGTACAATTGTGAAGCTATAAATAGCTCTGCATCGGAGCAGAATCCAGAGTTTTCTGCTCCTTTTTCACTTGTTGCCATTTTGATTGAGTCTACTAGCTCCACTAGCCTATAATTAGCACAACACCCTGGAAAATTAATGCAGCCTGGTGAGTCAACATCGGGGAAATTAAACAGACTTCTAAATAATGTTGAAGTTAAGCTGCAGCCTGAGAGCTACGTCCTCCTGCTTTCAGAAGTAACTAAAAGCCTCAAATCCTGCATTTGCAGCTAAAAATAGGGGAGTCTATATTTCTCTTTTCAACAGCTGAGTTTCAACACTGCTATCAAGATAAACAGAGTCCTCATCAGAATTTTCGATCAATCGGAGAATTGCAAGCTGTTACATTATGATTTATAAAATGTGGCCTTGGAGAAACTAAGCCTGCTAATATAATTAAGACAAATTGCCCAGATCTCTAGTATCGCCTGACAGAGATACCAGAGTCAGCCTGAGCAGGAGGGTTCTGAGGGACTGAGCTGTCAGAGGAAGCCTTTTATAAGGTAACGCGAGATTGCTGAAATTTGCAAGACCATGGGAAAAGGTATCCAACATGCAGGAAGGGGAATCACATGTTACAGGCAAGAGGCCACAAGCAGATTAAAAGCAGTATGGAAAGCTCGAGTATGGAACCAGCTACCCAGGAGCAGGGAGATGAAAATGAGGAACAGTGGGGCTAAAACGGGAATATATGCTTAGGGGCATGTCTCCCAGAAAGAGATGCTTTGCTTTTTTCAACTGGAATGTCGTGTCATGCGTAGGTGAGTATCCTGAGTTAAAGACCAGTTAAAGGCCAGGTCATCAGAGAAATAAACGAGTCCTTTCATCTATTTCTTTTTGTAAAATCTTTTCACTTTCCAAATTAAATAGCCCCAGTGTGTCCTTTCCTTGTAAATGCTTATCAGCTTTAACTGTTTTATTTCCAATTGTATTTACGTGATATAATTAGGTTAGTCTGCAGACAAACTCTCCTAGTTAAATGTCAACTCACCTAAAGCCAAAGTCATCATTTTCCCTTCCTGTCATACACTGACTTCAGATCATCCAGCATTAAAGAAAAGGAGTCTTCTCTTTTCCTTGATCATCAAATCCAATATCTTCAATCATGCCATTCCCTGACTCAAAACATTTAATGGCTGCCCACTGCCTAACAAATTAAGGAAAACTCCTCAGTTTGGCAGTCAAAACCTTGGCCTCCCCTCCCATGTCTCCTGTCCACTTGACAATCTAATAGCATGTGTTTTCTTTATGCTGGGGCCTGATGGAGTCATAGCTCATGTACTACAAGTGGAGCTCATGTACTACAAGCCTTCCAAAGTGGAGGCAGTGGAACAAATTTGCATGCCCAAGGGATAGCTTTACGCGTTAGTCATGGGGGCTCAGGAAAACCCATTGCTGCTGCTGGAAAAATACCCAAAAGCTAATAATGTCATCAGTTCAATTGCATCATCTTCTTAAGAGAAGAATGATACCACATTAACTTTTAAATGACACCCCATTTGGCAATATACTGTCTTTATTAAGGGAGGGAGGAACCTTGGACTTAAAAATTATCTTTTCCTCTTCCTTCTTCTAGCTTTCTCCATTTTTTCATACTGATTTTTTTGCAGTAAATAATCAGAATCTAGATTCTTCTAAAAGTAATTGCTTTCCTTCTCCAATATTATCACTGTTATTTTAAACAATACTAAGAAACTGACTCCAGTAACATATATAAAGTATTATATACCATGACCAAATGGGATTTATTTCAGAATGCTAGTTGGTTTAACATCTGAAAATCAATTGAAGCCATACACCATATCAATGGAATAAAAACCAAAAACCACATAATCATTTCAATATACAAAGAAAAAGCATTTGACACACTTTCATGAAAAACCACTCAACAACCTAGGAATAGAAAAAAACTATCTCAACATAATAAAAGCCATATATGAAAAACCCACAGTAAGCATCATGCTTAATGTTGAAAGACTGGATGCTTTCCTCATAAGCTCAAGAACAAGACAAAGATGGCTGATATTGCCATCAACACTGATGGCTGATATTGATATCAACACTGTACTGGAGGGTCTAACCAGGGCAATTAGGCAAGGAGAATAAACAAAAGAGATCAGACTGGGGTGGGGGGGTGGAGTAAAACTATTTCTATTCACAGATAGCATGACCTCACACACAGAAAATCCTAAGAAATCCACTAAAACAACTATTAGATTTAATAATCAAGTTCAGCAAGGTTGTAGACCACAAAATCAATATATAAATTTAAATACTATTGAAATAAAATTCATTTGCAAGCAAACAACCCAAATATGAAATTAAGAAAACAACTCCATTTCCAGTAGCATCAAAAAGAGTAAAATATTTATGAATACATTTAGCAAAATAAATATAAGACTTGTACTCTGAAAAGTACAAAACACTGCTGAAAGAAATTAAAGAAGATCTAAATAAATGGAAAGAGGAGAAGAACCAAGATGGCAGAGTAGATAAACACTGTGTTTGCCTCATCCTATGAACACATTAAAATTACAACTGAATTATAGAACAATCAGCATGGAGAACCATCTGAAGTCTAGCTGAACAGAAGTTTTATAACCAGGGATGTAAGGAAGAAGGTACATCAAGACTGGCAAGAGGGGAGGAGTTGCTAAAATGGGCTGGGTGCACACCTACGTGTGGTGGTTGAAAATCAGGAGCAATATCTCAGCCACATAGGTTCCCCACGAAGGAGTGAGGGACCTCAGCTCCCACACCAGGCTCCCCAACCTGGAGTACTGGTGTGGGGAAGAGGAGAACCCACACTTCTGGCTGTGAAAAACGGGGGATTCCAACCATCCATGTGGTACAGAGGCTTCAAAATACCCAAACATCCTATTAAAGGGCCCGTGTAGGCACTCACCCTGGGGTCTGGCGGAGGGACAGTGACTTTGGGGACATCGGAGACAAATGGGGAGAGACTTAGTTGTGCAACTTCAGAGCAAGGACTGAAGGGACAGTCCCCATTTTCCCTGTGTAGGGCCATCTTCTCGTGCAGCCAGCAGGCAGGCACCATCTTTCCTGTGTTGAGCCTACCCCCACAGGCCAAATCTGAATTTGATTGGCCTAGTGAGCTCCACTGCTCACCCTGCTGACTCACTGGGACCCTGCCTCACCCAACTTGCTTACCGCAGGAGGCTTTATCAGTAGCTGAACCATACGGAAGCCAGCAGGTGGCAGCAGGCCTCAGAGTGTCCTGGCTTTTTACAGAGCTACCTCAGACCCAGTACTGGTGGCAGCTGTCCCTGATTCACAGCATGTCCTCTCCCACTTGCCTCCAAGTACAGCACAGGTAGCAACTAACCATGGATAGCTTTGTAGCTCCTATCAGGTACTCCCCAGCCAGTCACAGGCAGTGACTGACCTGGGCCTGCACCAGAACCCCTCCCAAGAGGCCCCAGAACCAACATACTTGGAGGTTGGCTTCAGAGCACCACCCAATTAGCCCCACAAGCGGCACACCCAAAGGGCAATCTCAACAGGCACCAGAGCCCACTGGGGGAAATCCTGCTCCCTGCACAGCAGCCCATAAGCTGTGGATGTGGCAAAACCCCACAGCCAGTCAGCCTGATGGTCAATACCACCACCTGACATGCTAACAGCAGTCAAGGCTCAACTATAATAGGAGGGCACACACAACCCACACAAGGGACACTCTTGGAGCACCCGGCTCTGGTGATCAGGGCCCCACAGGACTTCTACTACATAAGGCCATCAGGCAAGACTGGGAGACAGAGCAGCCCTACCTAATACATAGAAACAAACAAAGAGAGGCAGCAACAATGAGGAAACAAATATGCTCCAAATGAAAGAACAGGAGAAAATTCCAGAAAAAGAACTAAGCAAAATGAAGGCAAGCAACCTACCAGAGACAGAGTTCAAAACAGTGGTTACACAAATGCTCAAGGAACTTAGTGAGAACTTCAACAAAGAGATAGCAAGCATAAAAAAGGACATAGAAACACATAAGAAAGAACCAGTCAGAAGTGAAGAATACAATAACTGAAATGAAGAGTACACTAAATGAATCACCAGCAGATTAGATGAAGCAGAGAATCGCATCAGCCATTTGGGAGACAAGGTAGCAGAACACACCCAATCAGAACAGCAGAAATAAAAAAGAATCCAAAAAAATTAGGAGAGTTTAAGAGACCTCTGGGACAACATCAAGCATAACAACATTTGTGTCATATGGGGTACCAGAATGAGAAGAGAGAAACCAAGGTGATTGAGAACCTATTTGATGAAATAATGACTGAGAAGTTTCCTAACCTGGTGAAGGAAATAAACATACAAACCCAGGAATTTCAGGGAGTTCCAAACAAGATGAACCCAAACAGGCCCACACCAAGACACATTATAATTAAAATGGCAAAGATTAAAGACAAAGAGAGAATCCTAAAAGCAGCAAGAGAAAAGTAGTTAGTTACCTACAAGGGAGTTCCCATAAGACTGTCAGCTGATTTCTCAATAGAAACTCTGAAGGCCATTGGCAGAAGGGATTGGCACAAAATATTTAAAGCTATGAAAAATAAGGACCTACAACCAAGAGTCCTCTACCCAGCAAGGGTATCATTTAAAATCAAAGGACAGATAAAGAGCTTTCCAGACAAGAAAAAACTAAGGGAGTTCATCACCACCAAACCAGTAATACAAGGAATGTTAGAGGGACTTCTTTAAGATGGGGAAAAAACATAAAAAAATGAATAATAAAATGGCAATAACAACATATCTATCAACAATTGCTTTCAATGTAAGTGGATTAAATGCTCCAATCAAAAACATAGGGTTGCTGAATGGATAAAAACAAAGCCCTTACATATGCTGCCAACAAGAGACTCACTTCAGATTGAAAGATACACACAGACTGAAAATAAAGGGATGGAAAAGCTTATTTCATGAAAATGGGAGGAAAAAAAGCTGGGGTAGCAATACTTACAGACAAAACAGACTTTAAAATAAAGGCTATAACAAGAGACAAAGAAGGACCCAGTAATCCCACTTCCTGGTATTTATCCGAAGAAATCCAAAACGCTATTTCTAGGGGACGTGTGCATCCATACGTTCACTGCAGCATTGTTTACAGTGGCCAAGATGTGGAGGCAGCCTGGGTGTTCATCAATAGAAGAATGGATAAAGAGGAGGTGGTACATATATACAGTGGTGATCACTTCTTTAGGTATATAAATGTTGAATGACTATTGTGTATACCTGAAACTAATATAATATTGTATGCTTACTATATTTTTATAAAAACCTTAAAAATAAATAAATGGAAAGAGATCTCATGTTTATGGATCAAAAGATATTTCATGTTTATGGATCAAAATATTAAGATACTGTTAAGATGGTAATACTCCCCAAACTTGTCTCCAGATTCAATGCAATCTCTATGATGTCCTCGTATAAACTGACAAGGTGATTCTGAAATTCAAATATAATTACAAGGGACCCGAAATGGCCAAAACAATCTTGAAAAAAGGGACAAAGTTGGAGGATTCACACTTTTACAACTTATTACAAAAGAACAGCAATCAAGACAGTGTGGTATAGGCATAAAGATAGACATATAGGTCATTGGAATAGAATTGAATCTCTAAAAGTAAACCCATGTTTCTATGTTTAATTGATGTTTGACAACAGTGCAAGGCCATACAATGGGGCAAAGAATACTCTTTTCAAAAATACTATTGGGACAACTAGATAGCCAAATGCAAAAGAATAAAATTGGACCTTTACCTCACTCCACATACAAGAATTAACTCAAAATGGATCAAAGACCTAAACGTAAGAACTAGACCTATAAAACTGTTAGAAGAAAACATAGGTTAAAAAACTCCATGATATTGGATTTGGCAATGATTTCTTCAATATGACACCAAGAGCACAAGCAACAAAAGAAAGAAAAAGATTGGATTTCATCAAAACTAAAAACTTTTGTGTTTCAAAGGACACTACCAAAAAATGAAAATACCACCCACAGAATGGGAGAAAATGTTTGCAAATCATACATCTGTAAAGGAATTGGACCTAGATTATAAAAACACTCACACAACTTAATAAAAAGACACACAATCCAATTGAAAAAGCAGCAAAGGACTTGCATAGACATTTTTCCAAAGAAGATAAACAAATGACTAATAAGCACATGAATTGATGCTCACCATCATTGGCAGGGAAATGCAAATCAAAAACCATGAGAAACCACTTCACACCCATTAGGATGGCTATAATCAAAACATCAGCTTATAATAAGTATTAGAGAACATGTGGTGAAATCAGAATCCTCATACACTGCTGGTGGGAATGTAAAATGGTTAGGCCACTTCGGAAACATTTGGCATTTCCTCAAAAGGTTAAACATAGAGTTGACATTTTACCCAGTAATTCCACTCTTAGGTATATACCCAAGAGAAATTAAAACATATGTCCACACAAAAACATTTTCATTTGTGGTTATAGTAGCATTCTTCACAATACCCAAATGGTAGAAACAACTCAACTGTCTATCATTAATGGATAAACAAAAGTGGTATATCCACATAGTGAAATGTTATTCAGCCATAAATTGAAATAAAGTACTGATCCATGCTACACAACATGTATGAAGCTTGAAAACAGTATATTAAGTAAAAGAAGCCAGACAAAAAAGATCACATATTATAAAATTCCACTTACATGAAATTTGTAGAATCGGCAAATCTACAGAGACAGAAAGTGGATTAGTGGTAGCACTGGAGGTAATGAAGAGAAAGAAGAGGGATAGCTCAAAGTTAAGGGCATTCTTTTTTTTTTATTATTGTGACAGCTCATTTATTAATTTTTAATTACTTCATCATCAGTATTATAATAGGAATAATAAAGGAATAATGAATTGGATTAGGCAATATATATTTCAGTTGAATAAGCAAAACAGAGTGCAAATTTATGTGAAGTATATACATTTCCCTCTGGGGCTAGACAGGGTGTTCCTGTTTTTTTTTTCTGCTTTTTTTTTTTTTATTAGTTTCAGGTGCACAAGACAAAGCAAAACTTAGACGTTTATCATTTATATCCCTCACACTGTGTGAACTCCCCTCCCCCCATCCATTATCCCTCTGTACATTCAAGGGCATTCTTTCTCAAGTGATAAAAATGTTCTAAAATTGTAATAATTGCACGTATCTATGAATATACTAAAAAAAAATCACTGTACACTTTAAATGAGTGGACTGTACTCATATATATAGTATATGAATTACAGCTCAATAAACCTGTACCAAAAAAAAGAAATCAATGCCCAAGTAGAGTATTTAAAGTATGGCCATTGATGTCAATTTTCTGGTGGCTATTTTTGTTTTAACATATATGGGTATGAATTTGCATCTATCAAAATTTGGTACATTAAATATCATTTTACTTAACTTTTTGAAACAAATTAAAGCTCACCTCACCGCCCCCCCCCATTTGCCAAAGTATTGTGATATTAAATTACAGTCATAATTAGGGCTCCATCCCCTGCAGTTGGGGGTGGGGGATTTATACAAGCTGCAGGGGTGTTCTGCAGTCTAAAGCATCAGGAAGGACTTCTAGTCCTTGGTCTATACTTTTTTTTTTATTGGGGAATATTGGGGGACAGTGTTTCTCCAGGGCCATCAGCTCCAAGTCATTGTCCTTCAATCTAGTTGTGGAGGGCACAGCTCAGCTCCAAGTCCAGTTGCCATTTTCAATCTTTAGTTGCAGGGGGCACAGCCCACCATCCCATGTGAGAATTGAACTGGCAACCTTGTTGTTGAGAGCTTGTGCTCTAACCAACTGAGCCATCCAGCTGCCCCCTGGTCTATACTATTTAACACTGAAAAGATCACAGTCTAATCCTGCATAGGCTAAGGTCCTTTGAGTGAAATTGGTTCTGCTGCTTCCCTGTCCTGCTAGATAGGGGAGTTTTGTGGAAGCTGGAAATCCTGGGGCTCAGACAGTCATTTCTTTTTAAGCTCTTTCTACTTCCTGAGGCACTGTGAAGCAGCAGGGCAAGGCTCTTCCTCCTCATGGTATCTCCAAAATATGAACCTCTTTCTAGTCTTACAAAATCTCCTTCTCTGTCAGGGCCTGCTACTTTTACCCCCTACCTTGAAGTGCTTTTCTCCATCTTCTTCCCTTCTGTGGGATGTCTGCTTCCAGCAATGACAGGTCTGCTTGTTTAAGACCATCCCTCTTACTGAGAACAATCAGACAAGCTGGGCAGAAATGAAGAAATATCTGTTTGAAGGCACTGGAAATTTTTAAGTGAGAACTTGAAAGTTTCAATTTCTCTTCAGGTAAGAAATCGAAGGGCCAAATTCTAAAGAGAATGTTAAGTACAGAGAGATGAGCCCATCATTCATCATTGCTTTTCCCTTTGATATATTTGCTAATTCTTAATCAGCAACCAAGAGGGCAAGAAGCTGAGGAGAGCTTTGGACAGTCTAATGGGGCTGAGGTAACAAAAACTGGTGATCAAGGGTCACTAAAGAGTAGGTGCCCAAGCTTTCATTTGGCATGGTGATCTGTTGCATAGGTGGCTCCCCAATGAACCGTACCTTACAATATTTATGCCTTTTGGTGGTCCTCTTCACATTGGTTTTGGACTTGGCCATGTAATTTGTTTTCATCAATAGTACATCAATAAAAATGACACAAAGAGAGATTTGATAAGCATGTGCTCACTGGGGTTTGTACTTTTGGAATTCTCCCTCTTAGAACCCAACCTCCATGCTTAAGGAAGTCCAGGTTATCGCAGTGGAGATCATATGCAGAAGCCCTGGAGGATGGGATGTTATGTGGAGAGAGAGGCCATGTGGAAGACCACCAAAATGCCGCCAGCCAAGATCTCAGGTGAATGCACCTTTATGAGTGATCCCAGCCAACACCAAATGGAGCAGAACTGTCTAGTCAACCTAGAGCACCATGAGTAATAGTACATCACTGTTGTTTTAAGCCACAAGTACTGGGTTGGTTTGAAATACAGCAAAAACAAACAAACAAACAAACTTGGAACCCTAAAGAATGCTCGGATTAAGGGTGAACCAAAAATAGGCTAACTCTCACAAAGACTGAGGGCTGGCTTCAAAAGAAATTTAAGAACTCAACAGGTAGACTTAACAGCAGATGAAATGTAGCTGAAGAGAAAATTTGTGAACTAGAAGAGAGGACAGAAAAAAATCCAAACTGAAGCACAGAGACAAAAGAATAAGAAATACAGAAACAAGCATAGGAGTCAGATGTGACTCAGTGAAAAGAACCTCACATTCATGTAACTGAAGTCCCCAAAAGAGAGGGGAGAATGAAATAGAACTAATATACATAGAAATAATGGCTAAGAATTTTCCAAGCTAATGAAAGATTTCAAGCCACATATTTAAGAATCTCTACAAATTCCACTGAAGGTAAATACAAAGAAAACCATCCCTGGACACATAATAGTAAAACGGCCAGAAAGCAAGAAAAAAAGACAAAGATTATAGATTGGATAAGAAAACAAAACACAGGTGTGTGTTTTTTTTTGGGGGGGAGACATATTATTAATATTTTTCTATTTATCTGATTCACTTCAAAATAATACTTTTAACAAAGCTTTTTTTCCCCCCGCCCCTCCAACCTACCTCCCCTTTGGCAACCATCAGCTTGTTCTCTGTATCTATGGGTCTGTCATGCAGGGACTCTGGTCCCCCTCCCCGCACATGGACTCAGGATATGGTGAGGCCACAAAGGAACACCCACGGAGCCATCGATGGGGGGTTCATACCACTATAGTCTCGCTGGCGGCTGGGTTGGTGACACAGGAAGCAGGGGCCACACGATGCACAATCCGCAGTCTGCTTCTCTGCCAACCAACCAAGCAACCTGCCGTTATAGCCACAGCAGTTACATTAGTGGCTAATGGCTCACTGGTTACAGTGGATGGCCATCTGACCACAGCTGATGGCCATCTACTACCCGAGCCAGCCCCTTTCCACGTGAGGTCAAGAGCCTGGAAACTGCTCTCTGGGACTCTGTCCCCACAGGGTCTGTTTTTCTTTTGTTTGTTTATTCATTAGTGTTTTAGATTCCACATATGAGACATAGTATATGTCTTTCTCTGACTTATTTTACTTAGAAAATACTCAAGTCTTCATTTTAAAGTGGTTATGTCGGTAAGCTGATTCGTCTTATTTCCTAACTGGATTCTCCACCTTTACTTTTCCTCCCTTCTAGATCATTCTCCACACTGCAGTTAGGTTGATGTAAAATTTAAATAACACCACCTCGCTCCTCTATATAAATGTTTCAGGGGCCTCACACTCACTCAGAATAAAGTTCAAACTTCTTATCACAATTTAAGTGGTCCTCTGAGATCTGGTGTCTACCTTTCTAGACTGTTTTCTCTCTACTGCCTCTCTAGAACTCTACACTCCCGACATACTACACTGGCTTTTAATTTCTCTAAATTACTTTCCGCATGCTGGTCCTATTCTTTGGAACTCTCTCCCCTCATTTCATATTCCTTTTCCCTGGCTTTCCTACTTTCTGTAAGATTATAGTTTAAATATCATTTACTCTTGGAAACTTCCAAAATTCCTAGACGGGGTAATTTACTCCACAGAGGGCAAAAAAATTGCCTCTTACATCCTGAAACTTCCCTGTCAAAGGACCTATTACACTTTATGATCACTGCTTATTCGTCTATCTCCCTGTAGAGATGGTCAGTAGAAACCATGCATGCTTTGTTCACAGTTCTCTCCCTATTCCTCAGCTTGACTCAAAATACACATTTAGTAAATATTTTTAAATTACTTATTAGTATTAGAAAACCCTCATATCTTATCAAGACAGTCCATCACATCTCTCTTCTAAACCTAACTTTTTCTTCTAGAAGATTCTAGAGGATAAATGTGAATTGAATGTTAATTTTTTTGTCCTTTTAACATTTTCAAGATTTTACTGCAATAAAAATGCAAAGCAAAAAATACAAATGTTAAGTGAAAGTATGAATATTCATACCATAGGCTCCTCCCCTGCTATCCCAATTCAACAGTTCATAGCGCTCACTTGCTTTCTTACATGCAAAAAAGTGTGATTATACTATTTGCATCCTTAAATGACACTCTGGCTTTTTAGTCACTCCAAGATCCGGTTCATAAATGGCCTTCCTTGTTTTGTGTTGCCTTGGTGGCTCCTTTCCAGTTTTATCACAGAGTTTGTTTTTCTCTGCTTCCTCTTCTCAGCTCAGTACAGCTTCCTCTGTCATGTTCTATAAACCTACCACTGTTGATGAAGTCTTTTTATGTGCCATCTGAATTGGTCAGCTTTGTCTCATTACCTCGAGTTTTATTTCGAATTTTAGTGGCAAACAATTTTTTCACCTGTTACTTCCTCACCTCTTGTAATTCATTTATTAATTTGGTCACTGACTTAACTCTTGAAACACTGGACAAAATTGAATACCATCACTTTGCCATAATCAAATTTTGTCTGCTTTGTTGCATCACCAGTGCCAAAAACAGTACCTGACACCCAATCAATACTCGGTACATATTTTGTGGAATAAATTAAATACCTTGGCATGTACTCGACAGGCTGCTTGAGATGATTTACTTTTGTTCTTTATATACCACAGTAACTATTAAAAACGTCATTTGGTACCTAAAAGTTGATAATACTTAGTAAAATTTTATTTCAGTATATACATTGTGACCAAATCTAATTACGGGTATTCTTCCTTAGTAGGTTCATTCTTTTGTTGTTGTATAAGAAGGATGTTTTTATTCACAAACTAAAGAGACTTTACTTCCTTTGGATATTTAGACCTAGTCTCTTGTTTATAATCTACCCTTTAATTAGCACAACAAATACAGCTAAGTCATTTAAATGTAAGCAACAGTGATAAATTCATCCTGTAAATCAAATTGCTGATGCTTATAAATATAGGTAGCAAGTACCAAGCAAGAAGGGCTTACGGTCCAGGAAAAAAAGCTGCTTTAACAGATAGAGTGCCAAGAAAATTTCTCAGTACTGCCAATAATTTAAGATTTGGGATAATGGAAATTTTAGTGACTGCTGGTTGGCAACACGCGGGGTTTCATGGAATAAGAAAGGTTAGTTGGTGGACTTCAGGGTTCTGGAAGAAACAGGGTGAGGGCATTCAGAGACGACCTAAGTTAGCAGGTGCGCAGTGAGATAGGAAAAGGCATCAGGACCTTGGAAGAAGGTGGGGAAAGAACCTAGAATAAGCAATAAATTAAAGAAAATTGAAGGGGGGGGGGGTTAATAGCAAGCGCCAAGGCTAAGATGGTGGATTGAGGACTCTAACGCTAAAGGTGTCGAGAGAAAGCAAATAAAGCAGGCCTTTGAGGGGAAGAGGCATTCTCACAGATAGAAACGAAAAGGGATGGAGTCCCCTCCCGCAAAGGGCAGAAACAAAGAGGGCATCCTGAGCCCAGGAGAAGGCCGGCAGTAGAGTGTGGTGGGTGGGTCAGCAGCAGGTGGGGAGCAGAGCCCAAGGTGTTCCAATGAGGCTGTGGCTGTGGAAGGAAGGAGTTGCAGTCTGGGTTTTTTTTGGTGGAGGTTTTCATTAAAGATCACTGGAATTTAGAGTTCATGTTGTAAAAATGGATTTCAGATTTTTAGGGTATTTTCAGCCTGAGAGTTTGGTACAGTTCAGTCAGGTTTTGTTGAGGCAGGTGATCAGTCGGTGTTGGATGCAAAATTCAGTTAAGGGTTGGGAATTTCAACCGGTTTAGGGTGATTTCAGTGAGAGATGAAGGGACTTTGGTCAAGTGCATGGAGGGAAATTTCAGCTCGGGTGGGTCGAGATGCCTGGTTTGAGCATAAATTTATGTGGCCGCTGGGGTGTATTTCAGGCAGCGTGGCGGGTGAATTTCCGTGGGAATTGAGTGACTTTCCTTCAGTACCGCATTTCAGACGGGGTTGGAGGTGGGTTACAGTCGCGACCAGTGAATTCCATTCTGGGCGGCGTGCGTTTCGTACGGTTCTGGGGCGAGCGAGTCCGGGACGGGGTGTCCAACGGGGGCTCCGAGGAGGCTCCGGGTTCGAGGCGGAAGGAACTGCCATCAGTGCTGCGCAGGATCCACGGCGAAGGGACTTCGGGGACGTTCCGCGTTGCGAGCTACACTTCACTCCCGCCCCTCCCGCTCCCGGGGGAACCTGTTGCTGGAGAAATGGGCGGGCGGCGGCGACGACGACGGAGGACCCTCCCTCGCCTCCGCCGGGGCCTCACGGCGGCCCTTTCACCCTAGAGACGTCCTTCGGCACGGCCCCCTTCCATCGCTCCTTTAATTTAAAAAAAGGGAAAAAAATCACCCCCACCCCACGCCGGTGAAAGGCGAGCTTGGTGGCGGCTCGTGCCGCTTCCGGGAGCGGAGGCGCGGCTCCGCGGGCAGGAGGCGGAGGAGGAGGCGGAGGCGGCGGCGGCGGAGGAGGCCAACATGGCGGCGCGCAGGGCTGGGCCGGGCCACCGCCGCGCCTAAACGCCGTACCACCCTTGCTCGGCCCGCGGCGCCCACGCCTGCACCCAACCTGGCCGGGCGGCTGCGGGGGGCGCAGGCCAGGAGCGCAGGGGCCCGTCGGAGCGCGGGACAGCGCGGAGGCAGCGCCGCGCCGCCCGCCAGGCCCGGGACCCGCAGCTTCGCCGCCCGCCGGCCGGCGCAACCCGAAGGCCGGAGCCATGGAATCGGAGGAGGAGCAGCACATGACCACGCTGCTATGCATGGGCTTCTCGGACCCTGCCACTATCCGCAAGGCCCTGCGCCTGGCCAAGAACGACATCAACGAGGCTGTGGCGCTGCTCACCAACGAGCGGCCGGGCCTAGACTACGGCGGCTACGAGCCCATGGACAGCGGCAGCGGCGGCCCCAGCCCCGGGCCTAGCGGGGGCCCGCGGGGTGACGGCGGGGGCGACGGCGGCAGCGGCCCCTCCCGCGGCGGGAGCACCGGAGGTGGGGGCGGTTTCGACCCCCCGCCCGCCTACCACGAGGTGGTGGACGCCGAGGTGAGGAGGGGCAACCTGACCTCCGCGGGAGAGGCCACTAGGCTGGAGGGGACACACCCCATTGGGCTTGGAGTGCAGAGGGACTGTGGGGCAAGGGGGTGGCACGGAAAGAGAATGGAGCACCGGGCACGTTAGGGACGGAGGTCACTGCACTGGAGTCAAGTGGGAAGAGGAACCCATAGGGGACGGTCTGGATAGGAATTAGGGGTGCAGGGCAGGGGTGCGCGGCAGGGTGGAGAGGGGTCTCTTAGGCTTCGGGCTGAGCATGCCCGGGTCGGGGATGGGCACAAGGGTCCAAAGCCAACATCGCAGTGTGGGAAGACAAACGTTAGCTTGAAGAGTGTGATGGGGAGGAAGCGTGTAGTGGGTTTCAGAAATGGGGTACTAGTAGACTAGGCCGAGATTTCGTGGCACCGGTTTCCGTGAATGAGTAGGGGAAGCACCAGGTTCAGAGTCAGAGAAAAAGTGGGCTGGACCAGCCAGAATAGTGGCTTTTGCTAGGGTCAGAAGAGGACTCCTGAGGTTAGGAATGGAGTTTGGGTTTTAGCCAAGGACCAGAAAGAGAGCAGATTGGGCAGGATCTAAAATGAAGAGGGACTGGGCAGAGGCCAGAAATGCCAGGAATTGATAAAAGGTGGGAGAGGGGGCTCAGCAGCAGTAAGTTTGGGTTGGGGGAATAGGTCAGGTATTATTAAAGCCATGGGGATAGGACTGAGAGAGGTTAGAGGTAAGAGGCCAGGGCAGGAATTGGAGCTGAAGAGGGACTAGGCAGTGATGGGGACTGGAATGGGAGGGTGAAGCTGGGACCAAGTCTGGATAAGGGGAGCATTGATAATAAAGTTAAAGATGAGGGGAAACTATCCCTGGAAGTAATTGTATGCCGAGGGATAGGGTGGGAGATAAATGGGTGTGAAGGAGCTCTGTTAAGGAGAAAGGGCCATCTAGCGGAATGGCTTTGATGACAGATCTCAAGTCTGGGTGGAGAAAATTAGGACTGTTTAGTTTGGTGTGTGAGCAAAGAACGGGGGGAAAAAATAGACTTTAACTGCAATTTAACAAATGATGAACCAAAAGCAACATGGCAGCTCACAGCAGGAATTTTGGTCAGATTCACTGGATCATGTATTTCAAAGAGTCCAGTAGAACAGGTTGGCCTGATTACAAAACAACACAGATCTTCGATTAGTGGTATGTTCTTAAATAGAGATAGGAATTTGGGCAATTCTTAATCAAGCTAAGCCTTCTGAAACGATCGTTCCTAAATAATGTTATATTCTTTTAATTATATGCTTTTGCAGCAGTTGCTTGGACTGAAGTAGCTTGGGAAAGAAGGTGGCATTTCACAAAACCAGGTTTCTTCACAAGATTTCTTGGTTTTCCAGACTTATATACACTTGATTGATTGCCCTCTCTGTAACTCAGCTGAATCATTGACTAATGTATGGAAGTAAAGATTGTTATTTCTAGTTTGGGAATTTTTAAAAATTCCATATAATTAAATAACTGTATTTAACTCTAAGAAATCAGCTTCTTTTTGCAAGCCCCCATCAGTCCTTTCCTTGTTCCTTCCAGTTTTGACCCAGTTTTGAAATCAAGAAGAAAGGCATTGCATTTTCTGAAGGCATTTGTATAACTCTGCAAAGCTCAGTGTATCCTCATTTTGTGAGAAATTTTCTTTTTTTTGTCACACCTTTTAATTTCTTTAGATTGAAAAATCAAATTATATTGCTTAGTGATACTTTACCATAAACTGTACTGCTTGTACATTTAAGTACAAGGAGGTAGGACTGGCTTCTTTTCACATGATGACAGGCTGAGGAGTTTGCTTTCAGGTAAAATCTATATCTTTTTGAGGAGTTGTGTCAAATTTTCATTTTCTCTTGACCTGTCAATTTGGCCTGGGGAGGCTGCACCATTTAATTTTGAGAGTTCACAAGGGGCTGGTGACTGACATTGCTTTACCCAGAAACATATTCGCAGGAATACAGGCAGTCACTTCCTGGTACACAAGAACCTGGTGAGATGTTTAACCCAATTTTTGCCTCTCTAGTTTTATAAATCTTCCATGCCACCTGTGCAGCTTGTTGGTCATCCTTGCTGTGGACAGTAGGAAACAGGGTTTTGATCTTGGGGAATAGGGAAAGATGCTAATTGTTGCTGAGCTCCTCCTACAGCATGTCAGGCACTGTATTAGGTACTTTATACAGTTTATTTAGTCCTCAGTGAAATAGTTACCGTGTTTCCCCAAAAATAAGACCTGGCCGGACAATCAGTTCTAATGCGTCGTTTGAAGCAAAAATTAATGTAAGACCCTGTTTTATTTTACTATAAGACCCTGTCTTATTTTGCTATAAGACTGGGTCTAATATATAATATAATTAATATAAATAATATATAATGCCGGGTCTTACATTGATTTTTGCTCCAAAAAAAGCGTTAGAGCTGATTGTCTGGCTAGTCTTATTTTAGGGGAAACACGGTAATAACATCACCCTTTTAGATATACAATTAATTAGTGGCAGAGTCTGAATTTAAACCCAAGCCTCTCGGACAGTGTGTTTTTCACTCTGCTCAGCTAATGGTTTTAGTATTACATTCATTTAGGATAAGAAGGAAAGAGACAAATTCTGAGGCTACTGTACAAGTCTAGGAATGATGTAGCAAGCGCTGAATCAAGGCATTAGGAATAGAATAATGGGTAGAATGAAAGGAGAATCATAGGTTTTTAAGGCAGAAGACTTCAGAAATTAGTAATTAGTGCAGCTATCTTGTTTTACAAATGCAGAATTGCAGGCCTCAAAGGGGAAGTGGTTTATCCCCACAGAGCCAGTTAATGGAAGACATCACACTAGAATTCAGGCCTTCTCACTGCAAGTCCAGTGCACTTTCTCCCTATCAGCTGTTTTCCTTTCAAAGGAAAAAGGGACAGGACTCAGTAATGAGCTAAAGGGGATAAAGAAAAGGGAAATGTAACAAACTGGGTGAAGTTTGTCAGGTCTTGTGTGACTTACCCCTTTTATTTCTAAAAAATATGAGTACCTTATTTTAAATTATGTAAAGCTTTATGTGATGCATAGACAATTTCAGTTTCAGTGTCCTTTTAAAAATGGGAATATACAAATTAAAATCTAATTGTTAAAAAAGAAAAAAATGATTATATGTATTTTATATGTGTAGTTTGGGGACAGGAATGATCCTCCCATTCAGTAAACATTTAATGCCTTCCATATACTGGTACTGGAGTTAGAGTGGTGAACAGAACATGGAGGTTACATTCTAGTGGATCTTAGTACAAGGCCTCTCATTTTACAAGAAGTGATTTCCCAAGGTCATGTAACTAGTTAGATAAATCAGTTTAGTAATTTGGGCCCATGCTATAATTAGGATTTGGTTTAAAAATTAAAATTTGGAAAATAAAAGCAGTTAACTTCTGTTTCAACAGAAGAAAAGAGGATGCAGATTAAAAAGACCAGATATCTAGCAGAACACACAAAACTGCACAGAAAGTCACCTTTTTAATATCCTCCAATAAAGTAAAGATATTGCTTTGCAGAAAGTTGTGTTCGGTTGTTACTAGTATTGTTGGGTGTAGATATATAATTCTTAGTCCCTGGGTCTGGAAGGAACTTTGAGAAGCTATTCAGTTTTGATTTTGAATAGCATTTCTTCAGAACCTTTCCACGGCAGATAAGAGTCTATTCTAATATTAAAGAGAGTGAGATCTCACAGCTGCTCTAAATAACTTATCCAGATGTTTAACACTCCCACCATCAGAATTCTTTACTCTTTCTTATATGGCTTATGTAAACCCCTCTGGCTAAGGGCATGCCCAATGATTCTGCCCTCCACAGGTAAGGAGAGTTGATCTTTAAGAATTGTGATCCTGTCCATGGGTGCAGTAGAAATTAGAACCAGGTACTGTTAGGGCAGCTTATAAAATTTAACAATCGTGAAATGTTTACCTTTTTTATGATTACGTCTCCTTGTTTGTCTTTAAAATATACAAAAATGGATTTTTTCTTTTTCTTTTTTTGTTTGCAAGGAGATTTCAGTTCACAGCTAGAAATAACTTTCTGTGATAATTAATGTTCTTAGAAGTGACATTGGATACTGTGATCTAACAAGTATTGCCAGCTCCTTGTTTTGTTCCTGTTTTAATGTGGACATTCCTTCTTGAGTTATTTTGTCAGAAGTATTTTGCAAGATTTCATCTTTTTTTGTTTTTTAAAGAGCCCCAAAGTTAGTCCTGCTATAATAGATCTAAATCACATAAAAATAAAAATCACATTAATTTGTAGTTCCTTAACTCATTTCTGTTTCTTTTTTTTTCCCCTTTGGTAATAAGTGGTAGTTATAAATGAATTAAAATTATAATACTATCAATATTTATAGTAAGTTTTATAATAAAATTCATCTTTTTCTCCCTAAAACACACAATCCTAGTACATTTGTGGAATAAATATCAAGTAAATTTTAGTTAATTATTAGTGACTTGAATATATGACCCATAGTTTGTGATTTACTATGATTTTGTAAATTTTTTTAAAAAGTCCGTTTAAAGGTTTTACAGTAAAAAATAAGATAATGCCAAAAGTCGGTTGAAAGTAGATGAAATAAAAAAAAGGAGTGTGAAAGATTAATTAGTATAGCCTAATTTTTTAAAGGAAATTTTCTTTATAATTTAGTATATATGTGTCTCCTTTGGGAATTAGGCCTATGAGCTCATCTAACAGTTAGATTCTTACCTTGTAATTACCTGGCCTATGTTATTAGAATGAATGTAATTTGGCATGATGGAATACCTTTCGTGTGTCAGTGAGTGTGTAGTTCTAGTGAAATCATAGTAGGTAGTGACAACTTTATACAGCATAATAATGCTATTAGCTTAGATTTTGAAAGCAATTACAGTATTAGAAAAGTAAATGTTGTAATGTTTTAACAATTTGAGGAAAGGGTTTCAACTTTAATAACAACTTAAATAGCAGACATTAGGGTACTACATATTTTTGTGCTTACTGCTTAAATATCATGTAACATTTTACTTGAATCTGAGTGTGAAGATGAAAAAAATTCACTTTTAGTAAAAACTATTATATTTAGAAAAAGTTACTTAAATAATACTTTTTATATCTGGAACTCATTTTTCCGGGATATTTTTTATTGGAACACCAGAGAGAAATAGGAAGTAAAATATAGAAGATTAAACCATTTCAAAACACCCCCATGTATTTAATGTACTAAAGTTGGTTACTTTTCACTCATTTGTTTAACTTGTTTTTTAAAAAAAACATAGTTAAAATAAGTTAATATTAGGTTTCCTTTCAAATTAGAAGTAGCAAATTAGAAGAGTCTTGTAGTGGTTCAAACATGAGGTTAGAGTCTGTTAGAGGCCAGCACATTTGACAGTAGTGAGAAGTGACAGGAAGAGCTCAATGCAGTGGTAGAGGAGGGGACAGGAACCTTTAAAAGCAGATTCAACCAAAGCAGCCTAGCCAATTAGTATAGGGTGACATGAAACAGTTTTCTGTGCTTCACGACCCTGAGAGGATAACTATTTTTAATGATGCCACACTCAAGAAAAAGTTCCAGTATGCTGTTTAAGAAAGTTCAGGAATGTGTGACACATTTTAGCAAGGTTTTAATTTTAAAAATAGAAGAAGGAAGTTGGGCATATAAAAAAGTAAGCTTCAGGTTTGGAAAATTCATGTATGAGGGACATTTCATTCTGGGGTTACTAGAATGCAGAGGCACTGCGAAGAAAGTTGTACTTCATTTTCAAAAGTGTACATTTCTTTTTTCACATTCTTGTAGGGAGTTTTAGTTTCTTTTTTAGGTTTGTATTTCTCATTATCATGGGAATTTTTATTCAGTATTGAAACATTTTTCAATCACAATTGATTTATAAAATTTTCTTATTAAGCTCATATCAGTAGTAGGTGACATTATTGTTTATTGTTGATAATCTCTGTGGTAAATTTTTGGATAGGATTTTATAACCATTTTGTTTTTTATTGTATATTTGAGTTCACTTCTCTATCTAACAGTGAGAAACCTGGGTTTCACCATTGGTGGCTTACATTTCTCTCCCCGACCGCGTGTGTGTGTGTGTGTGTGTGTGTGTGTGTGTGTGGTTTGAGGTGTGAGGGAAGTGGAATCTACTTGTTCTAAAGATTAATCTTAAATTAGTTAATGGAATGAGTAACTGTAGATTTGGTTTATTTTTATATGTTCTGAAGAAAAGAGCTAACACAGTTGAGTCAAAATTTTATTCTGATAATCTTTCCTGATTGAAATTGCAAAGGTCTGTGGAATTTTTTCCTAGGGCTGACTTGAAGATTTGGTTTTTTTTCTTAGAGATAAAGAACATTTCAGGTGCCCACCAAAGTCTTCTCCCTTCTAAAGATAATCTTCACTGTTCCGGCACACAGGTTGCTTTCCTATAGAACTTAGCTATTTGTATTGTGAAATTTGATTGACACTATTTGATATTGCTTTTACTTAAGTTTAAGGTGTTGAAGTTACAAATATTTTATTTAGAGTAGTTAGATACCGTATTTCCCCGAAAGTAAGACCTAACTGGAAAATAAACCCTAGCATGATTTTTCAGGATGCTCATACCGTGTTTCCCTGAAAATAAAACCGAGCTGGACAATCAGCTCTAATGCGTCTTTTGGAGCGAAAATTAATATAAGACCCGGTCTTATATTACATTATACTATATTATATTACATTATATTATATTATACCCGGTCTTATAGTAAAATAAGACCGGGTCTTATATTAATTTTTGCTCCAAAAGACGCATTAGAGCTGATTGTCCGTCTAGGTCTTATTTTCGGGGAAATGTGGTAATATAATCCCTACCCCAAAAATAAGCCCCAGTAAAGATCATCAGCCAGATGGATGCATTTAGTACATCCGTTACAACACACAACAGACGTATTGAATTATAAAATAATATTAATATATAATTAAATATAAATAAATAATATTATTGACATTAATACTTAAATGATAATATAAATTAAGTATTTGTAAATACCCAAGCGGGTGCCTTTGGACGAGAAGTAAACACCTTTGTAAACAGATGAACTCGAGACTTATTGCCGAATGATCAATCAGAGTATAGACACAACGCACGAATAACATGCGCACTTGATAATGAATGGACGTGGTTGTGTCTAATATGAATCTTCATAATTCAATACGTCGTGTGTTGTAACGGACGTACTTAATTCATTCGTGTGAAATAAATGTTTTCTGAATTTTAGTGCTTGCAATTTTTCGTTGCTTTTGTGTGGACCATCATTATTCTTAACTGTCATCATTTTTGTTGCCACTCCTGTCTCGTAAGTCTTCAGTTAACACTTGATTTAATGGTAGATTTAAAGGGAATAATATTTTGACCCCCAGACAAGATGAGTGCAAAAAGAAAGAGCTATTCCATCGAATACAAGAAAGGAATTGTAGAGGACTCCCGGCGCAAGAATCTTACAGCTTTCTGCAAAGAGAAGTTGGATCCCTCAATGGTCCAAAAATGGCAAGCAGAGTATGATAACCTCAGTCAACACGTGGACGAGGGAAATGCTAAGAAGCACAAGTGCCAGTCAAGTCGGCAACCATTATTTCCTGAGCTGGAAGACATCATCTGTGAATGGATTGCTGACAGGAGAGCAAAGGCTTTGGCTGCGCAGGGCTGATATTCAAGCATTTGCCCTTGCAATGGCACCACAGTTAGAAATAGCCCCAGAAGAATTCAACGCATCACAACACTGGCTGGAAGGCTTCCTTCAGCGATATGAATTGTCTCTAAGATCAACAACACTGTTCAAGCTGGAAGATACTGAAGTTATTAAACATGCACTTGCTTTCGAGTCCTTTGTCGATGGCATCGACTTTTCTAAATACCAACTCTCCAACATGACTGCTATGGATGAAACTGTGGTGTTTATGGGCCAAGGATCTCAAACGACAGTTGATCAGAGGGGTGCCTTGTCAAGCTAGAGTCCCTCCACTGGTTACGAAACTGCACGTGTTACCTGTATTTTGGCAATTCGTCTGGGTGGAAAGAAAGCCCCACCTCTAATCACTAAGGGCAAGAAAGATAAGGTTGAACGTGTTTCAGGCATTTATGTTCTTGAAACCGAAAAAGCCTAGTGCACACAAGCAGTTATAAGGAAGTGGGTCAATTTAATAATGCTGCCACTTGTTTTGCGAGGTGGCCAAAGAGTTCTGCTAGTCTGGGATTCAGCCAGCACCATGCTAAAGACGTGAAGAACTTCCTTGCAGAGAGAAGAATAGATCAAATAATGATTCCCACAGGAATGACTGATTATCTCCAGACTCTTGATAGTGCAGTAAACAAGCCATTCAAGGACCATTTTCACATGGAAATCAATGACTACATTGAAAACAGAATGGAGAGAAATCGTGGAAACTTTGTGAAGCCTAGCCTGCAAGAGGTCGTGACTTGGGTGAAGAATTCATGAGATAAAATCACTGACAGCTGTGTTGCCAATGCACTGCGAGCAGGCTACATGGGCAAGAAGTGCTCATTTAAGGAGAGCTCCATTGCTGGACATGAGAGATTGGGGCCAATGGTTCTACAGGAAATGGAGTCGCAAGAAATTCAAGCCGGTGATCGCTGCACTGTACAGCTGAAGCTGAACAATAATGAATGTCAACTACAATTTTATATATATATATATATATATATATATATATATATATATATATATATATATATGGTTACAAGAAGCAGAGTACAGCATTAGGAATAGAGACTGGAAATTTAATGGCTGGGTGCGATGTCAGAGGGATAGTGGATGGGGGGAGGGGGGTTGTCACTGTGTGAGGGATATAAATGATAAATGTCTAACTATTACATTGTTTTGTGCACTTGAAACTAATTTTAAAACATGTTATAAAAAAAAATTCAAGCCGGAATTCGGGGTTTGGAGAGTTATAATGATGTTCCAGTAGATGAAATGACTGTATTTGAATAAATGTAGATTTTTGTATATGAATAAATGTAGATTGTTGTATATGAGAAAATAAGACATCCCCTGAAAATAAGCCCTAATGCATCTTTTGGAGCAAAAATTAGTATAAGACCTGGTCTTATATTCGAGGAAATATGGTAGCTTATTATTTCTAGTTGTAAGAAAATTGCTAGAAATATGTGATTCAGTAGGACTTTTCAAATCTGTATCACAGTTTAAGCTTTAATGGAAGTTCTATTTAGTTATTTTTCCTGCCCTTCTCTTCTGCATGCTCCCCTCTGCCCTCACCTAATATCTCATAGCATTTTGTGTTAATTGTTTTTAGGATAATGTTTTATATGACTTCAGTGTGTTTTTTATTGGTCTTTAGATTACCTGCCAACTTTTCAATACTCAAAAGATCTGTGACTCTTTTTTAAAAACAGCCGTCTTTAGAGCATAGTTTTGTTTTGCTTTGCTAAAGGGATAGTATAGAAATGCACACCTGGCCAATGCAGCCTTCCCTTGTCACCTGTTTTCTGTGACCTGTAGTAGTGTCATGATGATTGGGCTGTTGCTAGGCTCCAGATCCAAATCTCATCTCTTGTTTTCAAGAAACAGTCCACTCACCTGACTCTGTCTTTTTTCATATACTTTTTTGTACCCTCTCATATCTATTTGCTCATTTTCAAGAGGGCAGAACAGCTATTTCTGGTATTTTTATTATATGGAAAATAATTTTTAAAACTCTAGATTTACATTAAAAATTTAAAAATCAAATTCCAATGATAAAAATAGACATTAAACTAAAAATGTCAGAGCAACAAAACAGTTAATAGCCCATTTAACAAAATAGCCATTCATTCATTAGGTTGGTGCAAAAGTAATTGCAGTTTTTGCGATTTTTAATCTTAAACCGCAATTACTTTTGCACCAATCTAGTAACAAGTTTTTATTGAACACTTATTGTGTGCTAGGCACTGAGCTAGGTGTTGGGAATACAGTGGTGAAGCAATCACACATAGTCCTTTCTCTATTACAGTTTCAAGGCTGGTGGATTTCATGTGCTCTAAGTTTAATAAATTATAATGATCTAAAAATCAGAAACTAGAGACCTTGAAGAGTTGTGGGTTAAATATGAAAGCGGTTAGATCTGTCTATCAAAAGCATTTGAATAGTGCCTTAAGAATTTTTTGTGATGTAATTTGATCTATAGTGGTATCCATTGCCAGGAAACCAAGTGATTTGTTTTTTCAAGATATATTTCTTTAATGCTATGGAATGTACAGAATTTGTATTTACTTACTGGTTGGATGTTTAATATTAGTACTTTGATGATTCTCTTAACTAGTATCTCTTTTAAGAATGGTGCTAATTATTTCAATTAAATCTCATTGCTTTTTACTCTAAAATCATGAGTGTTTTCATTTTTCCTAGAAAAGAGAAATTTCTCTAGGAATTTTAGACTAAAAATCTCTAATGATTGTTGATACAAAAAAGCTATTTTAAAGCTAGAGGAATGTTGTTGATTTTGGAAAGACTTATAATGGTGAAATTAGTAGTGACTCTGAATGAAAACCTGTCTAGGATTAGTAATATTAGGAATTCTTAGTTTATTATTTTGTCTTTTGTGGTCAGGATTATGTTAGAGTGGACTGTCTTTGCTAAAGTAATATTTTTAAAATGTTAGTAATTTTCATTTTGTAAGATATACTTCATGTGATATCTGCTTCATTTCAAATGTTTTGGTGAGTTATAGTAGAAACAGATCATCCTGTATTTCACTAGTTTATATGTCACATTTGTTTTTGAGAAAACATCAAGTATCTATTGAGCAATCAGTACTCTCAGTGTTGAAATTATGCCAGGCAAAGATCTCTCTCTCCCCTTCCCTCCCTCCCTCCCTCCCTCCTTCCCTCCCTCCTTCCCTCCCTCCTCTCCCTCTCCCTCTCTCTCTCTCTCTCCCCCCCGCATGTGTGTATGTGTGTATATATACACACACGTATATATGTATGTAATCTATATATGTATATATATCTATATCTGTATATATTGTAATCTATAGATATAGATTATATATAATGACAATTGGTTTATGATATATATACAGATATACTGATATCTGTAGACAATAACAAGGAAATCCCGTTTGCTTTTCATTACTCTGAGGGTGTTATGGTTGGAGTATAAAACTTATCTGTGTTAAAGGAATTCCAAGCATTTTTAAAGGGAGATTGAAGATCAGAATCAATGCTGAGTTGCCTTGGATTCACCTAGTTCGTAGTGATTATAATATGGGAGAGAAATATCAAGAATACTTAGCAAGATACACTCTATAAAACAAATATCTGTAGAACTGAGTATTTCCTGCCTTCCCCTCTCCCTATTCCAAAAAACAAAACTAAAAGTTTCAAATTTAAGGATTAAAATTGAAGATTTATTTCAGAGGTGGAGGGGGACCATGGGGATCTTATGCTATTAAGTCTTGTCAATTTAGGGATGAGGACCTTGACTCTTGGTGGATCATTAGCAAAGTCAGGAAGAGAACCCAGCCTTCTGCCTCACAAGGTATAATTTGTATACTTTGCTGCACTATTTTTCTGACATAAGGAAGTCTTTCTCTGTAGGTCATCTTTAATACATCCTCCCTCATAAAGTCGCTTCATTTTATAATCATCACCATTTCCTTTGTTATATATTAGTTTGGGTTAGGGGGACAAAGTTGACATTTGATCCATTTTTCCCCTCTTCAAAGGTATTTATCTTGTTTATCTTTCCCAATCAGCATTTTTTAATGTCAACAGTTATTAATAAGTTTATAAAAGGTAGAATTAAGGAGGGGAAGGTTGAACAAGCGCTATTACTGGTGAAGGTGCTATCTGTCTACTTAGCATCCTTGTAAACCTGATACGGTTTTAGTGAACTATCCACAGTTGCACATGGGGATTGTGTACTTAAAAATAAGCTTAACAGTCAGCATACTAATCTCTTGAAACAGTATACCACCTAATTTGTCTTTTTCAGATGTGTATCTCTTGCTTTCTTAAAACTGCCTTTTTGTTCCCTATCAAACACAGTGATTATCATAAATATTAACCGGGATGTACTATATACTTGTAGCTTTGAAATTAAACATTTTGAATGATACCCTGAAAAGGTGTCAGTATGCTAAAAGCATAACACTTGTCTTAGATTATATATTTTAATGAATACAGAAATAAAACTGTATTCTGATTAACTCTTAGAGGATACCTGAAAAAAAAATTAGCCTTAAAATATGCCAGGTCCTTTCATGACCCCTTGGCTCTGTACATGTTTTTTCTCCTACCTGGTACATCCTCCTTATCCCTCTCTCCCCTTCTCTTGCCATATTGGATCATGAGAGTTGGTCCACAGCGCTCTCTGTGACATCAACTCGATCCTTCCTTACACTTGATCCTTTCTCCACAAAGCAGATTTATTTAGCACAGGCTTGCGGTTGGCAGATGTAGGCAATGAACATCCTCCTTATTTCAGTCTAGCAGTCCCATGAGACTCCAGATACCAACATACCACATGTAGTATTAATCAGGTTTGCCAATGGCTTTCTATTAGAGTTTGATACCTTCCGTTGAAATTCTTGCATTCATTCTTCCACTCCTCCTAATCAAAAGTCCCTTCTTGAGTTTGAATAGAAACCCTTATATACCTAGCATTTATCCCATTTTACTGGAATTACTCATTTGTCACCCAGACTGAATTTTAAGTCTTTTCAGGACATTGTCTGCTCTTCTATATTTCCCATAAAGTCCACGATAGCATTTGACATAGGACATGCTAAATGATAGACTCTTATTTGGAAAATACTTAGTTTGCATTACCATTTTGGAACACATTTACCCCCATTCACATGTACCAAGTAGTCTCTTAATGTTAATTTTGCCTAAAATAACCTATACCATAGCTTGAAGGTGACAGATACTTTGGTAGTCTGACAGCAGATTTCTGTTGTCTTTACCTTGTTTTACAGTTCTTGGGAAGGAACTCTTTTTAAACTGTTGCCAATGTCTTTAGAATGGGTACCATTTTGGACATAGCACTTTAAGTCTGAACTTTGGCATTCAGTAACACTCCCTTTGCTTTATAAGTTTTGTTTTCCCTGTAGCTCACACAGAAAAATAGTGTACACAGGAAAGAACATAATAGATAGGACTGTTTGCCAGTCTATTTTTAATATACCGTGTTTCCCTGAAAATAAGACCTAACTGGAAAATAAGCCCTAGCGTGTTTTTTCAAGGTGACATCCCCTGAACATAAGCCCTAATGCATCTTTTGGAGCACAACTTAATGTAAGACCTGGTCTTTTTTTCAGTGAAACACGGTAGCTTTGTTACATGGCATAGTTGAGCTGTACTTCAGTAAGGAGATTATTTTCAGAGATTGTCATTCCTGGAGAAGAAGAAGAAAACATGCTACAGAATAATTAAAACATGAAACTGATTTTTGGTGTTATGTTGTGTTTTGGATTGTCCAATTCGCTTCATTTATCATTATAATAATGATTAATGATGTTACTGTTAATCCAAGTGAGTTTATTTTGAAGTAAAGCTATTGAGACACTTCATTTTTTTACCCCTCCTTTCTCACCCCAGTGTTTTAAAAAAAAAGTGTAGAGGGGAAGTAGGCGGAGAAAAGAAACAGTAGTATGAGAACCATTTGTTTAACACTGAACAAATATTTATTGAATGCCTTTGACTCTGGGCTGGTCTCTGACTGCTAAGACACAGTCCCTGCATTTAAGGAGTTCCTAGCCTATTGCGGTGGCTCTGAAGAGTGAGTAGGGCTGGCCAGCACCAGGCCAGAAGCACTGGGGTTGCTTTTTCAGAACAGGTTGGCCCCCACAGGACCTCCCGCTATCCCAGGAGATTCTGACAGAGTGGGGAGTATTGAGTAAAAGTACTTACTAAAGTACTAAAAAGGTATGTGTGTGTGCTATGGTCAACTGCAAATCCAATGTGTGGATGTAATTTGATTTGTATACTAGATACATTTTTCCCTAGTTTTTATCTTGAACAATTACCAACCTATGGGAAAGTTAAAAGAAGAGCACAAAGAACACTGGCATACCCTTCACCTTGATTCAACCCTTGGAAATATTTTGTCATGTTTTTATGTCTCCTCTGTCTCTAAAGACACACACACACACACACACTTGTTTTTAACCTTTTGAAAATAAGTTGGAAACATCATGGCACTTGACGCCTAAATACTTCAATGTGAATCTTATAAAAACAAAGATATTTTCCTACAGAACCACAATGCTATTCTCTCACCAAAGGATACATTAATATTCTGTGTTATTTAGTCCATATTCAGAGTTTCCCATGTCTATATCTTTAATAGACATTTAAAAAATAATCCAACATTGAATCAAAGATTATGTACTGCGTTTGATTATCATGCCCCTTTAATGTAGAGTCTAAAATAGTCTTTACATCTTTTTAATCTTTTGATACATTTTTTAAAACAACCCAATTTTCTTGTTTTTCTAAAAGAATATATAAATTTTTATTTTATTTTATTTTAGTTTACTGGGGAATGTTGGGGAACAGTGTGTTTTTCCAGGGCTCATCAGCTCCAAGTCGTCCTTCAATCTAGCTGTGGAGGGTGCAGCTCAGCTCCCAGTCGCGGTTAGTTGTGGGGGGGGTGGAGGCATAGCCCACCATCCCATGTGGGTTGAACCGGCAACCTTGCTATTAAGAGCTCGCGCTCTAACCAACTGAGCCATCTGGCTGCCCCTCCAAAAGCTCAGCTGCTCCTTGTCTTCAGTCTAGTTGTGGAGGGCGCAGCTCACTGGCCCATGTGGGAATCGAACCGGCAACCCTGTTGTTCAGCGCTCGTGCTCTAACCATCCCGGCCAGCCCTAAAAGGTTATATAATTGAATCATTTAAATTATACAAGGAAGTTTATCATCTGTTAAAGTAATAAGGAAAAGTGAACAAAAATACTAACTTCTTTCATGACATAATTTGTTCCCCCTTAATAAGACTGCACTTTCAGGTATCTTTAATCTGATAATCTTTCATTTATAGATGAAATCTTTCATTTATAGATGGAGATAACAAGTCTTATCTAATCTAAGACAGTGGTTCTCAACTAGGGGTGATTTTGCCCAAGAGACATTTGGCAACATCTGGAGACCTTTTTGGTTGTCACTGCTGGAGGGGTCCTGCTGGCACCTAATGAGTAGAGGCTAGGAATGCTGCTAAACATCCTACAATGCCCAGAAAAGCCCCCCTCAACAAAGGGTTATCCAGCCTAACATGTCAGTAATGTCCAGATTAAGATATGTTGGTCTAAAATCATACAACTGATGAAGAGAGATTTCAGTTGAATTTTTATCTGCAAAAAAGGAGCAGTCTCGAAATGTAATAATAAGCTCTTGATCACTAGACATGTTTAGGCAGAGGTTCTGGAATATTTCTGGGGATATTAGAAAGGATTTAGGTGTCAGATAAAAGTTTAGGCATTGGAAGTAGAATAGAAAATTAGACACAGCTCCTCATTGAATAACAATCTAATTGGGGCACGAAACCTGTAAAAAGATAAAGTTTAATACTACTTAGTATTTGATGTTATGGAGACAGAAGAAAGTGCTTTAAATACGGGTATGTCACACCCTCTCTTTGGGGCAGACCCTCACACGTGCAATTCTCTGTGCCTAGACTCCCTCCCCGCTCTCTTTTCACAAGTATTTATTAGGTGCATAACATTCATTCAGTCATCAAATATTTTCTGAGCACCTACTCTGTATCAGGGACTATTGGAGATAATGCAATAAACAAAACAAAAATTCTAACCTGGTTGAGCTTATATTCTAAGTTAGGGGAGACAGACAACAAACAAGATAAATAAGTAGGATGTATTATAGAATGTCAGATGATAATTGCTATAGAAGAAAATAAATCAGGAAAAGAGGGAAGAGCATACTGCACTAGGGGCTGTGACAGGGTTGTCTTCAAAGGCTTCACTGAGAAGGTCATATTTGAGCAAAACCCTGAAGGAAGTGCAGGAGCAAAGTGCATGGTTATCTGAGGGGAAAGCGCTCTAAGTCAGGGGTCGGCAAACTTTTTGTAAAGGACCACATAGAAAATGCAGGGGGTGCCAAAAAGAAATATGTACGCATGACTTGTATTCATCTTTTGTTATCCTCGTATATTGACTATTACAATTTTAACACAGTATTTTCGCTTCTTAAAATGTGTATACATTTTTTTGGCACCCTCTGTATGTTAGGCTTTTCAGGCCATATAGTTTGTGTTGCAACTCCTTAGCTCAGCTGTGGTAGTGCAAGAGCAGCCTTAGACCGATCCAGGAAACCTGCATTTACAAAAAGAAGCCATGGGCTGTCCTTGGCTGACTCCTGCGTGAGTGGAAGGAACACCTAATGCAAAGGCCCTGGGCAGGAGTGTCGGTGGCAGTTTTGAGGGGCTCCAGGAAGGCCAGTATGGCTGGGACTTAGTGAAGGAAGGGAAAGTGGGAGATGAGGTCAGAGGTGAAGGTGAGGGTAGCTCCTCACTAGGGCCTTGTAGGCACCTGTCATGCCTTTTTGTGAAAGTGAGGAAGGCAAACATTGAGGGTGCTGAACAGAGGTAACATGACCTGGTTGGAAAGTCTAGAGTTTGTTTTTGGACGTGTTAATTTAAAGTGCCTATTAAATATCCTAGTGGAGATGTCAAAGAGGGACTTGGATAGATGTATGGAGTCTAGGGAAGAGGGAAGAGCTAAAATGTGAGGGCCTTCAGCTTAGAGATGGCATTTAAACCAGTAGACTATGCATTCTCAACAGGACCAGGAGTACTCCAAAGGGGGCAAACATTGGTTCTTGGGGGGGGGGGGGGGTGAAAAAATATTTTAGATATTGTAGTGGTTTGCTCCAAAACTCAACTCTACCCAACACAATCTTATTCTTTAGTGTTTAATGGAGATAGAATGATTGAGGGGAGAAAAGAAAAAGTTGAAAAGCCTCCTTCAAGGAGTAATAACGAAAACAAAGTTGAGAAATACTGCGTTAAATTTTACTCAATGAGACCACAAGAGAGTGCGTATATATAAAGAGTTCTGAGAACTGGGCTCCAAGGTGTTTAGAGACGGGGTGATAGGGAGGAACCAGCAAAGGAGATTGAGGAGTGTCTAGTGAAGGTGAGAGGGCTAGGCTAGGGGTCTGTCTGGAAGCCAAGTGAAGGAGGTGTTTCGAGCAGGAGGGAGTGGTCAGCTGTGTTAGAAGTCGCTGATGCGCTAGGTAAGATGAGGACTGAGAATTAACCATGTGTTTGAAGTTACGGTGAAGAAGTTAGACGCTTACTTAGGTCTAAGCTTAAATGTCATTTCATTTATAGGCTACCTTTGACCATGATCAGGCTGGGTCCCCTTCTTATTTTTTTAAAATTGTGTTAAAAAACACATAACTTAAAATTTACTGCCATAACCACTTTTGAGTGTACCGTTCAGCATTGTTGTGAAATAGATCTATCTCCAGAACTTTTTCGTCTTGCAAAACTAAAAGTCTGTACCCATTAAACAACTCCCCTTTTTCCCTTTTCCCCACCCCTGCTAACCACCATCCTACTTTGTTTCTGTGAATTTGATTACTTTAGATACCTTGTATATGTGGAATCATCACAGTATTTGTCATTTTGTGACTGGCTTATTTCACTTAGCATAATGTCCTCAAGGTTCATCCATGTTGTAGCAGGTGACAAGATTTCCTTCCTTTTTAAGGTTGAATAATGTTCCATGGGTTCCCCTTCTTATATCTTTCATAACACTGTTATAACATGCTCCTTACAAGAAATTGTAATCGGTTATTTGTCTTCTGTGATAGGTATTGTATCTCCAAGCTTCAGTGGCAGAATGTGTTTGCTTTATTCATTAACGTATTCACAGCCTCTGGAAAATACTGAATGAGAATTCTGTATAAAAATAGAGGACAAAATACCTTTGTAAAGCGGAATCTTGAAAATTTTGTTGAGGAGATAAAATTTGAACTGGTTTCGAGTATGTTTGGTGTACTATATAACAAAATACTGCAGATTTATTTCTGACAGTTCTGGAGGCCAGGAAATGCAAGGTCAAAGCCCTGGCAGATTCAGCCTTGGCTTTGAGGACTCACTTCCTGGTTCATAGACGGTGGTCTTCTCACATGGTAGGAGGGGCAAGGGAGCTCTCTGTGATCTCTATTACAAGAGCAGAATTCTTATGACATAATCACTCCCCAAAGGCCCAATCTCCAAATACTATCACATTGGGGATTAGGTTTCAACATAAGAACTTTGGGGGGACGCAAACATTCAGTCTGTAGCAAAGAACAAGCAGTAATTTATTAGGTTGAGTAAGGGCATTCTAAGCATTCTAGGCAGAGGAAACAGCGTAGAGCTATGCAAGGTTTCATGACAAGGCCCTCTGCACTCAGGGGCCTGAGCAGTTCAGTGAGTTGTTCGTAGGTTCTGGTCAGATGGTGAAGAGCCATGCATGCCTGTGCAGAAAACTTTTCTTTTCTGGCACCTTTAGGCAGCGCGGAGCTAATGAGGGTTTCTGAGCCAGTGAGTGATGGAATCATATTCCTGTTTTTAGTTTTTGTTTTTTAAAGGACGATTACTCTGGTGGCATTTTGGAAGGGGCACAGGAGTGGGGATGGAAAGATGGCAGGGACAGCAGTATATGAGTGTAGCATTTGTCTAAGCAACGCACAGCTAGGACCTCACCTAAGGCAGCGGTTGGCTAGAAGAGACTTTTCAGGAAAAATTTTTGAGGTAGAATCATTGTGGTATGCTGACCAACTGGTTGGGAAGATGACTCAGAAAGTCTCAGAGATTAGGAATGTTAGAGAAGAAACAAATTTGAAGCAGAACAACACTGAGTGCTTTGTGGATGGGATAAATTTGAGGTGACTTTAGGGCACTGAGGTTGAAGAGTCTGGCAGGGAGATAGAAACACTCATCTGAAGCTTGAAGAGAGGTCTGGGCTGCTATTTATGATATGCCTGTTTGCTGTAGTTGGCTCCCAACGTGAATTATCTCTCATCTGCATATTAATCCTGCAAACTGAACACTATTCTCTATTTTTTGTTATGAAAATGAAGGCAGAAGCTTATTCAAGGTCACAGCTAGCAAGTGGTGGTGACAGTCAACATTTAGATCTGTCATGTAGGAATTAAGGTAAAGGAAATTTCAACAGAATTTAAGAATAAAAGGTAATTGCTTATGCTAGATTACTCTTTATCTAGAATTTTAGGAGTATCAGTGGATTAAGAAATATTAGTGCTTTGCAAGAAAAAGAAGTTTTAATTGGTAATCAGTCCTTTCTTACCTTCCCAAATCTTGGTTTAGGGTACGTTAGTTAAGTTTTTTTTGTTTGATTGGTTTTTTATAAAAACATTTTACCTCCATTCTGGAGTCTTTCCTTTTGGGACTGTGCCATTCTACCAATTTTAGGAGGAATTGGAATGCCTTCAGGTATTAATCTAGAACCTAAGATTTGGCAAAACCGTGACTTGAATTCTCATCCCATCCTGAACACGTGAGTGTCTGTTGGTGTTACGCAAGAGACCATGAGAAATATGACTTTGAGTGAGTAACTTGTCTTGTTTGAGCCTCCTTTGCCCATCTGAAAAATGATGATATTCCTTGCCTCGTGGAGTTTGGCGCAGTTCCTGATACATAGTAGCTAAGTACTCAGTATATTAGTTCTCTTGCCACTCACTCATTTTTCTCTCCTCTGAATGTATCTAAATTCCTTTTACCATCTGTCCTTCCTGCGGTTGAAACTGAAGGTCCAACTTCAGCTACCTACCTTTTGTTCCTGGCATTAATGACCTGTAAGTCCCAAATCGTAAATCTAAACGAAAGGATAAATTCTACATGTAAGATATCACCTTTGAATTATAAGACAACTTCTCATGAAAACCTTGATTCTGTATATTTTAAATACATGAATAACCACCAAGAATTATGAAAGAAAGGGACCAGAACGAATACCAGCTTTCGTAGAAAAGTTATGAATTCCAAGAAAACAATTTGCAAACAGACTTGAGACGCAGTGTGTATCAGTAACGTGGGGCTGCCTGCACTTGTCCATCGTGTCTTCTTTTTCCAGGAAGCAGTACTTGAGGAATCATTTTCTCTAGCCTGAAATAACAGAAGGAATATCAATCAGATCTGCATATAACTGTCTCTGAATTGCTTTGAAAAATGTTTCATAAATAAGACAATTTCAAGATTTAATGAAAAATATTATAAATGAATGACTTGGAATTAAATGTTCATGTTTTTCCTTAAGCACTTGACATACATGGTACTAATTATTTTAGATAATAGACAAATCCATTTAAAATCATGGAGAAATCAATTTGGCATCTTCATTTTTCTATACATTAATCAGAAATTTAGAAGCTCTTTTGAGTACATTGTTAGCTAATAAAAAAGTTGAATAATTGAATTTAGATTAAAATAAACTTTAAGGAACATTGGCAGTCTCATCTATTAAGCTGAATAATTTTCTTTATCTGTATTTGTTGAGTCAGTGGGCAGACTGCAGCTTATCTAAACTAACAGGCGGTACCCATTCGAGTAGGTTTTGCTTCTTTAAACAAAGAAGGCTTACATTTTAATAATATTTTTTGTTGAGTTCAAGAGCAAAAGGTTTGTTTTCTTTTTGAAAACTCAGTTAAGATAATTTTCTAAATAAATATTAAACTTTATTACTAACTTAAAAGCTTATGCGATGATATTTTAAAGCTCATTTGCAAGGATTAATTAAGTAAATTGTTTTGTGTATTCAGCTTACAATTAAGATATTGCCTGTATTTACATTGGCTTATTTGCATTTTTCCCACAGGCAAGTTTCGGATATGGGTAGTGACACATATGAACATGCCTAATTGTAAATACAAAACATACCATGCAGAAAAACATTTTTGCCAAAATAATCTACATGTTAAATCTAAAGATCTGTGCTAAACTCTGTGGGGGTAGATTCACACTTTACAGTGACAGCATTTATCAATTCCATGAAAAGCTTCATTTCCAACAATTAATAGTACTAAGTTAACCTTTTGAGTAAGTAAATAGTAAGCCTTATTCTGAATAGTTTGCCAGTAAGTGAAGTTATAATCACAACTAGATGATTTCCTAGCATGTTTATGACACTATCAAGTATTGTGGGAGTTACAGAGGTCTTGTTTATATTTTCTTTTTTATCTATGGCCATATTTAAAAAATATTAATAGCCTGAATTATGTATCCAACAATGTTGTTTTGATTTGAATCCTAAACTGACTAATTGAGAAATCATAATTTAACACATTAGTTTATCATTTTTCTTGAATGACCAAATATACAGGATTCAGCATCATTAGAAATTTTTCTGGTTAAAAGTCCCATTCCAGAGTTGTTTGTGAGATCATTTCTCTTCTGCCTTAGTGATAGTATTGTGCACCTCTAACCAATACTGAATTTATATTAACATTGTAAAACATTTTTTTCATTATTTAAAAATTTTACATTAAATTGACAGAATATCATAATAAAAAGTAAAGATACTGCCTCAAGTAGTACAAAAAAAGCTGACAACTTTGAGGTTTTATTACCTATCGCGTTTCCCCGAAAATAAGACCTAGCCGGACAATCAACTCTAATGCATCTTTTGGAGCAAAAATTAATATAAGACCCAGTCTTATTTTACTATAATATAAGACCGGGTATAATATAATATGATATAATATAATAAAATATAATGTAATAAATATAAACCAGGTCTTATATTAATTTTTGCTCCAAAAGGCGTGTTAGAGCTGATTGTCCAGCTAGGTCTTATTTTCAGGGAAACAGGGTAGTACACTTGAATAATAAAGTAATACTGGTTTTGAAATACTACGCCCTATAACCCTCTGCCTTGAATATTGTTTCCCTGAAATGTCTTCACTTATGCACGCGCTCATTCCCCACTGCGCATGCTTACACAACAGCCGCGGGCTGGCTTTGTGTGTTCACATTGTCCTGCTCTTTGAAGACAAGAATGGTGTCCCCAAGGCTAGGCACCTTGTCTGGAACATACTGAGGTTTTGATAAATGTATTTCTAATCAATTTAGAATCAGAGATCATTAACAGTTATTTGGGTGTCATTTGGATTTGGCATCTAATTAGAAAATACTACATTCCAGAGTTCATATTAAAAGCTCAATACCTTAGTCTTTTGAGAGCTATTTTGCAATAGAACAATTCTGAACTGCTTTGCGTGTATTCTCTTGCTCAACATGTAGTTTTTGCCAAGGACAGGCTCTACTCAAAGTGATGACTCAGAATATTAATCCAACCTAAATATGGGTTCATGTCACTATTTTCTCCTCTGTGATTCCCTATCTCTTTTATTGGCAGCACACTCCTCAAAATGTATTGCTGCTCTGTATCATTCATTAACCCTGGTGTACACCATGTCCATTCCCTCTTTTTCCAAGACCAAGAGTGAGATTTTTCACCTTTTTAAGGAGGCAGCATGAGAGTTTTCACCATAGGTCTTAAACATACTGCTTTTTAAATTGATGCTTTAAAACTGTCTAATGGGCATGTGTATCATTTTTATTATACGTAATTACGTACAACTCTTTTAAAATTCTTAGATATGATGTGTATATACTCAGTTATGTTTAGTGACTATAATCATTGAACTCATTTTTGTTCATCGACTTTTTAAAAGAACAGTTTTATGGAGCTGTAAGTCACAGAACAGAGTTCACCCTTTTAAAGTGTGCATTCACAGAGTTGTGCAACCATCACCACTCTTTAATTTTAGAATATTTTTATCACCCCAAAAGAAACCTTGCATTCATTAACAGTCACTCTCCTTTTCTCCCTCTTCCCATCCTCTAGCAACCACTAATCTACTTTCTACTATGCGGGTGGATTTCACCTATTCGAGCCATTTCATAAATGGAATCATGATCTGTGGACTTTTGTTTGGCTTCTTTTACTTAGCATAATGTTTTTGAAGTTCATTCATGTTATAGCATGTCAGTACTTTGTTCATTTTGAGGGTTAAAAAACATTCCATTGTATGGATATATACCACATTTTATTTATTCATTAGCTTTGATGGACATTAGGGTTTTTACCACTTTTTGACTTATTATCAACAATGCTGCTGTGAACACTCATGTACAAGTTTTTGTGTGGACATATGTTTTATTTCTCTTGGGTGTATCTCGTAGTAGGTATATGTACGAATAGAATTGCTATGTCCCGTTGGTAACTGATTAACTTTTGAGGAACTGCCAAACTGTCTTGCAAAGAGGTTGTACCATTTTATAATGCAGTCAGCAATGTATAAAGGCTCTAATTTCTCAATATTCTCACCAGTATTTGTTACTGACTTTTATTTTAGCCATCCGTGTGTGTGTGTGTGTGTGTGTGTGTGAAGTGGTTTTCATTTGCATTTCCCTGATGACCAGTGATGCTGAGAACCTTCATGTGCTAGTTGTTGGCCACTTCTGTATCTTTTTTGGAGAAATGTCCATTCAAATCCTTTGCCCATTTTTATTAGGTTATTTGCCTTTTTGTTGTTGAGTTGTAAGAGTTTGTTTATATTCTGGATAAAAGTCCATTATCAGATATAAAATTTCCAAATATTTTCTCCCATTCTCTGATTGTCTTTTTACTTTCTTAATGATGTTCTTTGATGCACACAAGTTTCTCATTTTGATGAAGTTCAAAATTTCTTTTTTTATTGTTGTGTTTTTGGTATTCTAAGAAATAATTACCTGTTCCAAGGTCATGTAGATTTACTCCTGTGTTAAATTTTGAGTTAATTTTTGTACATGGTATGAGGTACAGGTCCAGTTTCATTCTTTTACTTGTGTGTATTCAGTTGTCTCAGCATCATTTGTTGAAAAGGCTAACCTTCCTCCATTGAATTGCTTTTATGACTTTGTCAAAGATTAACTAAATTGTTTTGTTACCCTTATTTAAAAATCACAAATGTAAGGTTTTATTTATGAAATCTCAGTTCAGTTCCATTGTTCTGTATGTTTATCTTTATGCCATTGTCTTAATTACTATAGCTTTTTAGTAAGTTTTGAAAGTGGGAAGTGTGAATCCTCAAGCTTTGTTCTTCTTTTTCAAGATTATTTTGACTACTCAGGATTCCTTGCATTTCTGTGTAAGTTTTTTAGAGTCAGCTTGTCATTTTTTGCAAAGAAGCCAGGGGGAATTTTGACACTGATTGCATTGAATCTATAGACGATTTTGTGGAGTATTGCCATCGTAGCAATATTAAATTCCATTCCATGAACATGAGATCTTTCCATTTATTTAGGTCTTTTTAAATTTCTTTCCATAATGTTTTGTAGTTTTTAATGTACAAGTTTTACACTTCTTAAGGGTTTTTCTTTTTATGTTATTATAAATAGAATTTTCTTGATTTTATTTTAGGATTGTTTTTGTTAATGTATAGAAATACAATTGAATTTTACATATTGTTGTATTCTGCAACCTTGCTGAACTCATTTATTATAGTAGGGTTTGTTTTCTTCCTTTTCCTGGATTCCTTAGGTTTTTCTATATACAAGATCATGTCATCGGTGAATAGAAAGATTTGTTTCTATTTATTTCATCCTTTTTTATCTGAATGAATACTTTTTATTTCTTATTTTGCCTAATTGCCCTGGCTAGTCACTCCAATACAATGTTGAATGGAAGCTATGAGAACAGATATCCATGACTTGTTCCTGATTTTAGAGGAAAGCATTCAGTCTTTTACAGTTAAGTATGATGTTAATTGTAGGTCTTTTGTAGATGCCTTTCATTCAGTTGAGAAAATTCCCTTTTATTTCTTTGTTGAGGTATTTTTTATTTTATTTCTTTGTAATCATGAAAAGGTGTTGGATTTTGTGAATTTTTCCCTACATCTATTGAGATGATTGTAGTATATTATATTGATTGATTTTTGCATGGTAAACCAACCTTGCATGCCTGGTATAAATTACACTTGTTCATGGTGTATAATCCTTTTTATATATGTGCTGCTTAATGACGGAAATACCTTCTGAGAAATGTGTTATTGGCAATTTCATCATTTTTGTGCAAACATCATAGAGTATACTTACACAAGCCTAAAAGGGATCACCTACTACACCTCTAGCCTGTATGGTATGCTACTATGATAAATACAGTCCGTCATTGACTGAAATGTCATTTTGTAGCACGTGACTTTTTTGTTGGATTCGGTTTGCTAGTTTATTGTTAAAGATTGTTGTGTGTATATTCATAGGGATACTGATCTGTAGCTGTTGTTTTTTTCTTGTGATATCTTTGTCCATTTTTTTTAAGTTGTGACAAAATATACTGAACATAAAATTTACCATTTTAACCATTTTTAAGTATACAATTCTGTGCCATTAAGTACATTCATATTGTTCTACAACCATTACCACCATCCATTCCAGAACTTTTTCATCTTCCCAAAATGAAACTATGCACTCATTAAAAAAATAACTCCTCATCCTCCCTTGCTCCCAGCCCTTGGCAACCACAATTCTACTTTTTATCTCTATGAATGCTATAAGTATCTCATATAAGTGGAGTCATACAATATTTGTCCTTTTGTGATGGCTTATTTCACTTAGCATAACTCAAGGTTCCTGCATGTTATAGCATGTATCAGAATTTCCTTTTAAAGGCTGAATAATATTCTTTTGTACATCACATTTTATTCATTCATTCATTCATTGATGGACACATACTTGAGTTGCTTCCACCTTTTGGCTATTATGAAAAATGCTACTGTAACCACGGGTGTTTGTATATCTGTTCAAATCCCTGCATTCAATTCTTTTGGATATATATCCACAAGTAGAACTGCTGGATCATGTGGTAATTCTGTATTTAATTTTTAAGAACTGCTATACCGTTTTTCCCTATGGCTGCATCATTTTACATTCCCACCAGCAGTGCACAAAGCTCCAATTTCCCTACACTCTTGTGAACACTTATTTTCTGTGTTTTTGATAGTAGCCATCCTAATGTATGTGAAGTGTCTTTGGTTGTAATACGAGGGGAATACTGACATTGTAAAATAAGTTAATAAGTGTTCCCTTCTTTTCTTTTGTTTGTTTTGTTTTGTTTGTTTTTTTGTTTGTTTTTTGTTTTTTGCAAAGTGTGAGGGATTGAGATCGTCTTTTTAATTCTTCTTTAAATGTTTGGTAGAATTCACCAGTAATGGCATCAATATACGGGCTTTTCTTTGTGGGAAGTTTTTACAAAGCATTCTGTTTACTTGGTGTAGGTCTGTACAGATTGTCTGTTTCTTCTTGAGTCAGTTTTAGTATTTTATATCTTTCTAGAAATTTGTACACTTCATCTAGATTCCCTAATTTGTTAGCGTACAACCGTCAGTAGTATTCCGTATAATCATCTTTATTTCTGTAAGGTCTGTACTGATAGCCCCTCTTTCATTCCTAATTTAGGTAATTTGAGTCTTCTCTCTTTTTTCCTTGGTCAGTCTAGCTAAAGATTTGTCCATTTTGTTGATTTGTTCAAAGAACCAACCATTGGTTTTGTTTATTGTCGATTGTTTTTCTGTTTTCTCTTCCATTTATTTCCTCTCTAATCTTTATTTCCTTTCTTCTCCTTGCTTAGGATTTAGTTTGATCTTCTTTTCCTAGTATTCTAAGGTGCATGGTTTGATTATTGGTTTGACATCTTCTTTTTTTAAAAATTTCCCTCTAATTACTACAGCTCATAAGTTATGTTGTATTTTATTTTTATATGCGTTAATTCTATTTTGATCCTGGGTTAGTAAATCAAAGCATTTAACAAGTGTACAATTTTGAGACTATCGTAAATGTTTACTCTTTGGATCTCCTCAGTTCCTTTAAGTAAAATTGATTTATTTACAGAACTTATTAATTAAATGTATTTCTGAAAAGTGTTATACTTTAAAAAGTGAATTTTCCCAATACATTATTCTAAATCTACATAATCCACCTCCCCCCAATTTAATTGTTTTCTATTCCCTTTTTAGTTTTTCACCTTCCTGTTTTTTCTTATTTTCATCCCAGTTTAGACATGAACCTCAAAAAAGTAACATGTTGCATTCCTATAGGTATCATTCACATGGGACTGAGAACAGTCTTCTGTGTGCTTTTATCATCTCTGCTTTTTATTTATGGTCTTTTCCTTCATTGAGGCTAAAAGTGACTTTTTTTAAATGGAGTGATTTTATTTTGTAATGATTATAGAGTGAATTGTGGAAATATTTAGGTTTCTAAAGAAACTAGAGTAGGTATTAGATACTTTGGGAGGAGGGGTTCAGTTTGCTTCATTACAAATTAGCATAGTGAGACCTGATGGAAACTCTCGCAGTTACCCCATTAATTGAAACTTTGTTTACATGAGTTATTTTTCCATTTAACAGTGTGTATTAAATACCTGCTCTTTTTTAGGCACTAGGTTCTGGAGATACAGAAGTAGTCAAAAGCAGACGGGGTCCTTGTCCTCATGGAGCTTGGTCTAGTGGAGACAAACATAAACTAAATCACAGTTAAATGTGAAATTGTATCTGTAGTGCTATGAAAGAGAAGTTTAGGATGGTAAGAGTATAAAACAAAGGAATTTTATGTAGTTTAGAAGTTCTGAAAAGGCTTCTCTGAAAGAGTTATAGATATATAGGAGTTAAGTAGATTAAAAGGGGGGGAAAAGTGAGTTCAGGAATAGTGGCATCTCTGTGGACATGGAAAGAAAATGATGGAGCTGAGAGAAATTTAGGAGGTTTAGTCACCTGGTCTTAGGGGTGGAGATGTGAGAACGGGGTTCTAAGAATGAGTCCCTGATTTCTGGCTGTGCTGTTAAGTGAATGTGGTGCTATTGACTCGGTGGAGAACAGTCAAGAATAGAGACAGTAGCACTGAGGTTTGAGAAACTCCAATAATTTGATGGCTAGGAAGAGGAGGATGTACTAGTACCAGACGGGGTGAGAGAATAGAGCCAGCCAGATCCACAAAAGGAGAATAGGGAAGTGTCCTGTCCTGGGATACAAGGGAAGCAAATCTAACATATCAAGATGGGGGAGTGTGCAGAAGACCAAATATTCCTGAAAAGTAAGATAAGGACTGAAACATGTTCATTGAATTTAATGATACGGTATTTGATGGTGACCTTAACAATAGCCACTGTGAGAGAGCAGGAACTCCGGAACCTGTGTTGGTTGGTGTAGTGTCAGGAGTGAGTGAGTGGTGAGGAGATGGAGACAACAAATACAGATAACTCTTTGGAGAAATTTATCTCCTCAGTGAAAATAGGGGAGAGGATAGGATGGCTGTAGGTGAAGGTAGGTTTGATATTGAGAGGAGGAATGAGAGGAGCTCAACTTCTGAGGGAATGAGGATGCCACAATGGTAAAAGTTGAGAATACTTGAGATAGTCTTGGTGAAAGATGTGATTATGAGAAAGAAATGTGGAAGCCATATTATTGGTACTAATAGCTACCATCAATTAAGCATCTGCCCTGTGTTGAATTTAAATTTTTTAAAGTAGTCACTAATTGTTTTGTTTTGTTTTTTTTTTTAACCATAATCCCCTTTTGTCAGAAGAATGATGAAAATGGAAACTGCTCAGGGGAAGGAATTGAATTCCCTACAACAAACTTATATGAACTGGAAAGCCGTGTTTTGACTGATCATTGGTCCATCCCTTACAAGCGAGAAGAATCACTAGGCAAATGCCTGTTGGCATCTACCTACCTAGCAAGACTTGGTAAGTTCTCAGACTTCAGGACATCTGAGATTTTTTTTTTTTTTAATACAAGGCCTGGCTTTAATCTTAGCTCTTGTCGTTGCCTATCTGTATAATCTTAGATCATTTACTCTCTCTTACGTAGTCTTTGCTTATCCCGTGTGGAATAAAAGCTTTGAATTAAATCACCTGTTTTCCTCTACCTCCGATAGAGTGCAAGATTCTTTAAAATACAATTGAAAAGCTTTATAGAAATTGAAATTAACTTTTTTCACAGAAGCTTGGAGCATTTAAAATTAAGCCTTAATTCAGTGACTTCTTTTTTAAAGAGAATAAGGTAATATTTATTTAAGAAAACAGTCTGTACTTATTATGTGCTTAGCACTGTCTTAAGTGCTATACAAATATTAAACTAAGAGAGGAATAAAATACCAGTAGTTTGTAAGAATAGGTGTCAATATAAGGAAGCTTCTATACTGTATATTAAAGAGAAAATATTTTTCACATTGTTCAATTTTAAGAATTCGGCCACTGTTTTGTGATTTTTTTTTTTCCTTTAAAAGTGTTCATAGTTTACCACCTTGATTCAGTATGAGGCATATCAGTAGAAAGTGTTTTGACTAGGATTAGATTTCATCCTAATAGGCAATTTTATGGTACGTTTATTACTGGCTTCTCAGCAACAGCATTTATTGAGTGCCTATTAGGTAGGGTATAGGTACTGTGCTAGGCAGAGGGTCCAAAAAAAAGAGAAGGTATTCAGCAGTGTTCCAGTGATAAGCAAAACTCTGTTATTGAATTGTTGTTTCTTAAAATACATTCCAAAGGATAATTTTATGGTGGATTCATTCGTTCACTTAGCAAGTTTTTATCATTTTCTGTGTGCCAGGCACAGTTCTGTGCATTTTATTACACAGAGTTCATCAGTTTATTTTAGGGAAGAACAGTGATTTGGGCATTTACTGAGAATATTTCTGTTTTTATAGAGCTGTTTAGGAAAATAATGGTGAGTAAGTAGTTGCTATTGGTGTTTTAGTAGCTATTTAATCAGATCACTTGAAATTGCTCTGACATGGAAACATAAGTTCAACCATTTTAGTTCTAGTTAGTGTTTATTATACTATTAAATGTATATTAATGATTAATAAATATTAATAAATTGTGCTATTAATAAGTAAATTAATACTGTGATTGTTTCTCAACCAATTCCTTCATCAGAATGAATATCCCTTAAGAATCAAAGTTTCTATAATAAATAGTTCCAGATGTATGAATTTGGAATGCTACATATGGTCTATACATACTACCTAAAATCTAAATAAGGCATATCCTTTCATTTATTTTACTAAGGTCTTTCCGAGTCTGATGAGAATTGTAAGAGATTTATGGATAGGTGTATGCCTGAAGCATTTAAAAAGGTAAGAAAAATGTGCTCATCTTACTTTTTTTTTTTTTGATGGGGGTGAAGGTGAACAGGTTTTTTGTTTTATAGTTTATGTGTGAGACCAGTTTATGAATCTTGTTCAACTGAGGAATCATCTAATATGGAAAAAATAGCTCTAAATTTGGGGCTTATAAATGATTTACTTCTTTTGTATTTAATTTGAAAATGTCTTTGGTTGACTATCACTTTGACTTCCTTCTATTTAATTATTACTATTAAGACTTTATACGGGGAAATTATACATCTTATTGAACTAAGGACTGTGGCATTTACATAGATAATATTTACTTATCAAAATATAAGCCATCTTATACTTGTTATTGTACCAAGATAGAAGCAGACATTTTAAACTACAGAAAGTTTGACTTGATTGAGTATTCCTGTTGGCAAATTGGCATGTGGATGGCAGCATCTCTGTCAGAGCTAGATTGATACACTTGCTCCCATTCTGGTCACATCTCTCGTAAATCAATTTTTCTTAACAGTGAGAATAGGAGATCACAGGACTTGTGTTTCTAACTCAAGCAAGATTCGCTTTTCAGGACATGAGTCCTGAATTTCCCAAGAGCAGGGACAATGTCTTAGACACTGTTGTTTCCCCAGCGTGTAGCCAGCGAGCCTAGCTCAGAGGAAGAGCTCAGTAAATCTTTGTTGAATGAATAAATGAGTCTCCTGCTGTTTGTACTTCTGAGTCCTGACTTCCGTTTTTGTCTCACGTTCAAGAAAGTCACTAGAACTACAGATGGGTTAAGTTTGTCTTTATCTTAAAATCCAGTAAAATAAACTGTTTATTTGCAAACTGTCATTCCACCTTAATAGACAGAATCGCCTCTGAGTCAAGGTTTAAAAAAATAACAAAATTAATCATAGGAACAAAAGTAGCTTCACCTTGAAAAAAAGGAGACAATTTTTAAATTGCCATTTGGGCAGGGATCGTTTGGAATTGAGATTTATCTTCATTTGGATGAATTCATTGACCAATTTGTAGTTTAAAAATATTTTAAACTTTTAAGAATTCCGTTAAGAATTAACAGTACCATTGTAAATAGAGTCTTTATAATTTTACAGTAGCATTTTAAATAGCAGAGTTCTTATAATTTAACATGCGTGCATACATGTACAGAGAAAGAAAATACATGAATGTAATTTTCATGGCATGGAAACGGATGTGTTAGAGTAAGGAAAGGAACTTTAGGTTGATGATCTCCAGATCCAGAGAGCCCTGTGTCCAGTCAGGTTGCATATTGGGAATATAATACTCTATACAGAGATGCTTCAGAGAATTGTTTTATATTATGCCCTCAGCTGTTGGTAATAGTGAAATAAGTGGTCCAGGGGTTGTTTGGGTTTTTTCTGTAAAACTGCAAACACAAAGTTACACTGCATTATGTTGTTCAGTGTTGTGTATGTAAAAACATCCATGTTAAATTTCCTTAGCGTTTAGAGCTATTAAAGAAGTTCTCCTCCCCATCAGTAAGGCCTACTTTCTTTTATTAAATCAGAAGAGCAACAGAATTCTCTGTGCCTTTAGACTTGGCTGCCAGAAAACTCAGTAGTTCTTTATATTAATATAATTGGCCTTGATATCTTTAGCTGTGTTTTCTGATATGATGACTTTCCTTCCGCCCCCTTCAATAGGCTTTTCTTACCAGCTGCCTCAAATTTTTCTATAACGGTATAAATAATAAGCACTTGTATGAATAAGGTGCACCAAAGGAGCTTTGTCGTCATTTCTACTTTCTTCACCTCTCACTTTCAGGCCAGCCTGGATTCTTTACTAGCATGTTTAGGCAGGGGAAAAAAACTAGGTCTGGCCATAATGCGTGCAGAGTTACGGTTATACCGTGTGTGCATCTTCCCCACCAGGTACTACCCGTCCTTCTCCACCTTTTCTGGAAGGAAGACAGAACTCCATTTTCAAAGTAAAAACTGAACAGATGAGTTGGCAACAGAGGGAGTGGTGTTTAATCCACCTACATTTTTTTTTGTGTAGTCACCGTGAAGCTTTTTAAATGTTAATCTCTGCTTCATTTTGCTTTAACTTAATTTTTAAGTATAGAAAGCCTAAAAAAACTCTTCCAAAAAATAGTTAGCTCATTGGTTTATATAAAATCAGCCTTATGATTATTGCTCATTTGAGCAAATAGTGCAGCTAATTGGTATTTTTAAAATCTGAAACTGAGGTTTTCCTCTGCAGCTAAAGAAGTCTGAGCTCTTTCAGGCTGCTCTTGTTAAGCGCTTCTTAATGTGACCAAGATGAAATTTTTATCGCACAGTATTTTCCCTCTGAAGGGAAGGCTTACAAAAACCTGAAACCATCGTATCAATTTGCCATTATTTTATTAAGTGAAATCCTTTGGTTTTTCATTCCCTGTTCTGGCAGTTGTTCCTGAATTAGACTTTCCCCAAAGACTGAAAGACTGAGGGTTGGAAAAATCCAATGATGATGATTTTAGATTCATCTATGTGCCTTTTCCCTCCTGTTTAATGAACCTAATGTGCTATCTGAGTATAAGATGCACCATTGTTTTATATTTTATGCTTATATTTAAGAAAAATAACTGCTAAGTAAGCAGTGTTACAGTGCTTAGAACTATTCTAAAATAGTACTTAAACGTTTTTAAAAATTGAGTATTACTTTTATACCTACAAAAAAGGCAAATATAAGCAAAATAGATTAAGATATGTTTTCAGATTCCGAGTCCTGTCATCTGGTCAACAGGTGGGAAGATGCAGTCTTATTTCTGAGATACAAAAAACATGAGAAGAATGTGTATGTTAGAATCCATGAAATACAGTATTTGTTTATTAGATTCCAGGAATATTGGTTAATGGTGACAGCCAAGATATATTAAAAATAATACCCTACTAATTATAAAATACTTCCATATTTGGTATATCTTTTAATACTTGTAACATCTGTGAAGTTGGTAGAAATTTTGCCTCTGTAGAGGTGGGGGAACTGAGCCTCTGAGAACTCAGGTAAAATTTTCCAAGGCCACACAGCTAGAAAACAGTAGTAATACCAGGAGTTGATCTCAGGTTCTTACTTGCTTTACACCACTTAATCTTTCCTAGTAATAATGAAAAGCAGAGGGGCAAATTAAAATTTTCTTTCAAACCAACTGTAAGTAAGGGAATTAAAGTTCAGAAACAAAACTCAGTGTTGACTGTGAAACACATGAACAAAAGCTATGGGTCTTTTAAAGCAAGTCATCTGCATAAAAATAAGTATTATGGTAATAATCTCTTGATTATTTGAGATTGAACTGACAAACTATAGACGTTTTTCCTTTTTAAATTGGACTCTAAACTGCCCGTTATGTTTTTGTAGCTCCTGACATCAAGTGCTGTTCACAAGTGGGGTACTGAAATTCATGAAGGAATCTACAATATGTTGATGCTGTTAATAGAACTGGTTGCAGAGAGAATAAAACAAGATCCAATTCCCATTGGTCTCCTGGGTGTGCTTACAATGGTATAGTAGCTCTGAAATATGAAGTACTTTGTGTTTGGTTTTGTTTAAAATACCTACTGTCCTCTGACTTGTACTTAATAGTGAGTGATGATGATATTATCATTGAACATATTAACTTAGTTGTTAGGATCCTTGCTTTTCCTTTTAAAAGCGGAGCAGCCCTTCTGTGTTTTCAGTTTTAATTTTAATAGCTTTTCTAATTTTAATAGCTTTTTCAGCTCCTTAGACTGATTGAATAGCTTTCCCTTAAAGTCTCTCTGATCATTTACGTGATAAATACTTTCACGTAGGGTGTTCATGCAGTTTGCTTTGTGGCCTTTTCCCCTGACTAGAAACGGTAGCAAATGAAGAAGGCACACTCATGTTTTCCCTCCTGATGTCTGTCTTCCCTGCCTTGCTGCCCAGCCCTACCTGTGGCAGCTCTAGGATGTCTGAACATTGGCATCCTATGTTCCCTCACAGCAGATGTTGAACAGAACAGAAGAGCACCACTTGAGTCATTTGCTCTGCACCAGCTAAAGAATATGCTTTGTTGGGATACTTGAAAGATCCCATTAATGAAGAAGCCCGAGGCTGTATTTTTATCCTCTTTTCTAATGCTAATATGTGTTGTTATAAGTAGTAAATAGGTAATAAAAATGTTTCTCTGTTCTCTTTGAATCTAGGCTTTCAATCCTGATAATGAATACCATTTTAAAAACAGAATGAAAGTGTCTCAAAGGAATTGGGCAGAAGTGTTTGGAGAGGGAAATATGTTTGCTATTTCACCTGTATCTAGTTTCCAAAAGGTAAACATAGTTTTATTTCATCTTTTTATAGAGAAATTTTCTGTGCTATAAAAATGACAATTTACATGGAAGGATTAAAACAGTCTGTGAAAAATGACAAATATTCCATATGACTCATAAAATTGCTTAACTTTTTTTAGATATTGCAGATTTTCCTATAGCTGTGACCTAACGTCATGAAGAATTTTATAGATTTGAAATGTTTAGTGAAATGGAAAATGACTGCATGACATCGTTGCCCTGTTTATTGAAATATCAGAACTCCAGTTTAATGGGTGTCCCAGGTTCTTAGAGATGTTTGAGAGACTAAAGCATTTGAAATCATTTGAAATAACTAATTATACACAGAAGAAATAATCTAGTAGTTATTCTCATGTGTAATTTTCTTTTAAACTCCATAAGCATAAACAATTTAGTTTTTTCAAGCATAGAACCGGTATCTTTTTATTTTTTTTTTTAATTTAAAGTCCTACAATGTGCCAATAAGCAGTATACCCACAAGGAGTACAAATTTTAAATAATCCTTGATCAGATTGTTTGGTTTTTGAGCAAGAGTTGAAAGAAGTCAATTTAAGTAGGTAGAAAACTTGACTATTGCTTTAGCAAAGGCAGAGGTTTAGTTCAGCAATCATTTATTGAACGTTTACTATGTATCTGCCATTATTCTAGGTTTTGGAGATATAAATTAAATTAAAAAGTCTTTGTTCTTAATATAAAGAGTAATAATACCTGGTTCCTAACATGATTCCTACAGAATGGAGGAAATATGAAAACAAAAAAAATTACAGTGTAATAAATAATAGGTGCAGTTACAATGATACAGACTTAGAGACTCCTAAAATTGCATCTAGTTATGTCAAGGATTCACATTAAGAAACATTTGGGGGAAAACCTTTTGAAATATTTTTCAAATTTTAATCCTTTTTTCTCCAACTTTTTATTTAAAATAAAAGAAATATAAGGGTTAATGGGGAAATTTTTATATTGCCATCTCAATTTCTATTTTCTTTTCTCATAGGAACCTCATGGATGGGTTGTGGATTTGGTAAATAAGGTATACAGTTTTTTTTAATATGGTCATGTTTTTCACTTTCTAATGAGATTTCCTAGAGTTTGGTATTTTAAGTAAATGATAACTACAGAGAATAATCAGAATTTTTTCTTAAGGAGGTGGGTTTTATAGTTCCTTCCTCTTTCTTATACATGCTGTTTATACCCATGAACATTAATCTTAGGACTTAGCATATCTCCTGCACTATATCACAGTCGCATTAAAATTATCTTTGTTATGACTCTCAAAATCAGTATTATAGAGCACATTGATAGGGTAGAATGTTAGCCTTAGTCCCTTACTAAAATTATTAATGTATAACATTTTGAAATGAATTTGTATCTTTTTTCTTTTCAGTTTGGAGAATTAGGTGGATTTGCAGCAATCCAAGCAAAGCTCCATTCAGAAGATATAGAACTTGGGGTAAGATAAACCATTCTATGTGCCTGATATAGGAGTTCACTTTTTGGGGGGTTGGTATGTAACCCAAGGGACGTGATCTGGACACATTAAATTAAATGTTAAAGTGTAAGTTAATCTTTACAGAAGCAGCTCCATGGTTCTGATAACCACAGAAATGTTTATTACTGTTAGTCATAATAACCAAATTTCAGTACAGGGCATTTGGGTTGTTTTTTCCCCCCTCACTAATTTCCCCTTGCATGTGGTATTTTTCTCTTAATTTGTGGTGGTTACATGAAATTGTCTTGCTATTTAAGGGCAGTTGCTAAATGTGGCAAGTATTTGTGTACATAACAATTTTATGCCTCATTAAAATCAGAATGTATTTCATAGTACCAGGCACAAATAAAAGAGTTGAAGGTGGTTTAGTAAGCTTTCTGGTGTCACAGAGATTCACAGGTAACAGAGGGTTAGAACAGGAGCTGAGAATCATCCCTCAGGTGCAATACCATTATCTTTTCATGTCAACTTCATCTTCTCAAAAACATTTAACCTATGGTTCGGGGAATAACTTCATCTTTAATTTTTCCCAGATTGCTGACCTGTTTATAACTGAGAGCACTTTATTCTGTTCTCTAGTTAATTATTCAGTTAAAAATTGCTTACTATGTACTTGCCATATGTAAGACACTGTGCTAGAGCAGAAAATGATGTGGTAAATAATATACCTAAGTGACACAATTATGCTTAGAGTAGCAGTTATTTCTGTGGGACCATGACTAATCAAGTAACTGCCTTGGTCCTTCTTTGCATGAGGGAAATAACAGTCAAAGAGAGAGACTGATGGTATGGTTGGTAATAGACTGACCCTTTCTTGCCACCCACTGTTTATCATTAAAGATCAGATGTCTGCGAGATCATAAATACTTCTACTGACACTGATTAGGGAGCCCCTTGCACCTTCCCTGAACGTTAAGTAGATTGTTAGGCTGTCATTTTGATCCCCATTGAATGGATCAAGTATGTTAGAAATGACCTTATTGACCTGGAATATATTAAGTAGTGATTCAAAAAGCAAAACAAAACAAAAACCTATTCAGATACAGGATTTTATACACCTTACTTGTTTCTCAAGAACTAGCTGTATAGGTCATTGGGTAATATCAGAAATTCATTTTTTTAAAAGGTTAGAATATTCACTAATGTCTTGCAGAGTTAATTTTTAAAATACTGAGTAGCCCAAAGTTTCTACTCCACTTGGATGAAAATTGTCTAAGGATAGATACGTAGGAATCTGGGCTTATTCTCATTATCACATGTCTTGAGGTTAAACATTCCTCCACGATTTTTTCCTTAGGTCAGACCAGTTTTTCAGAACAACAGTGTTGTTTGTTGTAGTTGTTGTAGAATTATATTGCTTAGGCTGTATTGAGGAGATGACAAAATTCAGGCATAGGAGACAGATATTCCAAAATTGAGACTCTAATTTTAGCAAGCAAGTATGATAAAAATTTCACAATAAATACCTGATTTCTGACCACTTAAGAAGATGACTACATCCCAGAATAAATTTAGGCCATATTATAAGACTGAGTACAAGTAAATGTATTCATTTTACATTAACATTTACATTCACATTAAATAATTTTGTATTTGAAAAATACTGGGCAAAGAAACATAATTCACAATCTATCAGTTAGAAGTACCTTTACAGGAGTGGCCAGTTGGCTCTGTTGGTTAGAGCGTGGTGCTTGTAACACCAAGGTTGCCGGTTTGATCCTTGCATTGACCACTGAGATGCGCCCTCCTTAAAAAAAAATAAAAATAAAAAAAGTGAAGACATATCTATGCAGACTAAGAAATGAAAGTTGCCTTTCTTCCACCTTACCCCCACCCCACAAGTATACCTACCTCCTAGGAAATGGTTACCTACTTAATGCATAGCACCTATTTAATGCATAGCCTTTCTGTCTTTTTCCTAAATTTATATAAAATATATCTGTGTGTATTTTTTCTCTCTTTAAGACTAAATTGTAATCAAGCTATACCTAGGAGCATATTTTCATTTAACATTATATCATAGACATCTTTCAGGTTAGTACTATCAGGGCTTTTAATGGCTCCAATGTGTTCCTGCAAATGTTGTACCATGATGCAGTCATTTATTAATGAGCATTCAGTTATTTCTAAGTTTTTGCTATTGCAGAGAGTGTTCCATATAAATTTGTCTTTGTATATGCAGCCATTTCTGAAGGATAGATTCCTGGAACACAGGATTTCTGGGTTAAAGATTATATAAATTTTTAAATTATATTTGATAGTGCTAAATCTCTTTCCAAAAAGCCATGACCAATCTATACCCCCACACAGTCATTTCCTAATACTCCCATTAGTGCTGAATATTTTCAATCTTGAATTTTCCAATATAATGGACAAAAAAAAGTTTTATTATTTAATTTGCAATACTACTCTGATTTCCTGTGAATTTTAGTATTTCATCATATGATTATTGGCTACTTACTTTTCTTCTGTAAATTGACCTAGCTATTTAGGTCTCTTTTGGGTTGTTTGTCTTGGTAATTTTTTAGGAATTTTTTTTATAAGTATATCAAAGCCATGCCTATTTTATGTGTTTGTAAATTTTTTTCTCCCAGCCTTTTGCTTCTCTTTTCATTTTTATTGATGATGTCTTTTGCTACACAGACGCTTCAAAATTTTATGTAGTCATTATTTTCCTTAATAGCTTAAAAGATTCCTAACTTGCTTGGGGAATGTGCCCCCATCTCAAGGTTATTAAAGCACTCATTTTATATTTTATAGTTTTTTAAACTTAGGTCTTGAATTTATTTAAATTTGTTTATATATTGTGTAAGATAGAGATCCAATTCTATTGTTGTTTTTTTCCCAAATGGGTAACTAACTGTTATTAGATCCTCTAATGAATAATCCTTTTTTTTTTACTGTTTTGATTTGTTGTCTTTATCATATGTCAATGTCCCAGGTATACAAGGATTTGTTCCTGGACTTCAGTTCTAGTCATTCATTCGTTTTAATTATTGGTAGTCTGGTCAGCATCATTCTTTTCTCAAATTTTCTTTATCATTCTCATGTTTTTACTCTTCTGAATGTAATCAACATGTCAGGTTCTCCTGCAGAAAATCCCACTGAGATCATGTTTGGAATTGTGTTAAATTTATAGGTCAATGTGTAGAGAATTGACATTTTTACAGTACTGTTTCTTTTCATTAAAGAACATGGCATTTTCTCATTTATTTGGGCCTTCTTTATGTATTTTTATAATTTTATGTATTTTTATAATGTTCTTCATGGAAGTCCTGAATGTTTTCATCGTTGTTGTTAAAGGCACATTTCACTCTTTCCCCAACTGTTCTCTCCTTTTTCAAATTAAAATTTTTAGTATTCTATACTATGAACTTTAGAATCATTTCATCCAGTCCTCCAAAGAATTTTTATTGGCATATTGTGTTAAATTACATTAAATTTTTATAATAATTTTAAAGCATTGGCATCTTTATATAGTTCTTTTTATCCAAGAGTATAGTTTGTCCAGTTATTCTTTTGTGACTTGATCAAACTACTATTTAAAATTTTCTCTGACATTTTAAAAGGGATTTGTGTAATGTTGAAAGAAGAAACTCGGCTCACGTTTATTTCTAACCTTCATTGTCTTTTTCCAGGCAGTCTCTGCATTGGTGCAACCCTTAGGGGTGTGTGCAGAATACCTCAATTCCTCAGTGGTACAGGTAAGATTAGGCCATTTTACATTTACTTTAGAAGGGGATCTAAGACATACAAACAGTATTATCTTTTTATCAGGTTGTTCAGAATTATGTCTAATCCAGAGTAACTTCTAGTGAAAATATTACCAGAAGAAAAATAAAAAATGATTAATAATTTAAGGCATAGGAGATCGCTGTCGTTTAAGGTTGTTTGCCTTTGCAATTTATCATTTTTATCAAATATAATTTATATAGAATAGCATGTATTTTTCTTAATTTCTTTATAAAATAGGCTGCATATATCCCACCCCCCTTCACAGGATTATTTAAGGATTCAGGGCCATTATGTATTAAATTAGATCAATGTTGAGCAATCCACTAGGGTCGCTTACTAGCTAAGTCTCTCACTACTGAATAACAGCTTAACAGCATATCTTGTCTGATTTCCTGTGTCTGCATGTTTTAAGTCAACAGGTTATAGAATACTCAAAGCTGTGAGTGCTCAGTTTTGTAATGCTTAAGGCTTGTTATATTCTCTTGCTTCCTTTCCATTTCAATTAGTTTTACTAACTAAAACATCATATTGAAATATCTCCCATTTATTATTTTATTTATAAATAAGAGTGTGAAACTGATAGCTTTCAGAGATTTTTTTAAATCACTATAAATTGTTTTTTAAAGCATAGTGTGCTTGGGGGCAATGTTTTCTATGCACTGTATGCCTTCTTTCTAATACTGGATTTGTTTACTTACGGCAATTTTAACAAGGGAGACACGATTTTTTTTAGTAGGTTCTGAAAAGTTCTGCTATTTCTAATGTTAAATGCTTTCGTTACATGTCAGAGTAGTACTGCAAGATTTTCAAATGAAATAGAATGACTATTTCTTAATTCAGCATATTAAACTCTTTAGAAACATCTAGTGTTCTTTTAACTCGTTAAGCATTAAATATAATCATTAGTTGTGTAGCTGAAACACTTAGACACAAAGAGGCAAAATTATTTGACTTTTTAATAATTTAATAATAAATAGTTAATTTGATAATTGGCTTTTTAATAACAGGGCCAGGATTGGATTTTTGAACACATGCTCTCTACCCATGCATTGCTCCATGGAAAGAGATTTAGTGTAAATATTACAACTGCTAATTAATATTAAATTCTTTAGAAAGTCCAGGTTTTACATATTAGCACAATGTGCTTTTAAAAAGTATGTGAATTTCCAACTAAAGTATATTTAACTTCTTCTTTAACTATATCAAACTGTCCAGTCTTAAATTTAGCAATAAATTCGTACTATGAATTTATTCATACCATTTTCACATCATGTTACTTGCCATAAACTAACAATTGTCTCTGCCACTTGCTACTGTGTGAAGACTTATATCAATTCTGTGCTTTGGCTTCCCTAAAATGGTGATGATAATCATGCCTATCGCACAGAGTTGCAGTGAGAATTAAGCAGGGCTGACAAGAACAGTGTGACTTACCTCTTACCCTAACAGCTCTCAGTCCTCATTGTACAATTGGCATAAGTGTAAATGAAGAAATACTATTTGGTTCATTGCCTGATGTCATTTTAATTCTTTGCTAATGACTTCTTGGCTTTGAAAGCCAAATATTGTTAATCTTTTCTCATCACCAGATAAGTTTTAAAAATTATCTTACTTGTATGGAAGTGATCATGTAGATCTAGCTAATATTTGGCTACTTCTCGTATACTATTTAGAGTTGGTTATCTGATTATGCTACCATCTCAGAGCAATGTGTAGTATGAGTCTTGTCTGTAGGCCTCATTTATGCCAGCAAGCAAAATTAGTGCATATAATGGTTTTATTAGTGCATATAGTGGTTTTTGTGGTCTGCTTATATTCAGTCTTTTAAAATCATATGTAAAATATTTACTTTATTATAAAAATAATAGATACTCATGCTAATGTTTAAAAGTTAGTCCATGTGTCTTTGGTTGCTCTTTAAAATGACCCCTAGGAGATAGTAATGATAAGTATTGCACCCGTCTGTTATTAAAGAAGCTGAGGCACAGAATCAGTTAATGGTTGACTTGAGATGGTGTTGGCTAGTTAGTGCTGATTCTGATACTAGAATTCAGATCTTAATATTGCACTCTCTTCTTTGTGAAATGTGAATGAAGAAGTATCTCCTCTCTAGTTTTGGGACAGATTCAGGAGTTTTTATTAACTGTAGCGCTTTTTTTCTGCAGCCCATGCTAGACCCGGTCATCCTTACTACAATTCAGGATGTGCGGAGCGTGGAAGAAAAGGACCTTAAGGACAAGGTAAATGCTGTCTCCAGCCAGGTAGGCCCCAGTGCCTGTTGGTCCATGGAAGCAGAGCCAGGACTTGGGACTAGGTTCACACCCTATTGCTCTTTGGATTCTGGTCACATACAACCCACATCAAATTAATTTTACATTTTCTAACTGAAAATTGGCTTCTTCTGAAGCACCAGAGGTTGGTGTTACTCAGTCAATAGAATAAATATAGGGCTGTCAGTGATATCATTCAGAATTTTACTAACATGTTGGTTTTCATAGTATTATAATTTGTATAACATTGAAAAAGCTTCAAAATAATTCAAAACTAAAAGTTTATCCAAAGTTTAGGGAAATTTTAACATTTAAATTTAACATGATTTATTTTGTCTACCTTGAATTTCTCATAGGACCCTTCTGTTTCCTTTGCTCACCTATGTGCTAACTTATTTAGAAGCAAAATTTAGTTAATTGACCATGTGAAGTATCAGATACCACCAGACCATTGTTATTGAAAATGTCCTATGTTTCCTGTGTATAAGAATTGAGATCAGAATGTTTTCATGGTTCCTTTTTTGTTTGTTTGTGTGTGTGTGTTTAATAAAAGAGATTGGTTAGCATCCCCGAGCTCTTGTCTGCCATTAAGTTACTTTGCATGCGCTTCCAACCGGATCTGGTGACAGTCGTGGACGACCTTCGACTCGACATCCTACTACGCATGCTGAAATCACCACATTTTAGCGCTAAAATGAATTCCCTCAAAGAAGTAAGTTTTGCATTTATTTCTAGAAGACTTAAAGCACACATCCTTTAAGTTATACCAAAACTTGTGGTTATTAATATAAAAATGTTGGGAAATAAAGAATAATTTCTTGTAATCATATGGAAAAGAGATACCAATGGTTATATATGTAATGGTATATATGTTTACAATTGTCTGTTAATCAAGTGATTTTTTTTTATATGTATTACATCAAAATTCATTCTCTGAAATATTTAGTTCTTTTGTGAAATTTCCTAGAACATAATTTCTTGGCATATACAGTTTGAGATTTATTTTTTACCCTGCGGGTACAATTCCTTTATTGTATTTCAGATATGTGTTTACTTAGACCCAATCTTCTAACGGGTTGGAACAAAACCAAAATGACTACAACTGTGTTGATCTAAGCACAATTATGGAAATAATTTTCTATAGCTTCCTAAACTTTATATGAGCATAGTTGGTTTTGGTGAATGACAGGTGGAACCAATACAGTTCAGTCATAATTCCAATTATTTTTCCTTCAGTTTTGTATTAATTAGGCTTTTGGGCTATAAGTAAAATGAAGCTCATCTTAAGCCATCTTAGGCCAAGAGAGGAATTTAATGGAAGAAGTCTGGGCTATTTCACATGAATGAAGGGTTGACTAGCCAAACCATGTCAGCAGGGACACATATGGACAACAGGAACAATTAGAATTCGAGACCTGACCACTGCCAGGACTCCTTTAAGTTTTATCTCTGCTTTTCTGAGCATGTTGGCTTTGTTCACCCTCTACTGGCAGAGTGACATCTTTCATATGGTAAACATTATGGCCATGGATAGTTCCCATCCCCAGGGAGGGACTAACACTTTCTCCCTGGTCTCAAGTATAGAATTTGGAGGTCATGCCTTGATTGAAGTTTGGGTCAGATGCTCATCCCTGAGCCAGTCAACAGTGGCCCAGCGAATGTGAGCTGTAAAAATGGCTTCATATTTTTTTAAGAAGAGACATCATAAATAAGTAGTCTATTGACTTCTAATAACTGGCCTTTGATACATTTTTGGCTAATTATCAGACCATATTGTAACACTACAAAAGTCACTGAATATATATATATATATATATACACACAGAGAGAGAGAGAGAGAGAGAGAGAGAGAGATTTTGATTATCCGTATTTACATTAGATTCAGTCACAAACTAATCCTGTCTTTTTAGGTAACCAAACTAATAGAAGACAGCACTTTATCCAAATCTGTGAAGAATGCTATAGATACAGACAGATTGTTAGATTGGCTAGTTGAAAATTCAGTTCTGTCGATCGCACTAGAAGGTAAGCTGCTTTAAAAAATATATTACCTAACATAAATAATATACTTTCTATAAAAAAAAGTATAAAATTGTTGCTTTGCCTGCATTAGCCTTTAAATAATTGTATAGAATGTTAATATTGCTTTGAATTACTAGAATCGTATTTAGAAAGTCAGTGTTCACTGTATCTCCCTGTCCCTCTGGTGTTTCTTCTCTTAGGCAACATAGACCAAGCACAATACTGTGATCGTATAAAGGGAATTATTGAACTCTTGGGCAGTAAATTGTCTTTAGATGAGCTCACTAAAATTTGGAAGATACAGGTAAGTTGATTAGAATTATTTTTGCCTTTTTCTGATATTTTTGTCATAAGGAGAGGAAGGAGGGTGGTGAATGAGCAGGGAAATGGAACGTCTGTCTTCTTTTAACCAGGCAGTTTTACTCAAATCTGTTTTACAGTTTAGAGTTTCTCTTAAGATTGTGTGAAACAGTATAAAACAACTAATCTAGTCTAGTCTTCTCATTTTTCAGGTTTAAAAATGAAAAGCCTTACTGTGGGCTATATAAGCCGTTAGTGGCAGAGCTAGAAACAGTTATGTCTTTTGTTTATCAGTCCAGTGTTCTTGCCAGTACATTGTTTTTCAATTTTTATTAATATGTTTTCCCCATTTTATTCTATTAAATGAGGATGATAGTAATACTTAACTGAGTTTACAGATCTCATCTTACCAGGGTTCTCAGCAGCTATGACAGAATAGATTGTACCTTTAATTTTCTTTTTCCTTCACTTTGTTAGTAGTCCATTCTACTAGATTTCCTCCTACCTCTCTGGCATTCCTTCTTAAGTCTACTAGCTTACTCTCTCCTACCTTGTAAGTATGAGTTTTTTTCCAAGCCGTAGTCTTTAGCTCCTTTTCACTAGATAATCTTTCATTAGTCAGTTTCATCCACTCCTGTGGCTTTGACTACATTTGGATGCTGCTGACTCTCAGAATTGTATCTCTAATTCAGGCCTTTTCTTGGAGTTCCAGTGCAGTATGTCTAAATGCATAACTATTACACTTATCTCATACACATCTCCAATTCTGCATGGCCAAACCTAGTCATTTTCCAGACTATTTCAGTAATGGTATTATCCTTCATTTAGTTGCTAAGCCAGAAAGCAGCCTGGAGCTCACCTTGACTAGATCCACTTAATGACTGTATCAGTCAGAATTCAGTCAGGAAACAGAAACTATGTTAAGTATTTCATAGGGAATGGAATACAGGATATTGTTTACAAAGGTGTTGCTAGGGTGGAAGAGCAAAAAAGACAAGTATGAATGCTAGAGGAGCAAAATGGAAAATGGATACTAAGTCTAAGGAAAGGAAGCTACTTTTTTATTTTAATTTTTATTAGGGAATATTAGAGAACAGTGTGTTTCTCCATCAGCTCCAAGTCGTTGTCCTTCAATCTAGTTGTGGGCGGCACAGCTCAGCTCCAAGTCCAGTCGCCATTTTCAATCTTTAGTTGCAGGGGGTGCAGCCCACCATCCCATACGAGAATTGAACCAGCAACCTTGTTGTTGGGAGCTCACGCTCTAACCAGCCATCCAGCCGCCCCTCCATAAGCTCAGCAGCAGCTTGTTGTGTTGAATCTAGTTGTGGAGGGCGCAGCTCACTGGCCCATGTGGGACTCGAACCAGCAACCCTGTTGTTCAGAGCTTACACTCTAACCAACTGAGCCATCCAGCCACCCGAGGAGCTACTTTTTGGAGGTTCTTTCACTGCAAGCGCTGCAGCTGTCGAAGAGGTGACACTGCCACCAGGGTTTCTGGAATTCCTTGCTGCCACAAATGCCAGCACCTGCATCCAATTTCCTGGTATAAACCAGAAACACTTCTTTCTTCCTCCTGCCTCCTCATCTCCCAGCAATGCCTCTCACTGGTAGAACATAATGGGAGCACAGCTGGCAGAGGAAATGTAATTTGCAGGCTCCCAGCCTGGCATTACAGAGCAGACTACAGAAAGTTAGGTGCAAGACTGAAAGAAAAGTCCTGGGTCCTATGAATTTTACTTCCCATGTCTTGACTTTAGTTGAATGTTCCCATATAATTTTGTTTTGTGAGTATATGAGGTGCAATCAAACAATACGGTGAATATTTAAATAAAAAAAATTTATTACAGTAACAGACACATTGCCATTAATCCCTCTCAAAATACTCTCCCTCACTTCAAACACACTTATCCCATCGTTCTTGCCACTTTCTGAAGCAGTTCTGGAAGTCCTCTTTTGTAAGTATCTTTAATTTCGCTGTCACAGCTGCATTGATGTCCTGAATTGATCCAAAACGTGTTCCTTTCATGGTCATTATGATTTTGGAGAAGAGCCAGAAGTCTCACGGTGCCAGATCCGGTGAAGAAGGTGGATGAGGACACACTGTAATGTTTTTATTTGACAGAAGTTGCCATATACCAGAAGCGATGTGTGACATGGAGCGTTGTCGTGATGGAGAATGATTTACGGCACACTTGAAAACACACCTTCTCTCAACTGTAGCTCACACATGACTGCACCAAACAAGTTGAAACTTGTCACACAGTGTTACTAAGGTTCAACGCGTTGCTTTCTGTATTAAAGATCCCTGCCTTTCTGTTGGATGGCACTCAATAGCAGCATTCACTGTATGTTTTGATCGCAACGGAAAGGCTCCGTGTCACAGCTTTTGGTACGGCAGTTTCTGTCAAATAAAAACATTACAGTGTGGCCTCATCCACCTTATTCACTGGATCTGGGACCATGTGACTTCTGGCTCTTGCACAAAGTCAAAATGACCATGAAAGGAAAAGGTTTAGAATCAATTCAGGACACCGAGGCAGCCACGACGGCACACTGAAGACACTCACAAAAGAGGACTTCCAGAACTGCTTCAGAAAATGTCAAGAACGATGGGATACGTGTGTTTGAAGCAAGGGGGAGTATTTTGAGGGGGATTAATGGCAATGTATCTTCTATAATTTTTTTTATTTAAATACTGTATTTTTTATCACACCTCGTAAGCTTTGAATTCACATAGGTTGAAGATTAGAAACCATGATGTATATGTTAAATATCCCTACTACATTCAGTGAATGTATGTCAATAGAAAATACAGAGCAAATTCTTGTAGCATTAAATCTTTAAAATTCCCCCACCTTTCAAGTCTCTCACATTGTGACCAGTGAGGTATGATGGAGCTGTGATTTAAGTTATAAAATGAATTTCAACCATAAGGTTGACCATGGGGTCTGTATCTATGAAGCAGAGACTTACTTCCCACGGGATAAATAAATATTAATTGAAGTCATAAAATATCTATAAGCAAAATAAAAAATGAATCAGATAATACTCTCAACTGAGGTTATGATCATTTATAAAATGCCAAAAGTGAGTATGTTTGTCTTGTAATCAGTTTGATTTTTTTAGCCAGTTGAAAACATTTTGTTCTCTTGAAATGAATATGTCAGATTGAGAATTTGAGTTTCATCTTTTTTTACATTGTATTTTTAAAGATTTAATGCTTCTAGGATTTTAAACAAGGCCAACTGATAACCATTAATGGTTGCTTCATGTAGTCTTGCCAGTATTGTCATGGAAGTGAATGCTGATTAGACTAGAATCAGTTTATCTTTGTTTTGCTTCTGTGTATTGTCAAGGAGAAGACTTAGATTTTTCCAAGTTCTAAGACTTAACTTTTACCTACTGTCTCCTTTTTCAGTCCGGACAATCATCTACCGTGATCGAGAACATCCATACCATTATTGCTGCAGCAGCTGTCAAATTTAATTCAGATCAGCTTAATCATTTGTTTGTTCTCATTCAGAAGGTACGTGTTCAGTCAAACATGCTTACTCTTTAAGTTTTTCTAAAATAAGTTTATTTTGAGATCTCCCCCTCTCTAAATTAGTAGTATTTAAGTGTACTCTTCTTACTGTGTTAAACGTTTTTCGCTCAAGTTTAAAGCTTTTGCATATTTTTCCAGTTTCATAAAAATTGGATAGTACAGCTACTCTTGTGTCTTGTCTTTTCTGTTCTACAGAGCTGGGAGACTGAGAGTGATAGAGTAAGACAGAAGCTATTGAGCCTGATTGGACGAATAGGCCGGGAAGCTCGCTTTGAGACCACCTCTGGAAAGGCAGGAGAATCAAAAAATGAATTTTTCTAGCTGCAAATACTTAAAGCAGTTTTGCTTGCGTATTGGCTGGCTCATCATAAGTGGTATTATTGTAGGTGTTAGATGTACTCTGGGAACTGGCTCATCTTCCAACGCTGCCCAGTAGCCTTATTCAGCAAGCCTTGGATGAACACCTGACAATCCTTAGTGACGCATTTGCAGTGAAAGAAGCAATCAAGAGGAGCTACATCATCAAATGCATAGAAGATATTAAAAGGGTTGGTTTTATCTTTTGTCTGATTTTGTTGTCAGAGCAATAGTACTGAGAAATTAGAGCCAAATAATTTTCCTCCCCTATTAATGTAATTTAAACTAACTGTCCTGTCTGGAAGCTCTTACCTTAGAGTCCAAGATTGGGAAATTTTAAGTACTGCTTTTACCGAGTCACTTACATTTTTCTTAAAATTAATTTTCAGCCTGGAGAATGGTCAGGGTTGGAAAAAAACAAGAAGGATGGATTCAAGGTAAGAATTTGCAGATGGAACCAACTAAAAGGTATACTAACTTAATAATTCCTTTTAATAAGTTGCATCATAATTTTAAGATGACACGTTTTAGTGCTTCTTAGAGTAATGTGCAGATACAAACTGCTGTTTAAACATTTATGACGTATGCTGTATTATTTAAAGCTTGGGGAGTTATTAACTCTGAAAGGGGGGAAAAATCCAGAGTCACATTCAAAGAGTAGTTTTACTATATTATTTTCATAAAATTATAAGACCTTCAACTTAGTCTTTCTCTTTGAAATTAATTCCAAAACACACATAACTTTAGTAAGTTACAATGGATTCTAAATAATAATATCATGCCCATTTTTCTCCTGTAAGGGAGAAATGGAGGAACATTCATAGAGTAAAAAGAGAAAGAGAGAGAAAAATGAAGAAGGAGGTTCATTCAGTGCTGGCCATAGTGGTTTCTCAGGTGCTTGACTCAGATGTGGTCCTAACGTAATTCCTTAGACAGCTGGTAAGTGAGTGCCCGCTGCTGGGGCTCAGTTTTAGAAGGTAGGCTTGGATAGTGACTGTCAGAGGCACTGGCTCTGTGCAAGCCCTACCCTTCAGGGCTCTGGCCTCCAGGTAGCGGTGGACTTCTGGGCTGTCTTTTGAAAGGGCGGTTAGCCAAGTAAGCAGTGATGATTACTGCTATCCTGTGTCTACAGTCCTTAAAGGTCAGGTCTCTCTCCTCTAAGACGGCCAGTCAAATGGCTGCTGTCTGGAATGCGAGCCCATCATGGCAGCAGCCCTCACCAGAGCAGCGGTGTCCTCCTACATAGGCCCTCGGGTTGCTCAGACCAAACATAAAGCCTAGCAGGCAGGGGGATTTCGTATTACTATTAACATTAAAGGTTTTGGTAAATAGCCTAGTGGCTTCGTGCTTTCATTGGTAAATCCTTTTTCTTGGCTTTCACTAAGAAGTATTTCTTTAAAGATCTTGACTACTACTGATTGTGGTTGGTATAGTCAGACCGGCAGCTCTTGTTAGGAGGCTTTGGTGATTCAGTGGGCTTTCATTTCTTATGCTATATTTGGCTGTAAAGTTTAGTTGGGAGCATTTAAGAACTCAGTGTTTTATATTTGTGACATTGAAATTTGATCGAGTGAATTTTCTGTATGTTATCTAGCTTTAGAGATTTTAAAAGTCGTTTATGAACTGAAGCTGGTTGTGCTCAGGTTATGAAGAATTAGAATTACTCCTTTAAATCAACAACATTACTCTCTTTCTACTCAGATACAAATTGAATTTTTCCAGTTTTTTCAGCTCAGCAATTCAGATAATTTAACAGCCTCTGTTTTTATGATTGAAACTCATCCCAAGTTATTTAAGACGTTTAGATCTTTCAATAGTAATAGTAAGAGGAAGGTGGTATCTATAGAAAAATGGTCTTTTCTTCTTAGTAACAGATACATTTCTTTATAGACAAGAAAATCAAAGCTGAAGAGACTTTTTCCTCCCTCTGAGGAAATGGCTTTTGAAACCAGAAAATCCTTCCCGACCTCTGTTCCTTCCTTGTTACAGCTAAGCATTACTTAGCTCTTCTAGCCAATAGCATCACTACATCTTTATTGCTTCTCTTTGCAGTCACTTCATTCATGTCTGTTGTTTTATAACAAGACTCAAAAAGTAACAGGGAGAATTTTGGAGTCATTTTGTGAGTCTTGAAGGAATATTCTTCCTTTTTTATTTCCCACTGCTCCCAGTAAAGAAATTCCAATGTATCATTATTTCATCCCAAATAATAATGTCTTGCATTTATATAGCACTTTTCAGCTGACTGAGTGCTTTCACAGATACTCTTTTAAAGTACACATGAGTGAAGGGGGGCCGTGGGAAGATCGAAGCCCCCTGGACATGACTCCAGGCAGGGAGGTGAATTATATACTGCCACTAAAGGTGTTTTTCTGTGCTATGCCCTTTCCTGCCAGGCAGCAAGGTGGGCTGACTGGGGATTATGTCTCCCTGCCAGGCTACACAGAAACTAAGCAAAGGGTAAGACAAGATCACCCACCTCTGACTCCCCTCCCACCCTCAGCTGCCTTTCTTCCCCCAACTGATTCCCTTTCCCTCTGCTTTGGACACTCTTACAATTCCCAAGTTCCACTGTTGTGTTCCAAAATTCTGACCTTTATTTCTTACCTTTATTACTGTAGATTCCACCAGGATACCCTTGGCTTCCTCGATCCTCTTTCCTTTGCTTCCTTTATACCTTCCACTGTCTATCCCAACCCTCTCCATCTTATTTCACTTTTTTCCTTCAATTAAAAAGTTTAAATGTACTCATCAAAAAAGAAGAAAATTACTAAACCCAAAACAATGATTTTTACTCCATTTAGTGGTGTTTGCATATTCCTTAAGTCATTATCTTAAGGCCTCCTAGCTCAGTGCCTGGCAGCCTTTCAGTAAATGTTGTTCCCTTCCTGTTACTTCTTCCCCTTCACTCTACGAGGATACTAAAATCGTGACTTAACCATAGTTGAGTGACCTCTATTTGCCAAAACACGTAACTGAAAGTAAAAGTAGCAGGATGTCCTCAGTACAGTCTCACAGTGATATGGTTAGCACAGGAAGAAATACTTTTTTAAAAATGTTCTCCCATATAAAAATGTTTACTTTGATTCTAGATAAATGGTTAGGTATAGAAAAACAAGACAGATGAGCAAGGGGGGATGTTCAGCTTTGAGAAGAGAGAACTCAAGCAAGAATTTGAAAGCTTTCTTCAGATACTGAGAGGATTGTTATAGAGAAGGTTTATTCAGCTTACTTTTTATGTCTCCTAAGAAGTTATGGGAAGGCAAGTTTCAGTATGATAAATCAAATGAACTTCAGTGAGAACAGCCTGAACTAGAATGCACTGCCTCCT